>NC_080095.1:39325201-39632701 GCF_950005125.1 Chionomys nivalis | reverse complement strand
TTATCAGTAAAAAAAAAAGGAGGGAGACAATTTTGAAAACATTAAAATTCAGGTCATTATTTTACAATTTGGAAATCTGAATAATCCAGCTTTGAGATGACTTTCTCATTGTTGAAGTTCGCTCTGTCAATGTGGGATTTGGGACTTCCTGTCTTCTCCAGCCATTCCTGCATGCTCCGCACCTTGGAGATGGGGCCTTGCAGCTGTCCTTGCACGGTGCCCCGATCGGTGTTCTGGACCCAGCCTACCAAACCTAGCTTTTTGCCCTCAGCCTAAGCAGGGAGAGAAGAGAAAGAGCGATCCAGTGAGGTTGCACAGAACAAAATGAAGCTGCATTCTGTGGCCAGAATCTTGGCCTGGAGTCAAACCACTGAGACTAATTTGACATTGTCCAGAAAAATCAAAGCAGACACCAAGGAGAATCCTGTGGCTGACTTTAACATCAAGAGTAGCTACTCGATTCCACTTCCCTTTTCATTCTACAAAACTCAGCGCTGAATTCCTGACAGTTTCCATTATGCAGTAATGAGCACGGTTAGGACTAAAGAGTAGGCCCCCGAAAGATGCCTTTAAAATGCTTTCCTAAGGCTGAGTCTTCTGGGCTCCTGGCCTTGCAGCTCCTTCATTTCTTTTCTTTTCTTGAGACAGTTTCACTATGTAACATTGGCTGACCTAGATGGAACTTATCAGGTAGTCCCAGCTGGCCTCGATCTTCCAGCCATTTTCCTGCCTCTGCCCTCTGAATGCTGGGATTAAAAGTGTGCACTATCCCGCCCAGCCAAGTAAATTGAAGTGGGAGAGACCCTGAGTGGGTTTTGTGGGGGCAGGGGTGGTTGTTTTGTTTTGTTTTTCCGTACAGGGGATTTACTTAGGGCCTTATACATGCTACCTAGGCAAGTATAATAGCTCTAAGATATACCCCAACCCTCATTTTCTTGTCTCTTAATCAGCAATCTACTGGGTGCATTAAACAGAAAAAGCTTGAAGTTACTTGATCCTTCCCTTGCCTTTAGCCAGGACCACACATAAATGAATCCAGATGAAGCGATCCTTTGTATCTTTAAGATCATTACATAGTATTTCACAACTTCCTGGGCAACACAACCGTTGTTTTTACTGCAGAGGTCTCTCTAACCCAACATGTTTACACTGCACCCAAAACCCACTTTCTGTCATATTTGGTAGAGAAGGAAAGCAGCTGAGATTGGGCTCTGACACTAAGGGGTTCACGAGGCCCTGTGGCTATTATGCTTCCATCTGACTTGTTAAGTCATGGGTCTGGCCACTGACGACACTGGCTGCTCTAAGAGACCAAACAGGCAGCCTGGAGAAACCAGGCCATGTCCCTGCTGCAGCTCTCTCTGGACCAAGAATTTAAAAAGCCATGCTGTGTTATAGCTTCAGAGCTCACAGCCTCTAATATATGGTCCTATCTGGTATCTCGTTCCTCCATGTTCTTACTCCTGTAGACTGTCCTATACTAAATCCTAAAAATAACTGACAAATTCTAATACTGAAAAGACGTAAGAGTCAGGTATTTTCTTTTCTCTGGGAGATTTCATTGAAGGTTCCATCTCTGGTGGCTATCTCTGTTTTTTAAAAATATTTTTAATTGCTGGGCGGTGGTGGCGCACACCTTTAATCCCAGCACTCGGGAGGCAGAGGCAGGTGGATCTCTGTGAGTTCGAGGCCAGCCTGGTCTACAAAAGCTAGTTCCAGGACAGGAACCAAAAAAGTTACGGAGAGACCCTGTCTCAAAAATCAAAAAAAAAAATTTTTAATTATGTGTATACAGAGAGGGTGCAGTAAGTGAGCGTGTTGAGTGCTGGTTCCCATGGAGTCCAGAAGAGGGTGGTGCCAGGCTCCCGGAGCTAGAATTAGAGGTGGTTATGAACCACCCTATGTGTGCTCTGGCAACAGAACTTGAGTCCTTTGGAAGAACAATGCAGATTGCTGAGCCATCTCCGCAGGCTCCTAAGTTATCTTTCTTAACAATACTCCTCTCCATTACAAAAACGTACTTTTAAATTACATTTACTTATTTATTAGGGTGAGGCGTGCATACCGTAGTACAAGTGTGGATCAGAGGACTGCCTGCAGGGCCTGCCTCTCCTTCCACCTCGTGGGTCCTGGGGACTGTTGAACTCAGTCCACCAGTCTTGGTGGCAAGTGCCTTTACCCACTGAGTCACCTTACCAGAAAGCCTGTAAGCCCTGACATGTTGCCCGATCTGATGTACCATCTGTCTCTCATACTGCTCTCCTACCTCAAGGCATGGCCACAGACCCCCACCGTCATAAGGCTCTCCCAGTAAAGCTCATGTCTAAAGGGAACTCATGCCAATTCCCTTTCCAATCTTGCTGCTCCTTATCCTAATGTTTTTTTTTTTTTTTCTGTCTAGTAAGTAATCACAAAGTCTTTAAAGCTGACCATGAGGGAGCCGGAGAGGTGGCTCAATGGCTAAGAGCACTGGCTGCTCTTCAAGAGGACCTGGGTACAATTCCCAGCACCCACAAGACAGCTCACAACTGTCCGTAACTCAAGTTGCAGGGGATCCGACATTCTCACACAGAAATTCATGCAGGTAAAACACCAATACACAAAAAATTTAAAAATTATTTAGTTAAAAAAATAAAGTTTCTGGGTAATGGTGGTGCACGCCTTTATTTTTTTATTTATTTTTTGGTTTTTCGAGACAGGGTTTCTCTGTAGTTTTGGAGCCTGTCCTGGAACTAGCTATTGTAGACCAGGCTGGTCTCGAACTCACAGAGATCCACCTGCCTCTGCCTCCCAAGTGCTGGGATTAAAGGCCACCACCGCCCGGCTCGGTGCAGATGGATCTCTGTGAGTTCAAGGCTGCCTGGTCTACAAAGTGAGTTCCAGAACAGCAATGGTTATTATACAGAGAAACCCTTTCTCAAAAAATCAAAAACAAAAATAATAATAATTAAGAAAAAGAAAACAAATGCTTACAAATCTACAGATAGAAAAAATCCTAAAAGCGAGGCAGTGGTGGAACACGACTTTAATACCAGCATTCTGAAGACAGAGGCAAGAGGATCTCTTGAGTTCGAGGCCAGCCTGGTCTACAGAGCCAATTCCAGGACAGCTGCTAGAGCTACACAGAGAAATTCTGTCTTGGAAAAGAAAAGAAAAGGAAAGGAAAAGAAAAGAAGAGTCCCCAAACAGCATTTTCATTATCAGCATTTGCTTTTCTGTATTCTAAACTGTCTCCAAACTTGGGGTGGAGGTGGGGAAGGTAGAGAAAGATGCCCTGTAATATGCGTTCCCTTCTCCTCAACAACGTAGATTCCTCTATGAGCATGTCACCACATTTATGAAATCACAGGAACCTGCCCTGCACAACCAGTGGTAATGCTAACTCAAACCTCGCTCTGACTTTCAGCATTTGACAGGTGCTTCCCAAATGAACACAAAACAGGAAGACGGGTTTGTAAATTAATAGAGTAAGAGGTACTGACCACTGACTCTCTCTTCAAAGATTCAGGTCTGAGTTTTCAGCATCACAGTCCCAGCAATATGACACTTGGAGGAAAGTGCTGAGGACCAATATCTTTTTTTTTTTTTTTTTTTTTTTTTTTTCCCGAGACAGGGTTTCTCTGTAACTTTGGAGCCTGTCCTGGAACTAGCTCTGTAGACCAGGCTGCCCTCAAACTCACAGAGATCCACCTGCCTCTGCCTCTGAGTGCAGGGATTAAAGGTGTGTACCACCACGCCTCGCCTGATAAGGTATTTTAATAAGGAAAACTGACATTAGAAAGGGTGGATGCTCTTGTTCTTGTTCAACGACAAAAAGAACAGAAAGAAATTGAGGTCTTGAGAGGAAGCTGGAGGAATAAACTTGTGGTGGGTATGATGGTGATTACATAACTTACATCAGTGTGATCAGTTCACCTAATACCATCTCCATCTTGACGGTAGCTTTCCTATAAAAGTGACTTGGCTTGGTTGACAGTAAAACAGGATGCTTAGGGGTATTCTCCTTCAGAAGAGTCTAGATGCTGCCTTACCACTGCTTGAAAGAAACCAGTCGGGAGCCGCTTTCATTTGCATCGTGTTTTACAGACTGCAAAACAGTCTCAATCCATCGCTCATCTCCAGCCGCAACTGTCCCCTTGAAGCTACCAAAGAGCCAGCCTCTCCGAATTCCCATTTGTCAGATCATGGCCTCAGGTCCATCACCTAGTATTGCGCCCCGACACCTCTTCAAGTCTATAGGACACATACCTGAGTGTACTTGCGGAAAAACACCCTTTGAACCTTCCCAAAAATTTCATAATCCACTGAGACCAAGGTGTTCCCTTCTGCCATGCTCAGACCTGTCAGAAACCAGGAAAGCAGCAAGGTGAGGCACTGTACCAGGACCCCATTCTTAGAAGAGGCTGCACCCATACTCCATCACCCCTGGGACCTCTCCGGAATCTCAGGGTCCCAGAACTGCTGGAGTAAGTGGGTGGGTGGGTGTTAACGCAAGGCCCAGGGGGTCGAGGGCCTTCACCTGTTCACCCCGCTACCCTCGCAGCCCCGCGGCCGCCATCCGTCCTCTCCCCACGCGGCCCGCAATCCCCTCCACTGACACTTGGTTGATCCGAGCGGCGGACACTCAGGTTTCCCGGGCTTCCCCACCAGGCGCCCGAAACGCCCCTGAGACCTCCAGATCAACCGCCCACGCTAAAACGCTAAGATAACCGCCGCTCCCGGAAGTTTAGAGTGCGGCTCCTCCAACGCGACCTGCACGCCCATCACCAAGGACCAACCAATCATAGGTAGGTTATCGGCTAAGAGCCCGCCCGAGGGCGGGGCTTCAGGACCGGTAAACCTGGATTTGGATTGATCACGTAAACAGTTAGGCTTTCTGCTCACTGACCAGCCTGCCTGCTCCCTTTTCTGTCTCTAAACGTACCTCTCCTCTCATTTCCACGTGGGTATGGAAAGGCATAGACGAAACACTTAGAATATGTCCACTCATAAACTAAACAGTAACATGACTGCGTACTACGTGCCGAGGGCTCTTGGCATATATCCGTTGACTGTAATAGCAGAATCCTGCGCTGGAGTAGCTTAGCCATTCTTGAGATGGGAGACAGACAACAAACATTAAGTATCATAAGTAAATCAATAGAATAGGATTTATACCCATTTTCTGGCCTGTTTTTTTTTTTCTTCCTTCCAATTCTCTTCCAATTTTGGGTCATGCATAATTTGGACTTGGTAGGAGGGGACAGTAAATGCACAAGATATCACGATGAAGTTATTCTATCTGGGTTCTTGGAAGCTGCCACCCAGAGTCTACCTTACTAAGATTATGCATAAATAAAATAATAAACAAATAATAAAGCACATGCAAGTGATTCATGGCTCCAGAATCTCAATTGGATCTAAAAATCCAGCAAAATTAACCAAATTGCATGCATTTACTTTTAGAAAAAGAGAGTTACAAAGGGGTTTTTAGGTGGGGACTGCTAAAATGAGAACTGGCGCGTATACATTGGAATTCAGCTACCTTAAGATTAAAAATGTGTATGAAACAAATTGTGTGTGATGTTTATTGCTCCTTTTGGGTTGTTTGTATATATTATATCATTTCACAACACCGGGCCCCATTTGTCAATAACTCGGGTTGGCCAACTGAGCAAGATGAGACAGTTTTCTGGGTTAGCTATGGAGATCCACCATGGCAGTAGCTCCCCATTACAGAGTCCTGAAGCCTTCCTGCTGGGAGGTGAAGGGGCTGGACTGAACGCTGTCCTTGGCAATATTTGAAAACAACACTAAACAGTGTATTCAACTGATGTCATTTCTCTAAAACTCATTTAAAATAAGTTTCCCTATAGATTGCAAGCCCATTAAGCATCATATGGACAGAACACCATATGGTGTACGAAGATGAATGATACATCATCTCTGCCCTCAAAGAGTTCTTTATCGTAGACAAATGTGATGCACAGAATGACAAGATAATGTGCAATGCGGTAATGCATTTCATAAACATTCTTGGGAGTTCACCACGAACCAGCCCTGCATTATAACAAGACAGAAAGCGTTGTGAAGAAGCAGAGATCAATTCTGACTGGAAAGACTGAGAAAGGGCTTGTGGAGAAGAGCGCACTTTTCCATAGTTACAGAGTCACAACCAGAAAGTGATGTCACCAGGATTTAGTTTCAGGCGGCCAGTCCAAAGTCCACTCCCAAAATACAGCCTCTACCACTCCCCAGCTTGTGGGTAAGGTTGTGCCTGTCGGCAAGAAGGTAAAAGTGGTTGTGATGAAGCCGGGAGCACTCAACACCATGTGCACGTCAGGACCTCTGGGGAACCTTCTGAATATATACGCCCACATTTTATTCCCATTGCTTCCCACTGCACAGCCATGGTTGAGAGACCCTGAGACTGCCTCAGTTTACTAAAGGGAGACAGAACTACAGGGATATTCTACATCTAATGTGGGAGACAGAAAATGGTTCGAGGCCAGCCTGCTATACAAAGTGAGTTCCAGGGCAGCCAAAGCTACACTGATAAACCATGTCTCAAAAAACCAAATAAAGAAAAAAAAAAAGAATCACTATGGAAGAGAAACTATAGAATCAGAAGGCAGAATGATTTATTAGTTAGTTAAATTTAATCATTTTACAATGTATAGTTGTATCAAAACCTCACATTTTACATTATTATATATGTATATATAAGTATGTATATATGATTTGTATATCTTTCTGTTGTTTATGTGTGAATGTGGACACACATGTGGAGGCCAGAGAACAACCTGAAGTGTCGTTCTCCAGGTACAACCCATTTTTTTCTTACAGCAGTGTCTCTCAATGTCCTAGAACTTGCTGAGTAGGCTAGACTGGCTGGCAGGGAGCCCAGGGAGTCACCTGTCTTTGCATTCTCAGAAGGAGGATTACAAATCTGTGCCACCAAGTCTGACTTTTTAAAATGTGGGTCCTGGCAATTGAGTCAGGTCTTGACTAAGCTATCTCCACAACCAAAATATGTACAAGTTTTATTTATTTATTTATTTAGGTTTTTCGAGACAGAGTTTCTCTGTGGTTGGGGCCTGTCCTGGAGCTAGCTCTTGTACACCAGGCTGGTCTCGAACTCACAGAGATCTGCCACCTCTGCCTTATGTACAAGTTTTAAAAGACATACTTTGTAAATTTGTGCTGCTTCTTTTCTTTTCTTTTTGTTTCTGTTTTGCTTTTTTTGTTTTGTTTTTTCGAGACAGGGTATCTGTGTGTTACAGTCCTGGCTGTCCTAGACTTTGCTTTGTAGACTAGGCTGGCCTCGAACTCACTGAGATCTGCCTGCCTCTACCTCCCAAGTGCTGGGATTAAAGGCGTGTATCACCACTGCCCAGTTTGTGTTTCATTCTTGAGCAGGATCTGTGCTAATCTCAGTATCAATTTTTAGGGTACATGTTTCCAAAGTACTACACTTTTTATTTGTAATCTCTCTCTCTCCTTCCCTTCCCCACTCTGTGGGTGTGTGCACACATGCTTTTGTTACTTGGGAATGGAATCTAGGTCCTGTGCATTCTAAGTATACCTTCCACCACTGATTGATAAGCCCAGGCCCTGTTAATATCTCAAGAAATCTAGGAAAGAAGGTTTTAGAATCCTCATTTGGAAAACAACAAGGACAGATTTGGGAGGTAGATGCTGATTGTGAAGAGGGTAAAGCCATCCATCCCCAAAGAAACACAGGCAGAGCATGAGAGGATACAGCTTATTATGAGAAAAAACTGCAGCTGTAGGATTGGAGAGATGGCTCGGTGGTTAAGAGCACTGGCTGCTCTTCCAGAGGTCCTGAGTTCAATTCCCAGCAACCACATGGTGGCTCACAACCATCTGTAATGAGATCTGGTGCCCTCTACTGGCCTATATATCCTATGTAGGCAGAATACTGTATACATAATAAATAAATCTTTTTAAAAAATTTATAACTGAGAAGACTATCACTAAGCACGGGATTTTTTCTTTTTTTTTTTTTTTTTTTTGGATTTTTCGAGACAGGGTTTCTCCGTGGCTTTTGGTTCCTATCCTGGAACTAGCTCTTCTAGACCAGGCTGGCCTCGAACTCACAGAGATCCGCCTGCCTCTGCCTCCCGAGTGCTGGGATTAAAGGTGTGCGCCACCACCACCCGGCGCAGGGGATTTTTTTAAACATTTATTTTTATTTCTTTTGCATTGGTGTTTTTCTGCATATATGACTGTATGATGGTGTTGGATCCCCAGGAACTGGAGTCACAGACAGTGGTGAACTACCATGTAGGTCCTGGGAATTGAATCCGGGTCCTTTGGAAGAGCTGCCAGTGCTCTTAACCACCGAACCATCTCTCCAGCTCCCCAAGGAATATGTTAAACAGACAAAATTCCAGATTTCAGTATCTGGTAGAGATAAGGAAGAGAATGCCTCTAACTGCATATACATGAAAAATAAGAGTGCTTGGAAGAACATCCAAACTTAGGAGGCCAATAAGGAGGAAAGTATAAATGCCTGAAACCTTAAAGAGAAGTAGATGGAGCAAGGCTAAGAAAGAAGAGAGCAAGAGGACACAGGAGTAGTGAGTATAGCATGAACAATAAAACAGAGACAGAGAGTTGGGTTCAACCTGAAAATCAGAAAATCAAAGCAGCCGGTCACAAGAGAGCTCTTATCTCTAAGAAATCCTCAGACTAAAGAGAAAGAGTTCCTGTCTCATCCTGGTTTTATATTCCTCTCTAGTGCCGGGGTTAAAGGTGTGAGCCACCACTATCTGAATCTATTTCTGCACAGATCTTGTGTAGCTCAGGTCGGCCTTGAACTCACGGGGATCCATATGCTTCTGTCTCCCAAATCCTGGGATTAAAGGTATGTGCCACCACAGCCTGTCTTCTAATGGTTTAGTTTTACCTTCTGGTCTTCAGGCAGCTTTATTTAGAAGACATAAATGAAATCTCACTTTAGGGAATTGAGTTTTAAGGCAATGAATGATCAACACCGTCCAGGGAATAGGCTGCAGAAATAGAAGCTTGCCTTCTTGCCTTTACTCGTGGGATGGACATGAATAGCTGTGCAGTTAACAGGCAAGCAGAAGTCAGACCGCAGGGGCCTGGACAAGGAGGAGGGATAAGGAAAAGTGTGTGTGTGTGTGTGTGTGTGTGTGTGTGTGTGCAGGCCTATATCCCAGCCCCGGGGGAATCTGAGGCAAGCTGAGGCAAGCTGATTACATAGGCAGGAGGGCCAGGGGGCTGAACAGGGAGCCTGTCTCAAACCAAACACAAATAAAACAAAGCAGAAGAAGAGAAACAAGTAGGAGGAGGGTCCAGCGAAGTGAAACTTTTTTGCACGAAGAAGTCACGCATGTTTTAAAACCAGAGGTTAACACGGAGGGTCCTGGAAGTAGTTAAAAGGGATGGATGCATAGGGAAAAGCCATAGAAGAAGACTTTAAGCAGGGGGAAGCTGAAATTTCCCCGGGCCCGAGTCATTGGGAAAAGTCTGCAGTGTGGAGAGGAAAAAGGGACAACTGGGAATGAAAACAATGACTGACAATCTGCCCTAGAGAGCCCACCAAGGAATTTCTTTGTAGCACAGAAAAGCTGACGTCTGATATGTTGAAGGATTTTTTTTTTTTTTTTTTTTTTTTTTTTTTTTGGTTTTTCGAGACAGGGTTTCTCTGTGGTTTTGGAGCCTGTTCTGGAACTAGCTCTTGTAGACCAGGCTGGTCTCGAACTCACAGAGATCCGCCTGCCTCTGCCTCCCGAGTGCTTGGATTAAAGGCGTGCGCCACCACCGCCCGGCTATGTTGAAGGATTAACGGGACTGCTGTCCACTTTATTTCCCACGTGCACGAATCTTCTGCTTAGTTATAGGAAAAACTGAGCTGGCTGTTCCAAATAGCTTATCCAAAAGAACTGAAGCACGAAGAAGACAAACCCTCTTCTGATGTCGAAAAGTTACAGGGGATCATTTACTGTTGAAATCAAGCTATGCTCGTTATTGTCGATCTGGTACTTTATTATCATTACATTTGGCTGAGTCATTCCGGGGCCCAAAGTAAAAACGGTCAGATTTACCTCGTAAGAGTAAAACATTATAATAGTATCATAATTAGATTGGCCTTAGAAACTACCCTGGGACGATAACACGTAACGAAATAAAAGTAAATCTGATCGCAAGCGCCAAAGCATTGCAAGGGGAGAACAGCCCAGGAGCATACAGCCTGGAGCTTTGCAGTCCTACCTGGGGCCTGGGAGCAGCAGCCAAGTGCGCTCAGTAGGGCAATCAGCAGTCCCACTCCCGCTAGCCCGGCGGATCCCCGAATCTTGTGGCAGGGTGACTCTGCAGCCCATCTAGGGGCTCCACCCTTCTCCCTAAGGTCTGGGAGCATCGTTCTCAGGGAATGCAAGTTCTTCTTTGATGTGGCCCCAGAAAAGCCTCTCCTCCCCTCGCCCCAAGGGCAGCGCTGATCTGAGCTGCAGAGTTGGCTGCACCCTGCGTCAAGTGACCCGCCGGCACTCTTACCCCACCTTCCTCCACCCCAAACCCATCTTCGGGGCAGCGTCGGACCGCTTGTGGACTGCGCCTGCGCTGGCCTGGGGTTGGAAGGTCGCAACCAGAGGCGGCGCTCTGGTCTCCAGGCAACGGAAATAACAGAGGTGAACAAGAGCGCCTGCGCGGACGGCAGTTGGGTTTAGTCAGGTGTGGAAAAAGTGGGTCTTGGGGATATTTCCCTCAGCAGGAGTGGTCCCCAAGCGCCTCAGGTATGCGAAAAGGAGGAGAGACACGGAATCGTTACCACCACCTCCCAAGGGACCGGAGAGTGAGAGTTTGTCTCTAGAGGCCGAATCCCCGCGAGGGTTACCGTTTGACCCTCTGGGACAGAGCATAACTTTCGAGTTCCGGATCTAAAGCGGACTGGGGCGGTGAGGAGTCACGCCCCGCGCCCCTACACACTGGTACCTGGAGCGGTTTGGGCCATAGAGCATCTTTGGATGAGGGTTTGACAGCCAAGCACCTGCTTCAAGCCGGGGCGCCCGGTGCTCTTTGTAGTTCCTAGCAGGGGGAAAGCCCAGGGAGAGCTCGGTGCCAGGCCACTGTTCTCACCCTGTAAAAATGTGGGGCCGGACTCGGAGCAGACTCTGCAGTTTACAAGAACCGGGGATAGTAAGATCAGGTTGCCTGGTTTTGGGGGTTTTTTGTTTTTGTTTTTTCTTTCTTTTTTTTTTTTTTTTTTTTTTTTTTGGTCACAGATGACCTTCCATCTAAGGCTCTTTGCACCCATTCCACAATAGTGTACGGCAGATCGGATACGGGTGTGGAGGAAAGCCAGCGGCAGAACACCTGTGTCCCGTTCATGATTTGGTCCTCGGGGCTTAACAATGTCTGGCACATAATCGTCACTCACTAAATAAATGCTTACTGAAGGAAGGTCCTGGCCGATTCCGCGCTACGTTTAAAGGGAATGTGGGCAGGGCAAATGTACTAACAGTTTACTCTAGCAGCCTAGCAGCAGGGAGTGAAGCTCAGACTAATTCTTCCCATGTATCTGTTTTAAATCTTTCCCTAGGCTTCGGTCCAGGCCCTGAATGGCTGGTCTCCAGTTGGCTCCACATTTGCCTGTGGGCGTTATGTTCCCACATAATAAAACAGAAGCGCCAGGGCTCCACTCAGCTAAGCGGGACCCTTATGAACAAGGTGACTCTTCCCAGCGGTCCTCGATGGGACACTTGAGGAACAATTTCCAGCAGAAGTTTTGGAGCAACACAGAGCCTGAGCCGGAGGAGGGTGTCTCCACTCACCCCAAAGGGAACATGTGCACAAAAGCCCGGAGGCACTCGCGTCCCCAGAGTGCCAGGATCAGCCAGCAGAGCTCAGCAAGCAATCCCCAGGGCCAAGGAAAGGGCTCGTTTTCCTTGTCAAACCCTCAACCCCGGTATCCCAAGGCAAATGACCAAGACTTCATTCCCTTTAGGAAGAAACGAGTTGGAGTAGATCGGGCATACCCACTGAAACCCATGGCCCACCGGAAGCCTCATAGTACAGGTGAGATAGGCACTGATGGGGACCAGAATGCCTATCCAAGACTCCCTAACTCGAGCGAGCTTTCAGACAGCAACTTTGGTTTGAGGAGCTGGTTGAATTCGTCTCTTTTTGCCTCTGTGCAGGCAGAGAAGGTCATGGCGGACCTCCATAGGACCGAGTGGACACAGATCCGAAGACTAGAAGCGGCAGGTGAGACTCTAGAGATGGAAATCCGCAGGAAAGAGAGCCTCCTGAGAGAGAAGCTGAAGAAGACAGAGGAGGGTCTCCGAAGAATTCAGAAGGAAAAGAAACGGGCCCAGGAGCATGAAGACAGAGAGCTACTAAAAACGACCCTATCTGCAGGGAGAGTTAGGGATGGTAACAGCAATGCCACACAGACACTCTACTTATCTCCCGAGTTCAGTTCCGAGGAATTCAGTAGAGATAGGGGAGAGGGTCAACCTTGTGATTGGGCTCAGAAAACCTCTAGCCCACTCCAGTTCTCTGATTATGAAATCCAGAGGCTCAAAAGGGAGAGGCTGATGGCAAGCAACAACAAAGTCCGAGACTCAGGGCCTCCTGAAGATGAATTCCTGAAACCTTCAGAAGAGCTGGGCAGCGCATTGCAGGCATCAAGCCCGTCGGCATCACCAAGCTCCTTGGGGTCTGGTTCCTCCACAGAAGAGCCAGAGCTGGGCAAGTGCAGCCACTGTGGACGCTCGTTTCTTTCTATCAGACTGCAGAGACACTCCACCGTCTGTGGGAGGATGCAAGGGTCCAAGAGGAAAGTGTTTGACTCCTCCAGGGCCCGGGCTAAGGGCACAGAGCTAGAGCAGTACTTGAACTGGAAGGGGCCAGCCACCGCCGCCAAGGTAATAAGAGCCTCCTAGGTTTGATTCTGTATGGGGGTGCGTGTAATGGCCTGCTGCATCCTCGCTAGTTCCCGTTGGGAACTGGGACAGTGTAGATTGGAGGGGAGAATCACAACTTCCCTTTGCTAGTCTCTGTGATCAGAGCTTTTTCTACAAACCTCACAATTCTGTAAGAATCTTATTATCTATCATTGTATCCATTCAAAATTCAAGGCTCCAACATCTAAACACACACACATGCATGTGCACACACATACACAAGGCTCAGACATCTAAACACATACACATCAGACCTACCCCCTCAACACACACACACACAAAGAAAGAAAGCTTGGACAGTTTAAGTAGATTTTTTTATCTTTTAGTGTTAGCTTCAGGGACCTGTACATACTAGACTAATGACCGGTCTATTGCTGATCAGATCAATAGCCCCTGCTCTTGATCTTATTAGATTTAAGTCTTGCTAGAATTGACTCCAAAATCTAGATTTTAAAATATAATGTCCTTTTGATTATTGTAAAAACGAATTCATGTTTGCTGCAGGGAAAAAATAACTCATAAAAATGAAATTTTAAAAACATGCAATTTGAGTTAATATAAACACAAGACATTTTCCTGACTTTTAAGAATTCCTTGCTTTCTCTCATTTGTCACCATGCTCAGCTGTACCTACTCTTTAAAAGTGAGCTCAGTTTTGATGTATTCTTAGTAAATTCCAGAAACACATGTAAGTTTGGATCCCCCTCTCCAGTTATGGTATTAACACTACAGGGATAAAGTACTCATTTGTGGACTCTTTTCCTTTTCTAGCTAGCTCTCCAAAACATCCCTCACTTTAGAAAAACCTGAATGGGAGCCGTTAGGAATTCACGACACCTAACTGATACAGCTCAGGACTTTGTGGCCTGATTTAGACCCACCTGGAGACCATTGCCCCATAACCAGCCTTCGAGAGTATGTCATTTGGTCTGTAAAATAAGCTTCTCCAGAGTGTTTATTGTAGAAAATCATATTCAGTCTGTGATTTCTGTGGGGTCATGAGTTTAAAAAATATTAAATAATAAGATGAACAGGGTTGGGAAAAACCCACATTAGAGCCGGGTGGTGGTGGTAACTTTAATCCCAGCACTCAGGAGGCAGAGGCAGGCGGATCTCTGTGAGTTTGAAGCCAACCTAGTCTACAAAAGCTAGTTCCAGGACCGACTCCAAAGCTACAGAGAAACCTTGTCTCAAAACAAAACAAAACAAAAACAAAAAACAAAAACAAAACAAAAACCCATGTTAGGTGATCTCAAAGGCCCCCATGTAACAGTATGGGGAAAAAATAGAACATATTTTGGTTTCATTTCTTCCCAAAGCATGTGAGCCCTCATGGGCTCCCCACTTCTCCCTCCCCCCTCCTTGCAGGCTGGCCTAGAACTCACTATGTAGACCAGGCTGGCCTCAAACACACCTGTCTGATTTCCAAGTGCTGGGATTAGAGATGTGGGTCACTGCATCCAGTTCCCAGTTCTCTCTTTTCAGGACTTTCCAGTTTAAATGTCCTCTTGCTGGACCCTTTAAAAACACCCACTGATGTGATGGGTGTTCGAAGATAACTTAATGATTATAGCGTTTTCGCTCAGTACTATTTGAGAGATCGCCACAAGAATGTCTCCCGAATGTTTAGAGATAGTGTTCCTAAAATCCAGCTTCCAACAAGAAGTCAGCATTTTGCAGACAGATAATGACAGGATGGCCAGTTACTATTCTTTTCCTCTTTGGTCGGCCTGGTAATTCTCTGGGGATTTCCTATGGCCTACTATAACTTAGTTGGGGCCATCATCGAAAAGAAACCTTGTGGGGGGCTGAGAGATGGCTCAGTGGTTAAGAGCATTGCCTGCTCTTCCAAAGGTCCTGAGTTCAATTCCCAGCAACCACATGGTGGCTCACAACCATCTGTAAAGAGGTCTGGCGCCCTCTTCTGGTCTTCAGGCATACACACAGACAGAGTATTGTATACATAATAAATAAATAAATATTTAAAAAGAAAACAAAAACAAAAAAAAAAAGAAAAGAAAAGAAACCTTGTGCTTCTTAAGTTCCTAAATATCGTAGCACTAAAGCTAAACAACACAGCCCAGTTCTGAGAAGACTGGGTTGAGGTCATGAGCTGCACAGGGACACAAAGGCAGAAAGGACTTTGGCAGAGCTGCGCGCTACCTGGGCAGTGCCTCAAGTCTCACTCCAAAGCTCTGTGCCATCTTTGAGCTAAGTGGCTGCATCTCCTTGCTGCTTTTCCCACATACTCTGCAGTTTGGCTTTTTCTAAGTCACTTCCTATTCACACGACGTCCAGCAGACACACACCATGTCTGCTAGCTGTCAGCACGTGCGGCAGGAACCCACACACGACTTTGTGCTTAATGTGGTAAGGAACATCTCAGTACGACACAGAATGAAAATGCAGCTACTGTACCCCCTAGATCCTTTTGGCTGAATTCTTTTAAGGTTCCTGGGGGCCATATTTTAATGCCAGTCCCTTTGTCTTTTGTCTCAGTAAGATATACCTGATAGAGCATGCTTTGTCCTATGATAGCATTCTTGTTATTACCTATTACTAAGAGGTATTTGTCTTTTTCATTCTCTTAAAGATTAATATTTAGCAGGCGGATCTCTGTGAGTTCGAGACCAGCCTGGTCTACAAGAGCTAGTTCCAGGACAGGCTCCAAAACCACAGAGAAACCCTGTCTCGAAAAACCAAAAAAAAAAAAAAAAGATTAATATTTACAGCCAGGCTGTGGTGGCGCACGCCTTTAACCCTAGCACTCAGGAGGCAGAGGCAGGCGAATCTCTGTGAGTTTGAGGCCAGGCTGGTCTACAAGAGCTAGTTCCAGGACAGCTAGGATGGTTACACAGACAGAGAAGCCTTGTCTCAAAAGGTCTAAACAAAAATTTAATATTTATTTTGTGTTTGTGAGTGTGCATGCATGCCTGTTGAGATCAGAGGACTGTGGGAGTTGGTTCTCTTTTTCCTACACGTGGGTCTTGGGGATTAAACTCAGGTCATAGGATTTGATGACAGGCACCCTCACCCACTGCGACATCTTGTTGGGCCCACCTTTATTTTAAATAGTTCAGTATACACATCTTAGACACCGTGTGGTATTAAACAATCTATAATGCACTCTTCGTTCTTTTCAGGTTCCTTCTTGAGTCTCAGTTGTGTAATATGTCTTCTGGCATGCGTTTCCAGGATTCTAAATAATACACTTATTTTCTTGATTTGCCAACCCTCCGTGTCCTCTGATGGCTGCTTGTCCTCACAGATGAAGCTCTGTCTCAATCCCTCTCCCCCTTGCCTTCTCCACTATTTCCCATTTCCACTCTAATTGGCTGTGGTTCTGATTTAAAACAGCGGGATTTTACATGACCGTTATACCATCTCCTTCACTGATATCGGAGCAAATTCCGCTCCTGCCCACGTGGACTTGGGGTTAATCACTGACTAACTTTCCATCTCCTTCAATCACCCTGTACTTACAATTACAATTAGTCTGTACTTAAAACCTTCCCTAACTAACCTTCTGGATGCTAGGAATTTGTTACTGTCTTTTTCTAAGTGTCCAGATAGCTTTTTACGACAAATCAGTTTGAGGTGCCCCCGCCCCATTCTGGAAACTCCTCCTGCTCTATCTGGTCTGGTCATTCTTTGGCTTTGGAACTTCCCTCTGCTTCTGTGTTGGTCCTGTCTTTTTCTTGTTTTCCTGTTCATTGTTTTGCTGAAATTTTACCATAGATGGTATATTCTTATCCATGGACTTAAAGAAAATATCTACATAAATGCTTCCTATTTGATGATTTGGCTGGGTATATCAGAACTTCGTTTTGGAGACATTGCCTCACTCTGTAACCCTAGCTGGCCTGAAGCTCAGAGATCAGCCTGCCTCTGCCTCCATGCCTGGCCCTTTATTAGAACTCTGGTTTTTTGTCAAAAAACAAATTTAATAAAAGTTATAAAAATATAAAAGAGACATTTCATGATCCCTCATTTTATTACAGAACTTTAAAGACGGTATTTCTTTGTCGCTTTGATTACCTAGTGTTTATTGTTGAAAACTCTTAATATTTTGATTCCTGCTTCATTTTCTGAAACCTATTTTGTTTCATTTTCCAAACCAACAGACTTTTCTTTAAAATTTTAAGATTTTATAGTGTTTGCTTCAGAGCTTTATAAGTCATTTCAGTTTCAAGACTTGTGATCTTTGAGTCTGCAAGTACTAATTATAATTTAATAACTTCCTCTCGTACTTTCTGTCCTTATTGGAACAAGTTTGCTCACATGTCGAACTTTCTGAACTGATTTTCCAATCATATCTACTATCCATCTGCTCTCTTTTTTTTCCATTCTGAATGTTTTTCTTTATTATTTTGTAATGCTTCTATTTGAGTTTTGACTATCAGGTTTTTAATTTATAGTTATTGTTATTTTATTTCTCTGGTTGTTCATCTTTCATAATACACTCCTTTTATGGACAAAATCTTTAAAAATATTTATTTTGGGGCTGGAGAGATGGCTCAGTGGTTAAGAGCATTGCCTGCTCTTCCAAAGCTCCTGAGTTCAATTCCCAGCAACCACATGGTGGCTCACAACCATCTGTAATGGGGTCTGGTTTCCTCTTCTGGCCTGCAGGCATACACACAGACAGAATATTGCATACGTGATAAATAAATAAATAAATAAATAAATAAATATTTAGTTTTATATATATGGGTGTTTTGCTTGTGTGTATGGCTGCACCATGTGTATGCATTGCCAAAGGAGGCCAAAGAAGGCATGGGATTCACGTGGGACCTGGGAATCAAACCTGGGTCCTCTGCAAGAACAGTCAGTGCTGTTAACTGCTGAGCTATCTCTATACTCTGGACACAATATCTTTTTTTTTCTTTTTTTTTCACACTATCTTTTAATACTTCATTGATACCATATTTTCCTGTGAAGATGTTTCTGTGTGTGCGTTTGTGTGTGTGTTTCAGTTTCCCGAGTTTTTGTTCTTGTGCTTTGGGGACCTTTTCTCTTTAGTTAAACACTCATCAAGGATCTCACAATCCTTGCCTGTTCGTTTGGTGGTTTTGTTTTTGATTTTCATTTGAGACAGCGTCTCATCATTTAGTACTGGTGACTTTGAGTTCACAGAGATCCTCCTGTCTCTGTCTCCTGAGTGCTGGGATTAAAAGTGTGCACACCCTGCTGTTCATTTAAGCTTAGTGGATTTATTCACTAAAGGACTTCATAGTTATCAGTGAGCCCTGTAATGGTGACCCCCAAAGCCAGTGTTGGAGGGTTCATTTCTGGCTACTAGAACTACTGTCCCTCCCAAGAGGATGCTAGTTACTGGTGCTCTGGGAGCAGCTCTTAAAGCAGTTTGACAGTTCCGTGGTTGCTGGGTGCTCTTGCTTAGGCTTCCCCACCACCAGCGCTGAAAGGAACCCTGTTCCTTATCCTGGCTGGATTTTCTGAACTGAAACCTATCTAGGAGTTGGAGAGCTGTCTCAGCAGTTAACGGTGCTTACTGCTTTTCCAGAGGACCTGAGTTCAATTTCCAACCCCCACGTCAGGTGGCTCACAACCACCTGTAACTCCAAGAGATCTAACACCCTCTCCAGACCTTCATTCATGGGCATTTATACACATATGGTACACACACACAGAAAGACACAAATCGGAGATTTTTAAAAAACCTTTAAGGAGCTGGAAAGATGGCTCAGTGGTTAAGAACCAAAGGACCCAGGTTCAATTCCCATTACCGACATGACAACTCACAACTGTCTATAACTCCAGTTCCAGGGGATCTAATGCTCTCATGCAGGCAAAACACCAATGCAAATAAAATAAAAACAAGCAAATAAATCTTTAAAGCCTAGATTCAGTTTTTCCAGAGAACAAATCTCTCTTCTCACGGGAGGATGGGGTGGGTGCTGGACACGTGGGGACACAGGGTAGGAGAGGAGTTCTAAGTTCAGCTTGTTTTCTTCCCCACACCTTCCTACTTTCTACCTGAGCCAGCTCCCTCAGGGGACCTGGCAGGAAGATGCCTGGCCTGCAGGTAGGACCACTCCTTGGAGGCTCTTGGGCTGGGCCTCAGAGGTCAGTCATCACTCTTCCTCCTTTGTGGTTCTTTGATCTTGAAGACCTTTTCACACCCTTATTGCTGTCAGGGAGCCCGAGAGGGGAGAGATCCAAGGCAGCTGGAGGCTCACTGTCCCTTTCCTGTTACAGGCTGAGCCTCCCCGGAAGAGCACCTGGAGACAGAAACATGCGTCTTTTATCCGCACCCTCCGTCATGCTCGGCAGGTCCAGCAGGTCATCGCCAGAGGTGGGAATCCCTCAGACTTGCCCCCCATCCTGCCTGCGGAAAACCCAGACTATGTCCAGTGTCCCCACTGCAGCCGCCACTTTGCTCCCAAGGTGGCTGAACGACACATACCCAAGTGTAAGACCATCAAGAACCGCCCCCCACCCCCAAGGAGGCACGACAGCTGAGCAGACAATGGCAGAACCCACCTTGCTTAGTTCAGGAGGCTGAGCTTCCCTTCACAGTAAACCAGAGCATGAGTGGCAGAAAGCAGGGAGAAACAGAACCTTTGCACAACTCAGGCTCCACCTGCTGAGCCAAACCACCCGGGAAGAGAGCCCACTACCTGGCAGGAGGCAGGTGGAAGCCCAGCTTCTCATTGGATCATAACCCTGGCTGTGTGTTTATGTTCTTGCCTGAAGGACTGGGGTGGGTGTGTGTGAGAGAGAGGACACTGGGTAGCGAGGCCGCATTAAAGCCCTCTTCTCCTGAGCCCGACCATGGTTTGTGCTGAAGTGCCTGCATTCAGTTGTTTTCTGACCATGGCACGTGTCCAGGGTTTGTTAGCGCTTCTTGCTTTTCAAAGTAGGGATAATAAAGAGGAGTGAGGTCAGAGGGTCATTGCCATACAGATGGTAACTCTTATAAAAGATAGAAGTTTGTGCCGTCAGGCATTATTGATGGAAATCTATCCTTGGCCTCCATGGCCCATGGTTCTGGCTCATAGCCAACAAAAGTATGTAACATTGGGGACCAGTGTATCCTTAACCTTCCCCCGTGGTGTGCTGTATAATGAGACATCTTTTTGCACTTTACAGGGTAGGGATGAATAGAAAACAATTTTACTTCTCTGTACTTGTTCTTTTTAAACACATCTCATATGTTAAAGAAAGAAGCCCCTAGGACCCTTTCAAACAATACTGTCTGGGTACCTTGAGACAGCAGAGCCAGTCTAAGCAAGCATAGACAATGTTCATTTTCATGGCCCTGTGGTCGGAGCGTAGTCAGACTTCTATTTTAAACTCTGAAAGGGATTAGGTCTTCTTAACAGTGAGAACACTGCTCACTTCAAGTTAGACCCTCAACTAGGGGGTTTGGGGAGCTTAGAAAGATGGGTGCTGAAGCTCTTACAAATGCTGGATATTTAGCCTGACAAGCCCCCAACCCCGGCAAGTTTATTGAGGAGTACACAGTTCCTTACATCAGGTTAAAGGGAACAGATAAGCAGCCATGGCTAAAGAAGTCACAATGTTGTATCCCCATGGATGTTCACAATTTTTAAAGAGTATCTCATGAGTGTTTTGACTGCACACCGGTACCTGCAGAAGTCAGAAGTGTTGGATCCCCTGGAACTGGAGTTACAGATGGTTGTGAGCCACCATGTATGCGCTAGGAACCCAGGTTCTTTGTTTCTGTTTTGACACAGGGTTTCTTGTGTAGCTTGGTGGTCCTGAAACTCACCCTATAGACCAGACTGGCCTTGAACTGACAGAGATCCACCACCTCTGCCTTCTGAGTGCTGGGACTAAAGGTTCTTAACCTCAGAACCATCTCTCCAGCCCCCACCCCACCTCACCCCACCCCACCCCAGATGCTTTATTGTTCATATGTTTTTTGTTTTTTCGAGACAAGGTTTCTCTGTGTAGTCCTAGCTGTCCTGGAACTAGCTCTGTAGACGAAGCTGGCCTCAAACTCACAGAGATCTGCCTGCCTCTGCCTCCCGAGTGCTGGGATTAAAGGTGTGCATCACCTTGCCCGGCCCCAGATACTTTGTCATGAAGCATTCAAAAAATATAACTTTTAAAAACTTGGTATAGGAGCATGTCTTGACACACTGGAGGCTGTAGAAACACGGGCCATGATGGAGGAAGGTCATTGGTTAAAAAATAAACTGCTTGGCCCTCATAGGTTAGAACATAGGTAGGTGGAGTAAACAGAACAGAATGCTGGGAGGAAGAGGAAGTGAGCTCAGACTCGATAGCTCTCCTCTCTGGGGCAGACACGATGAAGCTCCGACCCAGGATGGACATAGGCTAGAATCTTCCCAGTAAGCGCACCTTGGGGTGCTACACACATAAATTAGAAATGGGCTAGTCCAGGTGCGAGAGTTAGCCGAGAAGAGGCTAGATGTAATGGGCCAAGCAGTGTTTAAAAGAATACAGTTTGTGTGTTGTTATTTTGGGGCATAAGCTAGCCAGGCTACCAGGAGCTGGGGAGGCAGGAACACAGCCTGCAGCCCCCCACAACAGGGCTATAACCTACACAGGACACACTGGAAGGGGTTCACAATCTGCCACCCCTTCAGTTGGGAATGATAGCAAGTAAAGCCAGATTCTCTTCCTTCATCTGCTGGGCCTCTTAGACATATGGATTTGGGATCCCACAATGTTATTAGGGTCACAGTTTAGAGCCCTCAAGGGGAAACAACTGTGTGCAGATCTTACTATAGACACAAGCAGCTATTCATTCTTGAGTTGCCAAAGAAAGAAAACAAGAGCCCTTGTCTTTGTGTTCCCTTTGACCTCAGCTTTTACCAGTCTTTTGAATTCAGCTAGCTCCAGGGAGGTCAGAGCTGTTTTACAACCTCGAGTCTCTTCCTCAGTAGAGGTCACATAGATGCTACTTGTCAAGTCCGTATGCTGTTACTTTAAGCACATGTCATAAACATCATACATTTTAAAGTTCAAAAAGCTATGGGAAATTCTCGTGGTGAAACTCACAAGGTAGCTCTTTTTATTTAGAAGTGTGTACAGACATGCTGAGCTTTCCTAGTTCACAAAACTTGTCAACATCGGATCGCCCTTCACGACTACACAGACTGGCAAGCAAAGCTGTGACACAGATTTTCCTCCCCGAGGCCCATGACCTGTGAGGTTTAATGATCAGCACATTTATGTTGGCAGTTAATCACTGCGGCAATAAATGACTTCTGGCCTTGCAGGGAATCTCAGTCTTGACTACAGCCCACTGCACCTCTTGCTATCATGACTGATACTTCCTTTGAGGCCTGGGGACCTCATGTGAAGGACTTTCTGTAAAATACATGTTTTCCTCTGGGCTGCTCTTCCTATCATGAATGTTTCTGAACAGATAACAAACCAAATGAAATTTGAGCATTAGGAGCCTTTTGCTTTAAACTGCAGTGCAGCGCTCAGCCAAGAAAAGGAACAGCTGTTACGCCAAGGATACCAAATACAACTCAGCTGTCTTGAGGAAGTCTTAGCAACAAACTGGCAGGATCACTTGGAACGGTCTCTCATCAGGACCAAGGAGGTGTGTTAAAGAAACCTGATTCCCCTTATCACTGTGCACACATGGTGTGTACGACTGCAGGCACACACACACCAGTGTGTGAGGTCAGAGGCAGTGCTGTGATTCGGCAGGATGAACTCAGGTCACCAGGCCTGCCCAGCAAGCCACTTTGACCTGCTGAGCTACCCTGCTAGCCCAGGACCCTTCTTTTAATGTCTCCTTTTCCCCCTCTGGGCTTTCTGAATTTTCACAAACTTTGTTAGGAAAAAAAACTATTGCAGTACAAATGATTTTTCTGGCAAGAATGAGATTGGAAAACAGCAGAGGTTGTTTCTGTGTAATGTCTCGCATTGTTTCTGTTAAAAGACCATTTTTTCATTATTACTATTTATTTATAGTAGACTCACAGAATCAGAGATTTCCCATGGCCTAGAACCTTGGGTGTTTTGTCTCCAGTTACTGAGGTGGTGCACAGGTTTACTGAAGCACAGCGTCAGCTGAGAGTTTAAATGTTTATTTAAACAGAAATGCCACACCACTCCACCCTCACCCTTTCCAGCATCTGGCTAACAATAAGCTGGCTTTTCAGCAAAGTGTTGGCACAGAGAATTAACGCAGGCTATACTGTAACTCAAAGCAACGCTACTGGAAAGCTCCAAACACCTAGCACTGCATAGAGGACAAGCAGGGCAATTCACCAAGATTTAGCTACAGGAAACCATTTGAATACTTTTCTGCTGTCTTGTATTTTGCTCAACTCAGTGCATGGCTGCCACGTCTCACTGTTCTGCTTGCATAGCTGTTTGGTGGAGTAAACAACCTCACGGCTGTCCTAGGCACAATTCTGAAAAGTGCAAATTATCTCTAAGGCACAGAACTGAGCTTCTCAGCTGGATTAATGGCAAACCTAGACTTCCCATGGGAACACACTAGAGAAAACACCGCCATGCTCTGCTAGAGAATGACTCTCCAGGGCTCCTGCCCACCTCAACACTCACTCTCACCCCACAGTCAGCGACATGCCCACAGCCCTCAGTTCCCAAGCAAAAGCAATGCTCAGAATGAAGACTTAAGCCCCGCCTCTCAGGCCTGCTGAGATGGTAAGCGTAAGGATACAGGACCTTGAAAGGCCAGCCAGTCCTGAAGAAAACCAAAGTTGCATTGACATGATGAACCAAAACTCTCTGACAGGGATTACAGCCAACGGCCAGACCCCTAGAACTTGTGACCTTATGTCAGGATTGGGCCTTCCCTTGTTCTGGGAAAAGGCTTCAGTGATTACATCAGTACTATTGTACTAGGCTTCTCAGAATTGAGAAAACAATGGGACATCAATGATCCCATCGGACAGAGTTGCCCATCACCCAGAGATGGGGCTTCCTCCCAGCACCAGCCTTTATACCACTGGTGTAGGGAAATGACAAAAATTTCTTCTGCACAGGTAGGTCCTCCTGCAATATTAAAATAGATAGCAAACTTTTCTTTTTTTGCTTTGGTTAAAGGAAACAATATTAGTTTAGCTGTATGTAGCATGGAGGATGTGGTACTTATCAAAGCAGCTGCTGTGGCACCAAACACAAGCAATTCATTAGACTTGGTGGAAGCACAAGGCTCACATTTAAGGGAAACCATCAGATGCTTGCCTAGAAGGTTGGCTCTTCTAGGACACAATCCTGTTTTTGGAAAAGGTAGCTTGCTCCTCTCAATAAGAACACAGCAGAAGTGAGCTTGCAGCCAGTTTCCTTTCACTTGGCAGGTTCTACCTGTCAAGTTTTGGGACCCCAAGGATTTGGTGCTGGCTTTGGGCCACTCAAGTATGAAAGATGATACTGACTTACTGGGTATGATATGTCTTCAAAACACACCAAAGAGGAAAAATACTGACTAGACATAGAAAGAGGGTGCCTGGGGCTACTTATCCCAGTCAGACCCCTAAAGGTCACGACACTAGAAGTACAAAGAAGCCTTCACAGGGGCAGAAGACTTTAGTGCCACTGAGGCAAGGCACTGAGGGAAGTGTTACCTTCCCTCCTGCTGATCTCCACAGCTCCATCTATTACCCACTGGTGTTATTCTCTTAAACATCTCCTCTCTGGGAGAAATCCTTCAGAGCTGGGAAATCCCACCTTGTACTAACCGTAGCCTAAAAGTTTGGCTGTGTGACGACGGACCTGCCCTTCCTCTGCTTCTCATTGATGTTTCAAGGAGCCTCCACAGGGAACGCAATCTAAGCTTCCCCATAAAGCAGTCGGCTGCACGAAGCAACAACTTCCTGAACACAAGCTCTAGACTGACTCTGCCAAGAAATTTTCCTGGACTCCAGGCTTCTGAGAAGACATGGATACTTTACCACTCTCGGGAGGACCCTGGGCAGGCCAGGCCTGGCCACAGCCCACTCCGATTTTACATTTTCCCTTCCTTCACCCAGAGGTACGATGCCTGATGTTAAAATCCGAAGGCAACTTCCAATTAATGATGAAAATGATAAATGGGATATGAGGTGCTACCAGCGCAAACAAGGTGAGTACTGTGTCTCTTCTTCAAAGGTGGGATCAAAAGATGAGGTACAGAGCTGCTGTTGCTATGGCAGTCACTGATGACAAAGCCAGGGCCACAGGACCCTTCCATTCTCCGAAACAATAATATCACTCCTAGATCCTATCTAAAAGGCAATGCCACTCTCCAAATGCACAAGGAAAGTGCTTTAGAGCCTCCCTCTGCCCTGCGCTCCGTGTCTGCAAGTGAACAAAGCCAGGAAAGCTGCTCTCTGCACTCGGTAAGTGTGCGGTGAAGTTCTTTGGGTCCCAGTTTCCTGAGGGCTATGTGGGTTCAGGAGACTAGAGGCTGGGTCGACAAGAGTCTGTTCCAAGGAGGCACCAGGAATCCGAATCTAAGTCAGGCTTCGGATCCACTTCCATTTCTTCCTTTGCTGTCTGAGTTCCTTTGGAATGCAACCCCACCTGTCCAGACAAAGCAATTTCACATTAGCAGTGAATGAGTTAGCACTGGCCATGGTACTTCAGGACTGTGCTTTCAACTCTCAGGAGTGGCTCTGGTGGCACTGCCTTGGAAACAGTCTCCATCTTTACATTGATGCAGGTAGAGTAACTACTTCTGGTTTGCCTAGGCCCATGGGGTTTGGGTATTAGTATGAAAATAAAATGGCTGGGGGTCATAGTGCACACCTCTAATCCCAGCACTCAGGAGGCAGAAGCAGGAAGATCTGTCTCCATGAGTTTGAAGTCACCCTGGTCTACATAATGAGTTTCAGTCCAGCCAGGGCTATATAGTGAGATCCTGTCTCAAAAAACAAAAACAAAAAACAACCCTCTCCCCCCATCACCACCATCAGTCCTGTGTCTGCTACCACGCCAATCTTATCTCAGGAATGGACAGTACCTTCTGAAGTGTTTCATAGACACTGTTTCCCTCCATCTTCTAAACAAACTTACATAGAGCAGGTTGTTGACAAAGTTACGAGTCCAGACTCACAAAGGACAAAGCCAAGGAAGGACTCTTTCTCACTCATACCAGGAAGCACAAATGCAAAGCGTTTTCCCCAACTATTTAACCTGAACCCAATAAAGCCATAATTCTAACTTTAGTTTTCAGAAAAGAGCATGAGTGTGCCCATGCCACTCTCTGCAGGGAAGAGGACAACCCTTGCGTGGGAGATTGTCAGGTCTATGTGACAAGTACTTTACTTAGCTGAGCCATTTCCCCAGTCCTACATCATTTTTAGAATCTCCTTTAATCAGCCAGGGCTAGGGACGTAGCTCAGTGGTAGATCATTTGCCTCTCGTGTATGTGCAAGACACTGGGTTCAATCTCCACTACTGCACAAAATAATACACAAACAAAATGGTTAAAGTAATTATGAACACACATAAACACCAAAAAGAATGACATTTTAATAATTAGTGAACCTATATGGTAGGCATAGGGGTATTCATTATAATATTTAGACATTTTCATAATAAAAGTAAAAGAAAAAACAAATAACTAGTAATAGAAAACTAAGTTAGGTATTAAAAATGATAAAATCCAGATACCCGAACCAGGTAGGTCCAAGGCTCCTGGAATCAAGGCCAAGAGTCACATCATTAAGAGACAGGCAATTACAAAGGGCAAAGTTGACTCAGTACCTTACAGTTTGTGAACTTTCAAAGCAGACTGAGAAATTCAATTACTCTCCAAGAATGCTCTCACCTGTTGGCCTCCTTCCAATCTCTTGTTCAGCTTTTGTAGCTGGGTAAAAATCTGGAGGTTTTCTTGTTGTAGCTTCTGTTGTTCATCCAGACACTTTAACACCAGAGCCTGCAGCCTCTCGACCTCCGCCTGCAGAGCACTGCACGCACAGGAGGGCGAGGCCAATGCTTTCCCAGCACACGGGACTGCAGGATTCAGTCGGGGCGGCTGCGAACAAGGAGAGAGAGAATGCAGGAGGATCTGCCATGGTCCCGTGCAAACAGCTTTCACTTTAACCAACACAGCAAGACAAATGTACACGAGAAGAGGTGCCAGTGAAACAGAAAAATGCTGGGATTTCAACTGCACTTGGTACTAATAGGACAAGGGAACTCTCGGTGCTTAGACCTCATTAGTCTACAGTAAGAATCATCTATTTGGGAGGATTTTGCAAAAAATCTTCATGTTTTCACATGCTCTTTTAAAAAATGCTGCGGTGAGGAAAAAAGCATGAATTTATTTGGAACAAGTTCTGATCACAGGACATGGTTCACAAAATGTAGCTGGTGACACTGTAGAAGAGATCTGAAGAGAGTTCTCTGAAGGAAACGGACAGCACAGCAAGGGGAAAGTTCACCTTCAAGTTTTAAAGGTTTGTCACCTCTCTCCTGGGAAGGCTTTCAATTACTATTCTAGCCTGATTTTTCTTCCTTATACACTTTTTAGTAGGTCAGAGTCAAAATCCCAGCACTTGGAGGCAGGTGGATCTCTGAGTTGAGGCCAAACTCTGTGGCCTCAAACTCACAGAGCTCTACCTGCCTCTGCCTCCCAAATGCTGAGATTAAAGGTGTGTGCCACCATGCCAGGCCCTGGCATTATTTCTTATGTTTAGTTCAACTAGCTCTCACGGTGCCATGAGAACTGAGTCTGGGGGCTAGGATTGTGGCTGTTCGTGGAGTACTTGCTTAGCATGCACAAAGCCCTGGTAGCATACTCGGTACTGCCTAACTGGGTGTGTGGCACACACCTGTAATATCATCTAGGAGGTGGTGGCAGGAGTAGCAGAGAATTCCAAGGTCATCCTCCATCCTTGGCTGGGCTACAGAATTTGTTTCACAAAGAAACAAAGAAACCATTACAACAAAAGACTAATTTGGAAATGTACAGTTCGGTTTTGGTACTTCTGAGGAAGAGGGGAAAATAACCCTCTGATGCTAACAGGTAGAGAGTGGCTCTTAGAACTTCTAAAGAGACAGTGTGGTGTGGCCCAATGAACTAGAAGACATGGTAAAGGCAGAAGAACCTAAGAACTCACAATCACCATCTACCTAGTTGAGGTTAAAGACAGAAAACTCAGTTACCCAGGCTCCTATTGGGGGCTGGTGTTCTGGAGGAACTTCAGATGCAACTTTGAGTCCTTGTAGCTCTTCATAGGGCAGGGTGTCCTTCTCAGACTCTGAAAATGCTCTACTTAGGGGAGTTGGGCTGTCAGGCATGGGGATGAACTCTGCGTTTTCCAGCTCCTAGGTCAGCAAGAAAGAATCTCATCAGTGTGTTTGCAGCAGTCTACAGTCTCCCAAGTCCCCTGTAGCTTTTTCTTTCATTCTGTTGTGACATCAGCACCCTCTAGTGGGACAGAATAGTGGTGGCTAACGACATGTATTGTCTAACCTGGAAACAAACTGCTACCCTTTCTTCAGTGATAAAAATTCAGACTCAAGTTCAAGAGCAGTTGTAGCTGACTCATTTCCCCAACACAATTCTCCACACACTGTTTAGTGGGTCAGGAGGCTGAGGCTGGAGGCGTGCTGCTACCTCTGCTCTCTACCCTCAGCTGACCAGCTAAGCCCTACTGGAAGATCAACACACCACCCTTTTGTACAAAACTAAAAATTCCACCATGCGTGGTGGTGCATGCCTTTAATCCCAGCAGAGGCTGTGAGTTTGGAGCCAGACTGGTCTACATGGAGAGTTCCAGGCCAGTCAGGAAAAAAAAATCCATAAACTGTAAATGTTTGCTGGCCATGCTGCACATACTAGTAATTGACGCAAGGAGAATAAAGCAAGAGGTGGGTTAAGGACACCAAAAATCAGCAATTTCAATTTCATCACTGAGAAATAACCACCAGTACAGTGGTCACTAGACAGTCTCGTCCACCTGCTTTTGTGCAATCTATTTTCTGAAAGAATAAGGTCTTACTGATATAAATTCCATCTTTTAATATAAAATAGTTTTCTTTTCTTTTCTTTTGTTTTTTGAGACACGGTTTCTCTATAGTTTTGGAGCCTGTCCTGGAACTTGCTCTGTAGACCAGGCTGGCCTCAAACTCACAGAGATCCGCCTGCCTCTGCCTCCCGAGTGCTGGGATTAAAGGCATGCGCCACCACCGCCTGGCTTGTATCTTATCTTTAATAAACTGTATTTCTATTGTAAGGCACTTCAACTGCCCAATAGTTCACTTCTACAAACAGTGTATAATCAATCCATGAGCTTAATTTTTGCACAGGTACACTCCAACAGTATTTAAACTTGTTTTATCTGTGTATACTTAGGAAGCACACACAATAGTAAGTTACCTAATGACTTTTGTTATCCTCCTCTGTATAGAGTTACCCTAGAATGGGGCAATGATGCCCCTCCTAGATACTACAGGCTAACAAACAAAAGGTCCAGTGCTAGCAATGGGTTACCTCCTTTGAGTTGTTGGCAAGTGAGGGTCCATACAGCCCCATATTACAGGCTATGGCCAGTGTTCCTGGTTACCCTCTAGAACTTAAGAGTAAGACCGCATTGCTCACTTGGGAGGCAGAGGCAGGTGAGCTCAAAGCCAGCCTCATCAACATAATGAGTTCTAGGACAGCCAGGGGGATACAAGTGAGTCCTTGTATTTAAAAAAGACTTTACTGCTGAAGACATCACATAGTTGAGTCCTAGAACATAGAGAAGCCAAGATGGCACTCCCCTGAAAGTCTTATCCCTACCAGTGAGCTTTCCAAATTGCTGAAAGTTACTATGTACACCAGCAGAGGAAAGGGAACCACCTAACTGTGACTAACAACTGGCCTGGCACATGCTCAGCAGCATGAATATCACTGGAATAACCAACAACTTTCTGACTGAATTTAAGGCCCGCACCACAAGTTGAATGCTATACCTGGCACTGTTACTGGGACCAAAAATGTGGCATAGATAGCTTATAGGCCCTAGGGGACCTACTAACTACTACTACTTCGTTAAATGGACAAAGTATTAAACTGACTCCTAATGACTTACTCTTCTATTCACCGACCAGCATCTCTCTCAACCTTCATCAGAGAAGCTTCTTTTGGCAGTAGATAGATTAACACAGAGACCCACACAACTGGCCATGTGTAGAGAATGAGACATCTCTCCCTCTCCTCCCAGGGTCAGGGCTCAGCGGAAGAGAGGGACAAGGACTGTAAGAGCCACAGGCTGTGATGACCCCCTGGACACAACAGGGCGGCTGCACACAGAAGCTCACAGCAGCTGTGACAGCTGTGCAAGCACAAGCCAGCCCCAGCCCTGGCGTGAAGAAGGCGGGAATGAAGTCCTGTTTCTAGTGAAAGTCCTCCCACAACTGCTAGCTGCTGAGAGAGAGTCAGAAGTCCTGAAGGGTAGCTCCTGCAGGTTAACAACACTCCAAGAGTATATGGGCAGCACACACTATACCTGATGGGCTTAGGAAAAAAATGAGGGGACAAAGTTGGGTTCATAGTAAGGGGGACTGGATCTGGGAAGAGTTGGGGGAGAAGACTGAATTAAATATAACCAAAATAGAATGTACAAAATTTTCAAAGAATAAAAATAAAAAATATCTTTAAGATGGGTTACCAAGATAAAAAAGGTAAGTTACACAAATTTATTACATTCACTTTAATAATACAGGCATAAAGAAGCTGGGCCCACTGGTGGAACACGCCTTTAATCCCAGCACTTGGGAAGCAGAGATAGGTGGACTTCTGTGAGTTCCAGGCCAGCCTGAGGCCACAAACTAAGACCCTTTCTTAAAAAGAAAAAAAAAAAAAAAACCAGAAAAAACCTCTGTGAAATGAAAACAGGATTAATGAAAACAGGATTAGTTTTGTGGTGCCTTCTTCCAGGTGGGAGCCTGAAGCCTCGTCTCCTGTCTAAATTAGCAGGCACAAGAAACGGAGACCCACGCAACCCTTACTGACTCTTGCTACAGACTCATCCTCTGAAGTATTTGTTACCTTCCGAAGCCAGCCAGGACAGGAGCTGCTAGCCCCACAACTGTTGCCCACGGCCTCTGGGGGACTGATGAACCCTTCCATTCCACGGTCTGCTTCCATTGTTCCTCGGAAGCCTCCACTTGGATCTGGAGTTTCAGATTCCCGCCGGCTGTCTTCCTCTTCACCACCGCCGCCTGGGCTGGAGCTCTGAACCGCTGGTAGATGTGGCACAAAAGGAGAGAGCTTTTCTATGCCGCAAAGAGACTGACCATCTGACCAACCCACCAATCCTCTAAGTTCCTAGAGCTGCACAAAGTGGAGTGTTCAGACAAATATCTGACACTAAACTGTTAAAAATTGTTTTAAAAAAAAGATTTTTAAAAAATTTTAAAAATAAAACAAACAAACAAACAAACAAAAATTTAAAAGCTGGGCAGTGGTGGCACACTCAGGAGGCAAGGCAGGCGGATCCCTGTGAGTTCGAGGCCAGCCTGGTCTACAAGAGATAGTTCCAGGACAGGCTTGATAGCTATAGCAAAACCCTATCTTGGAAAACAAAACAAAACAAACAAACAAAACAAAAAAGGTTTATTTTGTGTGTGAGTGTTCTGCCTGCGTGTGTCTGTGTGCCATGTGCACACTGCCCTCGGGCTGTCAGAATGGCGGCATGAGATTTTACTCCAAGAGTGATCTTGTGGGTCCAAATTTTTATTCTTTTGTTTTTGGAGACAGGGTTTCCCTGTGTAGCCTTGGCTATCCTGGAACTTGCTTTGTAGACCAGGCTGGCCTCAAATTCACAGAGATCTGCCTGCCTCTGCCTCCTGAGTGCTGGGATTAAAGGTGTGCGCCACCACTGCCCAGTTTATAAATTTTTATTCTTGAGACAGAATCTCTAGACATAAAGACTGGCCTTAAACTTAGCATGTAGCTGAGGATGGCCTTGAACTTCTGATCTTACTGCTATATCTTCCCAGTGCTAGGATTATAAGCATGTGCCACCATGTCAGGCTTACGTGAAGGTATTTTTATGTTATGATCACCATAATTCATGTTTGTTTTCCAAATCCTAGTGTGTGTCTGGCAGGCAATTCACTAGCAGTATCTTCCACTAGCATCTGCCTTATGTAAAAAGTTCTTCAACACTGAGCCAAACACCTCTTAAGTTTCCACAAAATAACAAGGTAAATTCTGAAACATCGGCACACACATGACTTCTTTCCTGGCTCAGGGTCAGGTACTAGAGAACCATGAAGAGAGCTATAGCTGGGAAGCTAATAGAGGGCTTGGGCTGACTTTCCTAAGTTCAAGGTTAAAATGACTTTTCTTTCTGAGGGCCTATTTTGAACATAAATTTTGTATGGTTTTTGGAGACAGGGTCTCACCATGTAGCTCTGACTGTCCTGGAACTTGCTATATATACCACTCTGACCTCGAACTCATGAAAATCCACCTGCCTCTGCCTTCAAAGGGCTGTAAATTTTTAAAGACTAGAATACCTGGAATGCCATGGAAGTAAAAGTCTCAAGGGATGGTGGATACAGATTTCACATCACAATGAGGAGCAAGCCTCTTCCTCACTTCCACAGCTGATGCAGGCGTGGAAGACACAATCACCCTGATAACCGTGTCAGAGCAGCAACACTCACCACAATACAACCTTCCCTCCTAATCACAGCTCTCCAACCCACTTACCGGTTCCGATAGACAGGCCGCTGCTGTTAGAACGGATGGTCTTAGAATTCAATACTTTCTCTGGGGAAAAATATTCAGTAGGTAAGCACTGTATACAGACACTGGCAGGAAGAGTGAAGGGAGACAGAGCAGGGAGGAAGTGGTCACTGGCATCTCTGACTTACTATTGACAAGTTAGTCTCAGAAGTGAAACATTTCCTGAGCTACTGTACACACAGTACTGGGGTGGGAGTTTTCTACCTCTGCTGGAAGTGCCAGGAAGCTTTACAAAGTAACAATCCCTAAATCCAACCCCAAAACCTGATTAAATTGGTCAAGGATGGAGCAGCACTAAGATTTATAAAAGCCAAGGTTCTTATCATGGAGTTCAAAGTAATGTTTCTGCAAACATGGAAATTTTCTTTTAAAAGTATTACTGAGCCAGGTGGTGGTGGCACATGCTTTTAATCTCATCACTCAGAAGGCAGAGGCAAATGAATCTCTGTGAGTTCGAGGCCAGCCTGGTCTACAGAGTGAGATCCAGAGTTCCAGGACAGGCTTTAAGGCAACATAGAAAAATGCTGTCTCAAAAAAAAAAAAAAAAAAAAAAAAAAAAAAAAAAATCAGCCTGTGCTCAAGAGGGGGAGGCAGAAGGATCAGGAACTCATGGTAATTTTTGGCTACTAAGTACTGAGTTTGAGGCTACACTGAACTATGTGACCCTGACACAAAACAATCCAATAGAGAAGAACAGATGACTAACTTGGGAAACAAAACTGTTCTGTTTCTATCACTTTGTATGGCATCTCCATCCAGCACATGTCTTGAAAAAGCAGCCTCTGCAGCCTCTGCTTCAGGATACTTCTGTTTCCAACAATGTCAGTCCTGCCCAAGTCATCCCAACTCCATATATATGAAACTCTTACCAACAATAAGAATGGTGTGCCAGCCACGGCAAGAAAGGTCTGGGACATGATGCAGTGATCCAAAAATAGGCCGAGGCCATGAGGTACAGATATCAGAGCCATGTGGTCTCTCTGTGGGAGTCATTGCCAGGCGGCCGTTGCCACCATTTCCCCAGGCAAAAATGTGATTATCTAGGAAAAAATTAAATAGCAGATTAATAGGACACTATTTGCCTAGTTCTGGAACTAGAAAGATGTCCTAGTAAGTACCAGATTAAATAAAAGCTAAATATTTCTCTCTATAGAGCCTAAAACTCTTCCTGATCCCACCCTGGTAAAAATGACCACTGCCTCTATGTCTGCCGTTCATTCGTTCACTTGTCTTTCATTCCAACAAGTAAGAGAATCTACTTCGCAGCAAATGTTGCTCAAGCTGTCTGAGGCAGGACATAAAGCCAACTCCTTGCTCCAGTGACGTCAGTGGGGAGAATAACAACACCGAGGGAACAGCTCTCTCCTGTTTCAGACAATGGCAAGTGGGGTGCTGTGCAACACGAAGGTATGAGTAGCAGTGGGATGGCGTTTCACCATCTGACAGACAGTGCTCAGAGGTGCGCTCTTTGACACTGAGCAGCGATCTAGTTGGACTGAGCGAGTTTCCAGGCAGACTTAAGAGCAAGAGCAAGGTTGCACAACCAGAGGAGGTGGTTCTCAGGGGCAAAGTAAGACAGAGGGACAGTGGTAGAAGAGGTCCTGGTCATAGGGGCTGTGCAAGCCTGACTGATGTACCAAGCCGTAAGAGCAGGAGGTATTTAAGAGGACCTCTGAGGTTATGATAAGAATCAACCACAAAAGAGAAAAGGTGGAAGCAAAGACCACTTAAGTATGGATAATAGCAAGAAGTTGTTGGGTATATTCGGAACACAGCATGGAGAGCTCAGGATGGCGCTGACTGAGAAGCCTGCAGAGGAACAGAGTGGAGTGTAAAGGAATGGGTTCACAGAGAAGAGGTGGACGTCTCTAGCACAGCACCTATGTGCTATAGGAAGACGGCCTATGTGCTTCTTCCCACATACCCAGCCAATGCTGATCGGGACCAACATGGTACTGGACAAGACAGACAGAAGTACTCAACAGTTCTGGAGATACTTTACCAAAAATGTCCAAATAAAAAAACCAGTTGAACTTAGGATATTAACCTGCCATTATCTAGAAATCTGGCCTGTAAAAAATTTGCTACATTGGACATATGCCAGTTAGACAAAACCTTGTTTCCTAATCAGAATTAAACCAGCCACCTGTCTGGAAAGCAGGAACAAAGTATAGACAGACTCACCGTCAGTGGCGGCGATGGTGAACTCATCGCCACAGGAGACCCTGATTACTTGCTTCCCACCAAGGGGTCCCCCCAACAGGTTGATTCCCAGGCGCTTCTTGTAATTCCCAACACCAAGCTGCCCACACTTATTACAGCCAAAAGTCAGCAGCCGGCCTCGTTCTGAGGGAGAAGCAAAAATAAATAGCCAATCACAAATGAACCCATGAAACAGAGAAGATACAGCAATGCAGGCTCCATGCACTAGAAGACAGAAATATCAAGCTACCCAGATGACCTTGAGGTAGAGTATCTAAGCAGTGCGATCAATCAGAACCTCTAACTGACCATAGCATTTTTCCAATATTTCAAACAATATTAAAACCAAAACACCAACCGCCCCCCCCCAAATAAAGCAATTTATTTATTGTGCATGCATAGGTGGATGAACATGCCATAACTGAGGTCAGAAGACAACTTTCAGGGAACAAAACTCTTTTACCATGTAGGTTCCTGGGACCAAACTGAGGTGTGGGTAGCTACCTTAGTTCAGAGAAAGGGTACTACCCTTAATTTAGAATACTTTCAATAGGTGCCGATCATAAATATGGTTTTTGTTCTTTTAAGAGTATTTATAGCTGGGCATGGTGGTGCATGCCTTTAATCCCAGCACTCAGGAGACAGAGGCAGGAGGATCTCCAAGATTGAGGCCAGCCTGGTCTACAGATCAAGTTCCAAGTCAGCCCCGGCTACACTGAGAAACCCCGCCTCAGCAAACAAACAAGTAATAATTTATTTATTGACTATATATATATATATATATATACACACACACTATATATATATATTTATTTATTTATTGACTCTATATATATGTATATATATTTTGCCTGTCTGTGTGTATGTCACATGTAGGTGTGTCCTCAGAGGTAAGAAGAGGGTTTAAGATCCCTTGAAGCTGAAGTTATAGTCACTTTTGAGCAATCCAAACTGGGTGCTGGACATGGAACTTGGGTCCTCTGGAAGACCAGCAAGTAAGCACTATTAACCACTCCACTGAGCCATCTCTCCAGCTGGAAGTATGGTGTTCTTATTAAAGTGCACATTCATTTTGTACTTATAGAAATCATTTTTTAAAAATCTGTGCTTAAATGCCTAATTTGTTAATAACATAATACTGAGTACTAGGGAGAAGTCAGAAGATGCATTAAGAGGATTATTAAGAAAGCTAATATTTCACAGCACAAAAGATCCTGAGCTTTGAAGGCATATGATACAGCTGAACAACTTACCATCAATAGCAGCTGTATGAGTCTTGCCTGGGGCAATGGTACGAATTTTGTAAAAGGACAACTGTTTGGCCAAGGTAAAGGAGGTCGTGTAGGGCACTTCATGGTATGCCTGAGACAAGTAAAACACAGAGCAACAGACTCATAAGGCAAACAATGGTGATGGTGGGGGTGGGGCAGGCTGAGGATGGAAAAGGCTTTCAAACAAATCCTGCTAAGACAGGGTGCCACATAGCTTCCCATCTTCAACAGGACATAAGAAATAAGCTCAGTACAGAATCAGAATTTGATATAAGAAGCAGGGATTTCTGAGTATAAAACCCACATTCTGAATTAAAGCATGCAACACAAGAACTCTACATCTCAGGAGATTATGATCTAAGGACAGAATAATTGTATCTGTGTTGCTTGCACGCTCTGCCTCTTTAACAAGGAAGGGCAGGGTAAATATGCTCTTCAGCTTACAAAGAAATTAGTTATTATGATCTAACTTTACCTACTAGGTAGTGTTTCACAAAATTTTATAACACATATTCCTCTGGTTCTTTTTGTTAAACAACAACAACAAAAAACATGTAGCAGGGCAGTGGTAGTGAATGCCTTCAATACTAGCACTCAGGAGATGTATCTGAGTTCAAGGATAGCCTGGTTTACAGAGAGAATTCCAGGACAGTCAGGGCTACACAGAGAAAAACCAAAACCAACAACAACAAAAACCCATGTAAATGAAGTTCACAACAAATCTGCATCTTAACAAACCACAAATCAAGTGGCAAATTTGAAGATGCCTTTCAAACTATCACTTTACCCTGAGTCTTTACCCTGAGTTTGTGCTCTCCTGAGACTGGACTTCAGACACCACATACAAATTAACTCTTTCATCAAGTTAGGGAACTGTAAATTTACTTGATTTTTCTTTCTTTTTATTTTTTCTTTTTGCATTTGAAGGGGAGGGGCAGGGAACAGATTTGATCTTTAGAAATATCAAAAATTCATGATACAACACAACCTGGCTGGGCGGTGGTGGTGCACACCTTTAATCCCAGCACTCAGGAGGCAGATGCAGGTGGATTTCTGTGAGTTCAAGGCCAACCTGGTCTACAAGAGCTAGTTCCAGGACAGGCTCCAAAGCCACAAGAAACCCTGTCTTGAAAATCCAAAAAAAAAAAAAAAAAAACAAAAAACAACAACACCAAAAACCAAAACCCAAAAACAAAAACAAAACAAAAAAACACAACCTAAAGATGTGGAATGGTAGTTACCCTTCGTAAGTTTATGTGGGGTCAGTAAGTCAGGAATCTACAGAGATACAGAAATACTTCTTTTCACTGGCACAATATTCTTGTCCCTCCCGGGCAGAGGTGACACACACCTTAAATCCCAGCACTCGGGAGACAGAGGCAGATGGATCTCTGAGTTTGAGACCAGCCTGGTCTACAGAGTGAGTTCCAGTACAGCCAAGGCTGTTAAGCAAAGAAACCCTGTCTTGAAAACAAAAAGATAAAATCTGAACTCTCTTTACCCTCTGCAGCCAGCTTTGCTGAGGTGGAACTGTAAAACCTACCGCACATAAGCATTTGTGGGATTTTCGCCTTTGGCTTTTAAAGGGGTCTTGTTACATACTCCAGGTTGGCCTCAAACTAAAGATCCTCCTGCCTCAGCTTCCTGAGTGCTAAAGTTAAAGGCATGCACCATCATTTAGCCTATGTACCAACACATTTGTAAAACCACCACCCTGATCAAGACAGAGGCCACTTAGGCAATTCTCCTACTTTTGATTCAGACCCGTCCCCAAACAAAGCAAAGGAATACAATAAGATAAAAAACCAAAACAAAACCCCACGAAGACCTACACTTCTCTTCTCTGAAGTAGCTTCTGTCTGACTACTGCACCATGCTCACTTAGCCTGTCCCTGAACGTCACAATATAATCATATGCTCTTTTGTGGCTGGCTTCTTTTGTTGAACATTACGTCTGTGAGATCACTTTATTCTTTCTTTCATTCATTCATTCATTCATTTATTTATGGATTTTTCGAGACAGGGCTTCTCCGTAGCTTTTTGGTTTCTGCCCTGGAACTAGCTCTTGTAGACCAGGCTGGCCTCGAACTCACAGACATCCGCCTGCCTCTGCCTCCCGAGTGCTGGGATTAAAGGCATGAGCCACCACCGCCCGGCCTGCGCCACCACCGCCCGGCCGAGATCACTTTATTCTTAAGTCAAAAAATCCCAACCCAGAATTCTGTTGATGTGGTTAAAGTCTCAAGGGCCACTCACTTCATGGTTGATGATTCCAGACATGCACTGATTCAGCCCCAGTTTGTTGAACTCATTGAGTCCACAGGCCAGCACTTTGCCTGACTGGGTGAGCAAAAAGGTCCCATCACAGCCACATTGTACTGCAACAATGATTAAAGCCTTTGGAACATCTACCTGCAAGAAAAAAAGTTGGGAAAAAAATCCCAAGTATATAATTCATATTAGAAAAGAACCCTCAAGTTTCATCATCATGCTGCCCAACAGCTTGGAGGTCACTCTTGCTAACATGGCACTCCAGTTTTACAGCATGGAGGGAAAGGCTCCAGTTAGAAGGAACAGATGTTCCCTGTCAGTCTATAGAGGGGAGACTGCAGATAAGCTTGGGAGAAGGGGAGCTTCAATCTTTATCTGGCTTTGTCTTCAGACATGGAGGCTCTTGGATAGTTATGAAAGAAACATGGCACCCTGAACATCTCAGTCTTTTAGACAGTGTACAGAGGTAGCAGCTAGGACTTCTGTATCCTTCTACAGTTTGTAAGTCAGGGTTAGAGAACGAAGGGTATCAGATGGGACCATGGATATGTGTGAAACCTTGGCCCTCAGATTCTTTTCACAGAGGAATGGCTGTCTCTATATGCATCATTTAATCCTTAGGATACACATACAAACTGGCAACCGTGGATGGTAGAGCACTGTAGATAGTGGTAGTTAACCTTCCAGTGTCAGATAAGCCTGGGCCCTGAGGCATGTGCCTTTAGCTGACTCAGGTCCTGGCAGCCTCTTCCAGTGCCAGCTCTGGCAGTTGAGACAGTAATCAGATATGATGTCTCCTACTGCACAGCCTCTAAGCAAAGACCGTTCCACCTGGTGTTCAACCACGGAAATGGAAAGCTGGGGTACCAGATAACATGTCACTTCCTTAAGGAGATTTAGCTGACTGTGACACTTTCTGTTTTATGTGCTGATTTTAATTTCATATCTGAGTAAGATGTGACTCCAGTGTCCATAATAGCTGTATCCACTTTCTCAATTTTCTGTGATTTAGTCAGATGACAAGACCACATAGGGCTAAATCAGGAACCCTAGATCATCAGTCTCCTAGACAGGAAAGACTTCAGAAATAAAACTCTGTTATGAGAGTCGGGAGAGAGGATGTCCTTTTGGTTAGAGACTGTGTTTTAGACAGGCTAGAGAAGAAGCTGTTTCTCAGTTTACCCTCTGTGGTGTATAGTAATCCTCTTCTGAATCCAAACCCAGTCGTCCTGAAACACACAAAAGAATGACAGTCATTATATCGAGGGCGTTCTTCTCCAGAAAGATGCTCTAAAACTCTTTCTGAATTAACCTGCCTTGAAGAAAGGAGCTCAAAGACTGAAATCATGAGGAGCACTGAAGGAAGTGGAAGGAAGCCGGCTTCACCTACCGTATTCACCACAGCCCCACGAGTAGACTTCTTTGTTCCGGGTCAGAACCACCACATGATTGTCCCCACAGGAGACCTGCTCCACTGGATTGCTGAGGAAAAAGTCCAGCTGCTTGGGTTCTAGCACTTCCGGGCCAGAAACCTTGTCCACCCCCATGCAGCCATAGTAGTCTGATCCAAAGGCATAGAGCTGGCCCTCATCTGCAAAAGGAAAGAAAACCCATCACAGAAATGACTTAGTATCCCATCAGAAAGCTGGGCAGAGCTGGAATGAGGACTACCTTAGCCAATGGTGTCACACAAGACATGATCATATCAGAAGTCAGAAAGCTAGCCCACATAAACAAGCAGAGCTGTTGTAGATAGGGAACCATGTATTGTATTATTGTAATGGAGATTCTAGGATTATCATGTTAAATGATCTTCAAATTTTCCTGGAGCCTTCCCTGTTTTGTAGACAGAAAGAAACAGCAAAGATGGGACTAGTTTGCTCAGAAGTTAATATGTACTATTCTTCCAAAGGGCCCTAGTTTGGTATCTAGCAACCATGCCGGGCAGTTCACAATTATAAGCCCAGTTTAAGTAAGATCTGAGGCCCTCCTTCAGCCTTCACAATAAGTATTACACTCCTGTGCACAAATCCACATTCCGATATACACATATACATAAGATTAAAAAGTAGCCAGGAGGTGGTGGTGCCCATCTTTAATCCCAGCAATTGGGAGGTAGAGGAAGACAGATCTCTGTGAGTTTGAGGACAGCCTGGTCTACAGGATGAGTTTCAGGACAGCCAGGGCTGTGACACAGAGAAACCCTGTTTTGAAAAACCAAAACCAAAGTCAGGCAGTGGTGGCACACGCCTTAATCCCAGCACTCGGGACGCAGAGGCAGGCAGATCTCTGTAAGTTCGAGACCAGCCTGGTCTGCAAAGTAAGTTACAGGACAGCCAAGTTTTTACACAGAGAAACCCTGCCTCCAGAAAAAGAAAAGAAAAAATACTGAGGACTTATAAAGTATGATAGATCAAAACTAAATATAACTTTTATCCTGATTTTGTGTTGTGCAAAGCCTAAATAGGACACACAGTAGCTTTCTCCTATCTCACATCTTCTCCATTATCCACCTTTCTTCTCCTTGCTCATCACTACACATCATAGCAACCTGGGAAGTTTCTTTTGTTTGTCTTAGTGTTGGGAAATGAACTTATGGCCTTGCCTCTGCTATACAAGTGCTCTGAGCTATTCTCCCCAGGCTTGGGAATGTTGTTATTAATAAATATATTTGCTTAACATTTTTGGGGTTTTTTTTTTGGTAGTCTTTTGCCATAAAATCTCAACTAAAATTGCACAGCATTAGCACAAAGTCCCATATTAAATGTCCTCAAGATGTTTTTGTAAGTGGCTTACCTGTCACACAAACAGTGAAATCATCACCACATGACACTTGGTGGATAGCTTTCCCTTGCAACTTTTCCACATGCTTCGGCTGTCGATAGGAAGCTTTGTCTCCATGTCCTAGCTGACCGTGTAGTTTAGTGCCCCCTTGCATGTTCTGTTAAAAAAGAGATCTTGTGCAGTCTTAACTTTTTACAATAAAAGTTAATCTTTAACATAACTTCTGAAGAAAAACAAGTAGGGAAGGGGAATAGTTTTCACTGTATAGCACTGGCTGTCCTCACACTAACTCTCTGTAGACCAGGCTGGGCAAGCTGCCTACCTCTGCCTCTTGAGTGCTGGGATTAAAGGTGTTCACCACTATGCCTTGGTAAGATAAAGCATTTCAAAGGTTAATATAAACCCCTACCTACAGGTAAAGAAGACTTTAAAACACATCCAGATTCATATCCATCAGGCATCAGGACAAATTTCAAATTTTGTCATTATTTTAGTATAAGGTGAACTACATGTTTAACTATGGGTGATGCTGAAAAGTTCATTATAGAGTTAATTTGATTGCTTTCTGTTCTAATTTGCTGCTGTGATAAATACCATGACTTAAAGCAACTTGGAGAGGAAAGGGCTTACAGCTTATAGTCTATCATCAAGGAAAGCCAGGGTATGAGCTCAAGTCAGGAACTAAAAGCAGAAGAATATGCCCCACAATATTCCAATCTGATGGAGGCAATTTGTCAACTGCGGTTGCCTTTTTCCAGGTAACTAGTTTGTGTCGAGTTGACAAAAACTAACTAGAACACTTTTTAAATGAGTACAACCTCTTGAAAACCACCTGGACTAGAAGTTTTATAAACTTTGGTCGGCTTCCTTAAAACAGAACAGTTAAAAAAGACTATAGCTATATCAAAAGAAAACAAAAATAAGGAAAAAGAATTTGGTTCTATCAAGGACACAGTGATGAGAACAGTTCTCATGGTTTTGCAACAGTTTCATAGAGACAGCAATCTCTCCATGCACCGACTCAGGTACAAACCCTTTAATAAATAGTTGTAAGGTATTACTTTCATTCCATTTCAGGCAGCTGCCTCAAGCTAATTCTTTAAGGGACAAGGTCATCCCTTGACAAGGCAAAATCACTTATTCTTTTAACATTTTACAATTACTCATAGTCTACTCTCACATAACGCACCTATGAAGAAAGTTGAAGCCACAGAAAAACAGAAGAGCTCCCTCAGAGAGGAAAACAGGATCAGGGCAGGGCTGGGGAGTAGCAAGTAGCCTGAAATGCACCTACAGAAGGCACAGCAATGAACTAGAAAGCCAAGAGCGGGGCTGGAGAGATGGCTCAGAGGTTAAGAGCACTGATTGTTCTTCCAGAGGTCCTGAGTTCAATTCCCAGCAACCACATAGTGGCTCACAACCATCTGCAATGAAATCTGATGCCCTCTTCTGGCCTGCAGGCACACATGCAGAAAGAACACTGTAAACAAAATAAATAAATAAATCTTAAAAAGAAAAGAAAGCCAAGAGCACAAGCTATTATGAAAGTCAAGTCAAAACAGAACCTCAAGGAGGGAACAGTCAATTGCACTAGGTGTTACAGAGAAGCCAACCAAGGTCAGGACGAAGGGTGTTTATTTTAGCAGTTTATAGATCATTTGGTAAGTGTGTAGCAAGGATGGAAGCTGTACTATAGGTGGGGAGAGTTGGAGATCTGGAAAAGGCAGAAAACACATTGGTGGTATATACCTAGAACCCTAGCATTTGGGAGGCTGCAAATTCTAGATCAGCCTTGGCTACAGAGTTAAGATTCTGTCTCAAAAAAAAAATGCAACAATAAACAACAACAAAAGCTGAAAGACAGAGCCCAAAGTCAGGACAACAAGGGGAAACTCTTGGCTATTTTCATTCATGATGAGGGACTGGGAGGTTTTCTGAGATGCCAAGTCCTTCCTTTGTTACAAAGCTATTTCACAGGTACTAGCTGCTCTAACCTCAGGATCACAGAACACGAGTACCTGACATAGCTGAAATCATCTAGTTGTCCGTGACAGACAGTCCAGTCTTCTGAACCCAAACCCAAGGTTCTCTCAATTTTCTTTTCCTCTCATCCATTTATCCAGAAACCATTACTAGGTGACCACTACGCCCTAGGAGTGGAGCTCCATGATAAACTGCACAGCCACAGCTGCTCTCACAGGGCTCATGTCCGATCGCCCGTCTCATTCCTACAGCACAAGGACAGCTAACAGACGCCTACAGTCCAGACGCAATGGGGCTTGTAGCCTACTCTACTTACCACCCAAGTGTAGAGTTCCTTCTCCACAGTGACCACAGCAAAGTGGGTGTTCCCTGCGCACACCTGTCGGGCACTACAGCCACTCTTGATGACATCCAATTTCTGGGGTGTAGATTTTCCACCACCCCAAACATAGACTTCACTGGTTCGTGATGTTACCACAGCAATGGGTGCTTCAGTCACAGTGCTTGACCTGCCAGCAAGTCCCAACAAAGGCATATTTAACATAAAAGTTGTTTCTAATCAGACTGGGGTGTAGCTCAGTGTTTGCATAGCAAGCATGAAACCCTGGTTTGATCTTTAGAGCAGTGAGGGATGTATGTTTCTTTTACAAAAGAAAAAAAAGACTATTCCCTTGGGAAAATGCCAATTTTGGCATGAGAAAGTATGTTCTTCCAACCTCTTTTCATAACAGGCCTCATCACAGCTCAGCCAGACCAGATTCCAGCCAGTCCCTAACAGCTCCATTTTTAAAACATTCATCATGGTACTAACATCCACTTTATTTTGAGGGGAAATTATGGCTTTCTTTTTCTCTTCAGAAAAGACTATCTGAGGGCCAGAGAGGGCGTAGTAACTAAGAGTACTAGTTGCTCTTCCAGAGGATCCAGGTTTGATTCTCAGCACTCAGTGACACCTCAAACTCCATTTCCAAGGGATCTGATACCTTGTGGCCTCTGTAGAGACCAGGCACACATGTACACAGACATACAAGTAGGCAAAACAGTCACACACATTAAAAAAGCATACAAAACAACAAAAACACTCAGTAGGGGCTGGAGAGATAGTTCAGCGGTGTGTAGAGCTCTTTCAGAGAACAGTTTCCAGCAACCATATCACGTGGCTCATAACTGTATGAAAGTCTAGCTCCAGGGGATTCAATGCACTGTTCTGGTCTTTGAAGGCACCTGCATGCACACAATGCAGACACAGACACAGATATAGGTGCGTGTTCTCTCTCTCTCTCTCTCTCTCTCTCTCTCTCTCTCTCTCTCTCTCTCTCTCTCTCTCATACACAAATAAATCTTAAAAAATAAAAGACAAGAAATGACTATCAGACATTTAAGTCTATGGTAGCTCCTAAATTGACACACAGATTTTGGGGATCAAATAATGCATAGGCTCAAATAAGCCTCCCATATCAGGAACTGAGGACACATAATACTCCCAGAGTCTCTTGAGCATTACCTTGGTCTCTTCGTAGGTGCATTAAGCAGAGTGACTTTTTCTTCCATCTCTCTAACAAAAGAAAAATTAAGTTATGTGAGTGAAATACTAGGCACATTGCAACCATGTTCCTTTAATACATTTCCTGGACTAAATCTTATAACCATATGCATGCATTGCACAACTGAGTTACACAGGCCTGACAGTGTATGTCTTGTTAAATACAAGGTGGCAGCTTTTGAGGTCTTTGCTTCATATGTATGAGAAATGGTCCAGACTGGAATAGGAGCCCTGACAGCCCCTCCATCTGGTCTGCCCACTGACTCACAAACACATCTCCAATCCTGGGCTTGTTATCTTTCTGCCAAGCCAGTTTTTCTTTCTGAGTTTGCTATTTTTATAACTGACAATCCTTCCTTCTCTTCTAATCAACTCTTGTCAACTCTGACTCTCCTCTCCCTTTCTTCACCATACCATTTCTGTAGTCTTCTTACACAGCACCTTTTAAAATTTCCTCTCCCTCCCTCTCTCCTCTCCCCTGACATAGGGTCTTCCTATATACTACAGACTGGCCTTGAACTTGTGATCTCCCAATGGATGTGGCCTTCCATTGCTATACAACATTATATTAAACTACTGTACCCTTTCTGCTACTCTTCCTGCCCAATCTCTCTACCTTGGTTCTGGGCAGCTTCGCTTCCCTTCTGACTCAAAAACACAGCAGCGCCTCCTGGCCAGCCTTGGTTGGGAGAATCCCAATCAGTCCTTACGTCCTAACCTAACCCAACAAGGGATACAAGTTCTACTGTCCAACTTCTTTAGGCACCCCTCTCATCACATAAACTGTCTTCTAATTCAAACACCCAATTCTTCTGTACTCTATTTCTTTTTAAGATTTATTCTATTTTTATTTGTGTGGGGGGACATATATGCACATGAATGCAGAAGCTAGCAGAGGCCAGAGGAGTCAGATTACCCGGAACTGGAGTTACAAGTGGCCGTGAGCTGTCTCAAGTGAGTGCTGGAATTGAACTCAGATCCTCTGCAAAAGCAGCAAATGCTTAACCCCGAAACCATCTTTCCAGCCTGTGCACTGTCTTGTGAACTAAGTTTGACCTTCAAGAGTCCCCACCATTTTTCTCTTTACTCACAACCTGTATTCCAGCCAGGCTCACCATTCTACACAAATTTATGTGTAGAATTCTTGGGCATCAATAACTTTTGAAAGCTCTTCAGAGAACTTGGCCAGGTCTAGAATCACTAATCTAGCCAAATAAAATTTGTGTCCCCAGAGTATTTTACACAACTTACTGTATTTATACTTTTCATTCTATTTTTTCTCTGCCTAGAATACGGAATCTTATATTTTACAAAGCACAAAATAAAATATTTAATTAAAAATTAATTGAAAAATTTCAATTAAGAAATAAAAGCCATGATTTTATTGTTGAAAAAAAGCTATATATAAATTTAAACATGCTTAATGAATTGCAAATGATAATAGTGCCTGAATATGCACAGAACAAAAATGGAAACATATAGGCTGTATAACACATAATCCTAGATATTGAAATACTGATTATAAAACAACAAGGTTCAGGAAACACTGGGGAAGAGGGAGCTGAGAGAATTTAAGAGCTAGATGATGGGAAGAAAGCTATGAAAGGCTGTCTTTTGACATGGCATGGCTGTTGTTCAAATGAGCTCACTGAAGTTAGAGCTACCTGTGCAGATCTGATCAAAAGGACCAGCTAATGTCCCCTAAGCAAGAGTATCTAAGATTCAATAGTTTTTTTTTTTTTTTTTTAAGTGAGATGGTATGAAGGTGGGAGGGGGAAATTCTGGGAGCCTCTGGGGATGTGAAAGGGAGGAGTTGATGGTAGATATGATCAAGATATATCGCATACATGTATTAAACTGCACAAGAATAAATAAAAGGGCTGAAGAGATGGTTCAGTGTTTAAAAGCACTGCCTGCTCTTCCAAAGGTTCTGAGTTCAATTCCCAGCAACCACATGGTGGTTCACAAACACCTGAAATGAGATCTGGTGCCCTCTTCTGGCCTGTAGGCATACATGCAGGCAGACCACTGTATACTTAATAAATAAATAAATAAATAAATAAATAAATCTTTAAAAAAAAAGAATAAATAAAAGATATCCTAAAAAACAAATAAAACAAAGGGACTGGAGAGATGGCTCAGTGGTGAAGAGCACTGGCTTCCCTGACAGGAACCAGGGCTTTGATCCTGTCTCCCTATAGCAGCTCACGGTGGACTGCAGCTCCAGTCCAAGGCCATCTTTGGCCCTCTTTTGTTCTCTTTGACACCAGGTATGTATGTGGTGCAAACATACATGCAATTAGACACACAAAAAATAAAAATAAATAAATCTTAAAAAACAAAACAACTAGGGGGCTGGAGAGATGGCTCAGCGGTTAAGAGCATTGCCTGCTCTTCCAAAGGTCCTGAGTTCAATTCCCAGCAACCACATGGTGGCTCACAACCATCTGTAAAGAGGTCTGGTGCCCTCTTCTGGCCTTCAGGCATACATGGAGGCAGAATATTGTATACATAATAAATAAATAAATACTTTAAAAAAAAAAAAAAACAAACAAACAAAAAAAAAAACAACTAAAAACCAGGAAAAAAATAATTATGGAACAAAAATTTCATTGTACCCTAAACTATAGAAGGATTAGAAGGCTGGGCCATGGTGGTGCACGACTTTAATCCCAGCACTCAGGACGCAGAGGCAGGCAATCTCTGTGAGTTCAAGGCCAGCTTGGTCTACAAGAGCTAGTTCCAGGACAGGCTCCAAAGTGACAGAGAAACCCTGTCTCAAAAAAACCAAAAAAAAAAAAAAAAAAAAAGGATTAAAAGAAAATACAGGAAAAAGAAGTTCAGAACATAGACAAGAACAAGACAAAGCAGAGGCAATAAGAGCAAAACTGAAACATGGGATACATCAAATTAAGAAGCTTCTATACAGCAAAGGAAACAACATAGTGAAGAAAGAGCCTATAGGGTAGGAGAAAAACTGACAAGTTTCATCTGATAAGGGGCTAATTTCTTGAACACATGAAGAACTTGAATATTCAATTAAGAAAATAACCCTAACCTCATTTTTTTGTTTGTTTGTAAACAAGGTTTCTCTGGCTGTCCTGGAACTCGCTCTGTAGACCTGGCTGGCTCGAACTCACAGAGATCCTCCTGCTCTGCCTCCTGAGTGCTGGGATAACCTCATTTTTAAAATAGTAATTTGAATAGACACCTTTAAACATAAAAAAGGAAACAAAATGACATGTATATAAGAAAAATTCAATATCACCATCACCAAGACAGCAAACCAAAACCTGGGGAGATTTTCTTGCCCCAATCAAAAGAGCTAAAAAGTAACATAACTGGCAAGAATGTGGTGAGACAGGACTTATACACTGTTGGAGATAATACTAATTAGTATGCTGTAGTATGGAGGTAATACAAATGAGTATGCTGTAGTATGGAGGTAATACAAATTAGTATGCTATAGTATGGAGGTTCTTCAAAAAACTAAAAATCGGCTGATGCCTATAATCTCAGAGCATGGGAAGCTGAGGCAGGAGGATGGCATGTTTAATGTCAGCCTGGGTTACAGAGCAAGGTCCTGTCTCCAAACAGAAAAACCCCTACCCTAAGCACCTAAATGCAAATCTTAGGCTACTAATGCCTCAACTGTAGAATAAAAGATATGAAGGGACAGAGAGCTCTTGGTTACATCAGGACAATTCCAGAGTAAATAGTTAAAGAGGTAAAAGTGAGGAGGTACCCTTAAGCAATGAGAGCAGGGTGCTGGGGAAGGAAAGAGCACCCTTCCTCGTGTACTGTCAACCATCTCTGGATGAAGTGATTTCTTTGTAGATTACCTCCTGCGTTTCCTGAGAAGGGGGAGATCCAGAAGTTCATCTGCAGTGGGTCTCTGCTCAGGATCCTAAACAGTAAAAAGGTTAGCTTTCTTTACAGTGAACGGACAGTATGGAACCTAATGAAGAAGTTTACTTTTGTAGATAAGTTAGCTAAAGAACAATATGTACATACTTTCATCTTTAAAATTATAATTTCCAAGAACGAGAGGCCCAAATGCCTGTTAATATATCCTGTCTCCTAGACACAATAGGGAAAATGCACCCATGAATTCTCAATAATACGGTTGCTGAGCAAGACCAGCATAGTGACTCCATCAGTTAATACGTCAACAAGGACGGGAACGTCCGCATGGTCCCAGCTCTCCATCAAGAGCTACCAGTAGTCAATGCTGCTGAACAAGGAACAATGAGTTCTCCACAAACAAGTTCCTTCATAGGTTGTTCAAACCCAAGTGGTCAGCCCTAGACACATGTACGTACAAGACAAGAGTGTTGGATCCTCTGGAATAGGAGTAACACATAGTTGTGAGCCACCATGTGGTGCTTGCCTTGCAATTGAACCTGTGACCTTTGGAAGAGCACCCAGTACTCGGACCTGCTGAGCCATCCCTCCAGCCCAATAATGCTAACTTTATGACCAATGCAAGTTATCCTTCTCTCCCTAGACTCTGGACTCCATAAGTTATAGACACGTGTACATATATATGCATGAACATATTTACATATGTCAATAATAAAGAAGAAATCAAGAATTTGGGAGGAGGGACATGGGAGGAATTAGAGGGGGAGAGTGGGGCAGGGGTGATGTAGCATCCATATATGAAGTTCTCAAAAAAAGGGCCTAGAGAGATGGTTCAACAGTTAAGAACACTTGACTACTCTTCCAGAGGCTCTTGAGTTCAATTCCCAGCAACTACATAGTGGCTTACAACCATCTGTAATGGGATCTGATTCCCAATTCTGGTGTGCATGAAGACAGAACACTCATATATGTAAAATATATGAATAAATAAATTTTTTTTTTTTTTTAATATTTATTTATTATGTATACAATGTTCTGTGTGTATGACTGCAGGCCAGAAGAGGGCACCAGACCCCATCACAGATGGTTGTGAGCCACCATGTGGTTGCTGGGAATTGAACTCAGGACCTTTGGAAGAGCAGGCAATGCTCTCAACCTCTGAGCTATCTCTCCAGCCCATGAATAAATAAAATTTTAAAACAACAAGAAGACTATAATAAAAAAATATAGTTTCTTGCCAGGTGTGGGGGAGCACACTTTTAATTCCAGCACTCACGATGTGGAGGCAGGTAAATCTTTGTGATTCAGCCTGGTCTGCAATGCAAGTCCCTGGCCAGTCATAATCAGACTTTGTTTCACAAAAATGACTTTATTCTTATGTCACATTCTCATGTTTAATGCTTATCAATCATCTTGCTATGACAAACCCTGCTATGATGAGGATTTGTATAATGTGCCCTCCTCATCTACTCAGTTAAGACAGCAACTTTCAAAGCCTAACACATAAGCACTGAGTCGCCTCGGGTACTTGTAAAGAGAGATTTCCGGGCTTTATTCTGAGGCTCTGCGGTCTGAGGTAAGACCCAGGAATCTTCTTTTTCTATATAAAACTCTCCAACTGGATGATTCTGCTGCTGGTGGCTTTCTGGCCATACCATCAGTAACACTAGAACTCAATACACAGTAAAGGAACTTTAAAATGGCTATATATATTCTTTATGTTCCGAATTTAAAATAGTACCTGACTGTAGGTTGTTTTTTGTTTGTTTGTTTATTGTGAGACAGGTTTCCTGGCTGTCCTGGAATTTTCTCTGTAGACCAGGCTGGCCTTGAACTCACAGAGATCCCCCTGCCTCTGCCTCCCGAATGATGGGATTAAAGGTGTGCGCCACCACAGCCCAGCATTTGTAGTTTTATAAAATCAAACTAATCTTCCTACAAGGTGTGATGGTGTATAGAGTTTCAGCACTCGGGAGGCTGAGACTGGGGGATCACAGCAAGCTCCAGGCCAGCCTGAGATAGGTAACGGCACCTTGTTTAAAACAAAAAACAAAACTGGACCATAAAAAATGGAACACAATCTAGATGTTAAAATCATCTTACAATTACATATTTCCAAAATAGAAAAAAGTAAAGGCTGAAGAGACTTCTTATCTGTTAAGAGCATTGGCTGCTCTTCCAGAGGACCTGGGTTCAATTCCCAGAAACCATATGGTAGTTCACAACTATAATTTCAGATCTGTAACTTCAGATCCAGAGGATCAGACGCTGCCACACAAACATGTGCAAGCAAAACACCAATACACATAAAATAAAAATATTTAAAAAACTTTTAAAAAGTAGAATGAAGTAAGGCTTTGTTTGCTAAAGCACACAGATACCATGAATTACCAATGCTTATCCTGAGACAAGTCTGAGGAGGGAGATGTGGTTTTGTGTGTTTCATACCTACGTCATACCGCAAACATGGCAGCTACATGAAATAAATGAATAACTACATTAAGCCTACCTGGTCAAGGCAAGCGTGGACCAACTGGATCAGTTCCAAAGAATACTGACTAGAGTCAACTTCCATGGCCCGGATCCCCTGCACAATCTTCACACATAGGTTGAGTGGGTTCTAGAAGAAAAGGACGACCACATTGCTCCTAGTTATGTAAAGATAGCATTATTGAGGTCTGAAGAATGGCTCAGCAGTTAAGGGGACTGGGTATTCTTCCGAAGAACTCAGGTTCAATCCCCAGCACCCACATGATGGCTCACAACTATGTGCTACTGCTATTCCAGAATATCCAACACTCTCTTCTAACTTCTGCAGACACCAGGAACTCAAGTGGTGTACAGATATACATGCAGGCAAAATACTCATATGAACAAAATAACTAAAAATTTTAAAAAGGAAAACAAAAAGCATTCTACCAAGCAGGTGCCTAGAGGTATCTGTGACTCTCCAGGGAAGCGGCAACAGTTCTCTATGAGCTGATTCCATCTTAGAACTATTAGGATGTGTCGGGAAGAAGGGGAGATGTGTTGCTGCTATTGGATAGAATGAATCAAACTCTAGCACAGATACCAAAACCAGGACTGTGTAGTGAACAGTATATTTTCTCAGACTACAATCTCATCCTTCAGCTGAATCTCAAGATAAAGGGAAACAACCAGGTGTAGGAGCACAGGGAGGCAGAGACAAGAGGATGAAGGTCATCCCTGGATAGACAGTGAGGCCAGTGTGCTCTACAGGAGACCTTGTGCCCCACCACGCACAAAAAGAAGCATGATTAAGCATGCTTCTTGGTTTCCTTAATTCCCTTGCTAACTAAACTGCCTCCAGTAAAACATTCACAAAGTATCTTAAGATACAGTAGTTAACACAGTGTAACAGAGCCTGACTGAGGAACTACTACAAACCAGACAAGCATATTACACACATCGTTTTTATCTTTAAAAATATAATGTAAGGAAACTATTAGATCATTGACTTGTACACAAGAAAAATGGAGCTCAGAAATATAAAATAATTGTCCAAAATCACAGATAGTAAAAAGCAAGGCACCATGCCATCCAAAGTCTGTGCATTCCATAAGTTGTTTCTCTTCCACTCTACTATTGGGAGAATTAGAGGACATACCAATTGGGATAAGAAACGGGTCTCAAAATAGACCAGTGAATCTGCTTTACCTCATGTACCAGTGAATCTGCTTTACCTCATGTTTGTTTTTCTCCATATTCGATATCAGAAAATCTCCATGGGGAGATACACATCATTTCCATGTTATAGTGGTGAAACAGGAACACAGAAATGATTTGTCTACATTCTCACACCTGGTTGTAGCAAAGTGGGTAATCAGAATCCTCTTCAGCTACTCCAAAGTGAGGTCCATGGAGTAGAGCCAACAGTGGCATCTGGGAGCTGGTGAGAAGCACAGACTTTTGCCCATCCCACCCCTACCTGGTCAAACAGAATCTACATTGTAATAAGATGTCCAGATGATTCCAAATGTGTATTAAAGTTTGAGAAACAGGTTTTTTGTTTGTTTTTACATTAGGGTTTAAAGAAGAGAAAAGAAAAAAAGATTAAAGAGATTTGCTGTCCACAGAAACAAAGGTGATCTCTATTTAGAGAGTGTGTGATGTTTCAAAATACTCTGGTAAGTGTTATACATTATATGTTTTAGCTTGAAAACAAGACAAAACTGATGTAACTAAAGTATAAGAAATGGAACAGTTTTCCAAACTGTAGAGTCACACAGGTGACTCTAAGAGACTATTTTAAAATTACAGTCAACAAATTCAAGTTCAGTGTTCCAACTGCTTGCTTATGGTCAACTCAACAGATGAAATCAGGCTGGAGATAAACCTGGGCTATAGCATTTTAATTACAGACCATAACCCAGAATGTAACTACATGCTTTTTTGTTTGTTTGTTTTACTACAGGTGATTTCTGTTCAGGAAATCAGAAATTCAGGGATAAAGTTGATTCACTTCAACATGTATCACATTGCAAAGACATATGGGGCAATATCCAACTTACTGTGGCATCAAATGTTCTTTTTAGAGTAAGTAGTTCAAAAATGACACAGCCAACTGCCCAGATATCAGACTTGAAATTGTACTTTACTCCTTGGCAGAGCTCTGGAGACATGTAATATGGAGTACCCACAAGCTAAACAACAAAAACAAGAAATACAGAATTATCTTTTCTTCTCGGGTAACCATATAAACACTTCAATAGCTAAATTGCAGGAATTAGCAATAACAATCACAAAATGTCCATTAGTCAGTTGCAAAAAGGTTTTCATGATATGATGCCAACCCAAGGAGAAATACTGGGAATTGAGCTCAGTGGGTCAGTGGCTAGAGGAGCAGTCCAGCAGAGCAGGAGAAACAGTATTCATAGCAACTCCTGAGTCACTTACCAAAGGGCAATTTTTGGTAACCCACTATGGAGAGCTTGGAAGACTAAAGCTCAGTGGTTCAAAGCTCACACAGGAGGCTGGCCTCGAACTCACAAAGACCCGCCTACCTCTGAATGTGTGCCACCACTGCCCGGCCCTAATGATCTTTGTTAATTAGGTAGGATGGCTCAGCTGCTAATGGGACTTGGTGCCAAACCTGACGTCTGAGTTTGATCTTCAGGATCCACATGGTAGAAGGAGTGAAGTGACTTCCATGGGTTTTCCTACAAGCTCCATATGCACCTATGCATGCATGCACATATGCATGTATACTCACACAAAACAAAATATAACAAAGAACATATTAAGGGGGCTATAGAGATGGCTCTGTGGTTAAGAGTACTTATAGCTCTTGAAGAGAACCCAGGTGTGGTTCCCAGCATCCACATTAGGTGGCTCATAACTGCCTATAACTCCAATACCCTCTCTGATCTCTGTGGGCACCTACACTCATGTGGTGTATATAAACTCATGCAGGCACACGCGCACACACACACACACACACACACACACACACACTTTAAAAAACTTCAAGGGCTGGAGAGATGGCTCAGAGGTTAAGAGCATTGCCTGCTCTTCCAAAGGTCCTGAGTTCAATTCCCAGCAACCATATGGTGGCTCACAACCATCTGTAATGAGATCTGGTGCCCTCTTCTGGCCTTCAGACATACACACAGACAGAATATTGTATACATAATAAATAAATAAATATATAAAAAAAAAACCTTCAAAAAAAGTTCAAGATAAAGGCAATACTCACTGTCTCAGCCATGGAATACTCAGAATTAAGTTTCTTTGCTAGGCCATAGTCTCCAAGCTTTATCAGGTTTGCCTTGGTCAGAAAAATATTTAATGTCTTTATATCTCTAAAAAAGAAGGTGTCATGTATTAAATCCCTGTGACAATGACCTAACCTCCCCCCTTCCCCTTTCCTGGGATCCGTACAGAATAAAAGTGAGTGCTACCACCACTTGGGCTTCTATTACAAGGTTTTAATGCCTCCTGCAGCAGTCAGCACCAGTTTACTATTGAAGAAGGGCTTAGGAAGTAAAGGCAGAGCATGACTTCACAGCAACCGAGAGTCTCACAGACCAGTGAGGCCACCGAGAGAAGAGTCAGATAATGTAACAGTGCTCCAGACAACCATACTCTTATGATATGCACTGCCTTCTCAGCTACTAGCTAGGCCTTGAACAGGCCTAGACCTTAACAGACAGATGGTGCCAAAGTTTCAAATAATCTGTTAAGGCACAAGAGACTGCATGCCTCAGAAACAATATCCTAGGCTGTTTCAGTCATCTAAATAAGCTACTGGCCACTTTTCTAAAAATGAACCGATAATATAACACAGTCTCTATATGGCTCACTCTCTGGCTTCTTTTATTGCAAAATGTAAGTAAGTTGGAATAATATAGTTAAAAAGCGATAACCATGCAATGTAGGCACTTTGTATCTTCAAAGAAATACAGTCTAACTAAATGGACTAACTACTAAAAGAAACTCTGGCATGTTATAATCAATTGTAAGCAAGAATACAATAATGTGGAAATGTTCTTATAAGGGCTTTCTTCTATTGGAAGAACCGAATGGTAACCTTTTCTCCCCAAAGTTTCATCAAGTAAAGACTTGGCCAAATCATACGAAATGAACAGGCTTTTACTTAAATTGAAATAAAATTACAGTAGAAACAAAATTGCCAACTACTCTACCTCAGAGAAAACATTCACGGTGAATTCCCTTTCCAGCACTTTGTGGCTTTAGAGATAGATCAGTGAACTCAACTCTAGAGTACAATCAAAGAATGAGTAAGAGCTCAGCGACTTAGCAGCTGAGACTCTTCTCAGATCACAAACCTGTCTACCCTCAGAGACTGAAGACAACATCCCTCTTTATCCACTTTTTCCCCCTAATTTACAGTGGAGAAACCTTGACAAGAGTATGACAATGGGAGGTCATTCTGGTAGAGAATGGGAGGTTGTGGAGATTCCAATCCACAAGTTTCTTTGCAGTCATTACCTATGGAGGATCCCAGCTTTATGGATACAGCTCACTGCTGACACAATCTGAAAAAGGTACCACACCACCATCTGCAGATTCAAAGTCACATTTGGATTAGAAACAAAAACTCCATTTAAATAAAGACACACACACACACACACACACACACACACCAAAAGAAGTGCAACCAGAGGTTACAACTCAACATGACTTGACAGCCCTTGCTGGTAGGTTGAGTAGGCAAAGAAAAGTAGTAAGGGTGAAAAGAAAATGCAGGTCATTTAAAATAGTTCCAAGGTCATGACATACAGGATGGTAAAGCAGACTTGTGGAAAGAACCCCAGGAAGAATGCAAAGGTACAGAAAACTGGGCATACCAGTATGCAGTAATAGAACCAGGAAAGAAAGCCCATAGTGAATCATGGTGTGGAGGTAAAGCGTTAGGAAGCAGCTATAGACAGCTTCCTTGTTAGAGGTTTCCTTTCTCATGAATATCACTCAGAGCCTGGAAGGAGTCTGAACAAAAGGAGAAAAACACTCTTCATTGTTGAAGGAGTAAATGCAGAACCAGAATGCAAGAATTAAACATAATCCTAGCCTCCTCCCACACAGATAAATTACCTCTTCCTCGAACAACTTGTCCCTCTGACGAAGGATCTTGTCATACAGGCTCCCTCCTGCAATGAGCAAGAAACAGGCTGGGGGTTCAGTGCTGATTAAGCGTGGACCCTGTGTTAACCGGGGTTCTAACAAGTGACATCAGGAAATGAAGGGTACTGCTTCCTTTCCAAAGGAAATTATTTCTCCCTTCTTGGTCTTTTACATAGGTACAAAATTCTTCCAATCTCCGAGTCAGAAATATTTGTCCAAAGTCTCCTCCCCAACACAAGAGGCTCAATACGAGACAGGGAACGATCAGCTTTAGAAAACCTTAAGACCACTCATGTGCCTCTAGGGGAAAGCTTCAAAGCCGGAGCATTTTTACGCTAGACTCCCTAGAAGCGCTCTGCACTCTCGGCAGCATGACTGCTAGGACCTGTGGGTTACACCTCTGACTCACAGATTTAAAGATATAGTGTTTATCAACAATTCCTGCTTTGCACGGAGAGGGTTCCTAAAATTTAGGGTCTACCCCAGATCATTTTAAGTTATTTATTATTCCTTTCAAGTTTTTACTTTTTCCTGTGGAAGGAGTATAAACTACATCTTAATTCCTACCCACAGCTCCAGTTTATGATTAAAGTTTTACAGTTCTCCTCCCCTGCAATTCAGTAATGGAGAGAAAAAATAAGAAAGAAAATCATTTTTTCTAGTTCCCCTTAACCACAAAGGAAGTGAATTATGTAAGGTTTGTGCTCTTTCAAAAACTACTTGTACATTTAGGGCTGTTCAGAGCCAGTAACAGTGCAGGTAAATATGCTGGTGCCTCCTCACTGTGCAGCTCAGAAAAGGGCTCTGGGGACTCTTATGTATAGTAAGGTCTGTATCAAACACTTGCTACGTACAAGAACTCAATAAATCTTTAGAATCAACAAACTCATTTAAGATGAGGAAACAATGTTGTTATTTTGCTTAAGGTGAAAGAGCAATGGAACTTGGGAAATGAGGTCAGTAGGTATTTTTTTTTTAAGATTTATTTTACAGTGTTCTGCCTGCATGTAGCCCTACACACGAGAAGAGGGCATCAGATCTCAATATACTGGTTGTGAGCCATCATGTGGTTGCTGGAATTGAACACAGGACCTCTGGATGAGGCCCATCTCTCCAGCCCCAGTATTTTGTTTCTAAACAACTAGACAGAGTTGCTATCTATAAGAAAATTCATCAAAGAACTCAGAAACCAGAAAAATAAGGCCACATCATGCTATTGTTCTCACTTGTTTATGATCTTTAGACCACTTATCAGTAGGACAGCATTAACTGAAGCTAATGTAAACAAATATCCCATAAGATTTCATTAAACACGCCGGGCGGTGGTGGCGCACGCCTTTAATCCCAGCACTCGGGAGGCAGAGGCAGGCGGATCTCTGTGAGTTCGAGACCAGCCTGGTCTACAAGAGCTAGTTCCAGGACAGGCTCCAAAACCACAGAGAAACCCTGTCTCGAAAAACCAAAAAAAAAAAAAAAAAAAAAAAAAAGATTTCATTAAACACTACACTGTTTGGTCTAGTCTACACTATGTCTAAAATGATGAGCTAATGCCATTCCATGAGGAAAAATCTTGAAAAATTTATACAAAATACAACTGAAAATAATTTAAAGAGCCAGGAGTGGTGGCTTAAAATCTCAGCGCTGGGGAGGCAGAAACAGGAGGACTGCCACCAGTTCTATGCCAGTCTGGGCTAGATATTGAGTTCTTTACCAGCCTGAGATACAGCGAGACTCACAAAACCAAACAAAAACAACTAAAAACCCAGAAAGAACCTGTCCTTCCCCAACAAAACTCAGTAAGAATAATTTGAAGATGGCCAGAAATGGACCCACAAGAAAGTGACGATGGAAGGGAACTCGCCCCATATTCTGAACATCACCTCAAACGCTCCAAGACCTCAACCCTTCCTACTCCGGAGTCCACTCACAGTCTATCACTGTCCGTCTTTGCTTACGCTCCTCTCCCTCACTACAATCGGCCTTACCATTACAGTACTCCAGCTCAATCAGCAGGGTGGTGTTGTCCATGAAGTGGTTGTAGTAGGCAATGATGTTGTCATGCTGCAGCAGCGCCAGAATAACAATCTCATTCAAGGCATCGCGACGCTCCTTTTCAGAAAGTCGAGTCAGATCGACTTCCTTCCACACCACCAGTGAGTCATCCTACAACACAGTAGCAGGAGCATTGTGTTTTCTTCTTGCCTGGTAGAGCACGGATCCATACCCAACCTGTGAGCCTAGAAAGAAAACCTCCTAGAGGGGCAAAGAACGACTCTTTACTTTTTCCTTTCAATAGACTTTAAAGGTTCTGCACACAATTATTATAATTTGCTGAAGAACTAGGGGAAGTAAAGCATTAACGTATAATTTTCCGGCCTAGAGAGATGGCTTAGTGTTTAAGTGGGTGTTTTGCTTTTGCAGAGGACCAGAGTTTGATTGCGGTGTCAACCTTGGGCAGCTCGCAAGTGCCTAAAACTTTAGATCTTGGGAGGACCAAGGTGGGATCCAATGTCCCTGACCTCTGAGGGAACCTACACTCACTTGCATATACCCATGTAATGACAGTGAACTAAAAATAAAACTAAACCTTAAAAAAAAGAAAGCTACTCTGAGGGCTGGCAAGATGGTTCAGTGGGTAAAGTGCTACTGCCAAACCTAATGACTTGAAGTCAAGGCCCAGAGCCTGCATGGTGGAGGAACTGACACCCACAAGTTGTCCTCTGACCCCTCCACACACATAATAATAAATGTACAAAATAAACAAATGTAGAAAAAAATGAAACCATTACTTTTGTTGCTACCCATAATTTGCACAGTATCAGTTCAGGTAGCAGTCTTAGAGGAGAGCAGAGCTAAGGACTCTACTGAGGGATGCTGCTGGTCCCTAGTCATAAAGGGCTGTGGTAGTGCGAGAGTGCAGGGGAGAGAACACACGGCAGCCTCTACAGCTGACAATGGGGCCTGATTCCAGACATTTAAACTTCATAATTTTTATTTATTCTTCCAGGATCAGAACGTCCTAGTCTTATTCTTTTTTTAATCCTCATAATCTGCAGTTACTTCCATGCAAAATGCCCTAACTTGATTTTGGGACACTTCTAATTCTTTAGATATGTTTCCTATCCTACCAGCACCATCACCGACATTAGCATTCCTGTCGACTGCTTCTGCAAGGCCTTTAAAACTCTCTTCTGGAAAACTCTGGCCCTTTTATCATACATGTAAGTGAGCCATTCTCTTATTTCGGCACCTGTGCACTCAGAGTCCCCCACTCTTCTTCCTGACATATATCCGCGCCTGAAACCCTGCTTACTAACAAGGCTGACTGGCCTTCTCACCAAACTCTAAGGGATGCTTCCAATAAGCTTTGTAAATCCAGATCTAAGAAACAGTGGATGATACAGATAATGCCAACAGTTCTGAGAAGAGTGATATAGGAACTCAAGGCTAGTATGCGAGTCCGACACGCCAACAAAGGAAAGAAACGTTGAGACTGGAGCTATTGTCTAAGATTTATTCTAAACCTTGAATGAGTAAGCCACTTAAATACACTAGCTTCAATGCTAGAAAACAGCGCGGATACTCATTTTGAGCACAAGTAAGAAGACAGACTACTACTGATGACATTATTCTACCACTGTTAGAATGACGTCCGCTGGGGGCTGGAGGTGTGGTTCGGTGGTAGAATGCCTTCCTTAGTTAGCATTGGCAGAGCCTGTTTCATCCTCAGCCCCAAAAAAATGCTGGCTGGAGCAGACGCTAGAATTGCAGGTGGATGAATCACCTTCTGCAAGCTCAGCAAGTTCTCATTAAATGTTTACCCTAAAGCTAGAGCTTTAAGGCTGGCGTGATTAAGCCCAATGCATGGTGAGTTTTGGGGAGCAGAACCATCACTACAGGGTTTTAAATCCGTGCATATTCTTAATTTGAGAGTCAGTGATCCCTGGGTCTCTCCAAAGTGAACTTTGCAAGGTGGGAAAGATGGCTTGGCTTTCCCGGGTTCTCAAAGAAAGGGGTCCGTATCCCTCCTATAGTTAAGAACTAGCTACAGCAATAAAGTATTTCCCTTACACAAGCACTGAAGGATTAGCAAGGAGGAAAAAAAAAAGACACGATGATCTTCCTGGTGATTTAGAAAATTCTCCAACTGGATGATCACTTATGAACTTGAAAATAACGACACTACGAGCAGAGTTGATGTCAGTGGGGTATTCAGAAGTATACACCAACTCCCCATCCCGACCTTGAACAGCTGGATGACTGTTCACAATGTGCAAAGCACCTCCGTTTGGATCTCAAAATAACCTTTAAAAAAGTAAAGATAACTTTCTTTAGGGTCCAGTTACAAACGGGAAAACGAAAATTCAAAAGACTGCTCAGTGACTCGCTCGGTTCGCCCGGTGAAATAAGTGACAGTGACGGAGGTGATCAAAGCAACTTCCTAGTGCGGGTGAACCGAAAGCGCGGTGGAGCCCCCTGAGGTATAAACCCAGAGGATGCCTGAACAGAGGGCAAGCGGGACTGGCAAGCGGGGCAGGGAAGGAGGGTGCGGGGCGGCCCGGCGGTGGCCGGAGCCGAGGGCCGCTACCTCGGTGCGGCGGTACAGCGTGGCCTCCCCGAAGGCGCCGCGGCCCAGGACGCGGATGGGGATGTAGTGCAGCTCTTCCTGCTCCGCCGCGCCGCCGGCTCGCGGCCCCGGGCTGGCGCTGGGCCCCGAGTCCCCGCCACCCCCGGACTCGCTTCCAAAGTCCGAGTTGATGGAATCGCAGTGTCGCTCGTACTCGCCCAGCACCGACATGGCAGAGACCCGCGGATCCACGGTGGGCAGCGCCGGCCGCGCACCGCCTCACTCGCCTCAGAAGCCCGCCAGCGGCTTAGGCGGCCCCGCGGCCCAGTGAGCTTCCATGGTGGCTCCTGCCCCCTGACCCGGAAGCGGTTCTCGGAGTTTCCGGCTCGCTGAGCTTTTCTTCCGCCTTCGCGTGCCCACTTGTTGCCGAAGAGTCCCGCGTACCTTGAGCGACGCCGGGTTTGGCCTCTGTGGGAGTCGTGAGAGCCGAAGGGCTACCCCATGGTGTCTCCGGGCCTACAGACCCCTTCCCTACACCCCCCACCGGCTCCCCGAGCTGCATCAGACTTCCGCGGTGGTCCACTCTTCTCTCGAGCTGTGATTGGGGTGGCAGTCACTTGAATCGTTTGAAGAGACACTATAGTAAGATAACTGTAGCAAACTGAAATACTTCTGAGTTCGCACTCAGCAGGTCCAGCTCATTCCCCTATGACCACCATAGGTCCTCTTTTCACAACTCCTCAAATAACTTGTTCTGTTTTTGGAGGTAGGGATTCTCTGTGTAGCCAGGGCTGACCTGGAACTCACTCTGTAGACCAGGCTGGGCTTGAACCCAGAGATCCACCTGCCTGGCCTCCTAGTGCTGGGCTTAAAAGTGTGCGCCACCACCTCCCGGCATAACTAAAATCTCTTAACTCTGCTTACTCTGTTCTGTCCTCACTTCTCATCTCCCACATTCAACATAACCAGATGCGGTTTTGCAGATCTTCGACAGTCTGATCTCATGAAAGATTCCTGAAGCACTCGGGCCAGACATCCCCCCCCCCCGTACTGGAGAACAGAGACGGATGTTCCCTACCCACAAGTTGTCAGGGAACTGCGATGCAGTCAATAGTGTCATTATAATGTTTCCTTAAGCAACTTCATAACTACTATGAACTTTAATTTTTTTTTAAGCCTATAAAGTGGCAAGACTATTACCTACACCACAGAGTTGCCTGAGAAGACACTATGCTAAAAGTTTTTTTTTCCCCCTCAACCTCACAGTACCATAGAACAAGGTGTATGTGTTTGTCAGGGGCGGGTGTGTGTGGGGGGGTACCTTGTTTATCGCGATACAGATAGTTAAGAGGAGCTTGAGTCAAACCCAGCAATCTGGCCCCAGAACTAGGAAAGGGACAGGATGTGACAAGCTGAGGTTATGGAGCTGGAGCCCACTGTGCATGTTGAATAGAAGCAATAAGTACAGCTTACACAGTTTAGTTTTTCCTGTACAGCGGAAAATTATCGGAGACTTTAAAACAAAGGACTATATGATTAGGGCTCTGTGTCCCAAGTGGTGTTTTGGTTTTTTTTTTTTTTTTTTTTTGTATTTTTGTTTTTTAAATTTATTTCTTGTTTTTGTTTTTCAAGATAGGTTTCTCTGTGTAGCCCTGGCTGTCCTGGAACTAGCTCTGTAGACCAGGCGGGGTTCGATCTCACAGAGATTCTCGTGCCTCTGCCTCCTGAGTGCTGGGATTAAAGGTGTGTGCCACCACCACCCAGCCCCCAATTGCTGTTTGTTTGTTTGTTTAAATATCATTGCGTGTATATTCATGTTAGAGGTGGCGCTTCCATGCCACATACATGGCAGCCAGAGACAACTGTGGGATCTTTCCTTCGCGTCTCCATGGTTTGGCATGGCAAGCTCCTTTACCAACAGGGCCTTCTAAAGGCTCTCAATGCTGCAGTCCTCTGAGGAGACTCATTTATGCCTTCTTCCTGTAGCACCAAACATTCTTTTGCTCAAGTGCTCAGCTCAGTATTACTTTGAGCCCCTTAGGGTAGGAGGAAGAACTCTGAAAGCAGTGTGGACAACAAAGTCTGGCGGAAAGGTGGTCAGGTAGGAGGCAATTTCTAGTCTAAGGTGCTAAGGCAGCAAGGATCACTGAGTGAAGAGGTCCAGATTCGGGAAAGCCATCTGAGCGACATCCAGGACTTGGCGATCAGTTGGGATATGCTAAGGTAGATGTAGGCGTTCGGCAAGTGCAGTCTAGGGCTGAAAGTAGGCAGAGATGATACACACACAGGAGAAAGAGCTGCGTGAGGGTTGCGTTCCCATTTCTCTTCATTGGTGTTCCATCTAACATACGGCAACTTTTCACACTAATCTGGATAGCAGACTACAAGGGATTTCTGTTGTCCGAGTGTACATTACTGCATCAGTCTCTGTAATGATAGTCTGCTCGTATGATGCTCGCACTGAACTAAATCTAACTCCTTTTCACATCCAGTCCAAACTAATACAGCCCTCCTAAGCCATTAACGCTGTAATTTAAGGCTGCTTATCTCATATTCTGACGTTTACTGATTTATTGCTATCTCCTTTTGTTAGAATGCAAGCTCCAAGAGAGCTTGGGTGGGCCTTGCTTTTCTCACGGCTATATATCATCAGAACCAGAAACGTAGAGGTTGAGTGGATAGCAGGGTGTTATCCTCTGGCTATGCTATCCTGTCTGACTGAGAACTCCTGTTTACTTGTGCTGCTTCCAGTGTTCTAGATTATACAAGTTGTGAATTTCAAGCTCTCTCATTTATCAAAGACCAAGTACCTTCATATGCCAGGTGCTGGATAAGAGAATAAATATGGCTCCTACGCTCATGGAGTTCACAGTCTTCCACATAGCCTGAGGAAACAGGCTGTAACAATTTTGTGTAAGTGCTTTTACAAGCCCAAGGTTCCAGAAAGTCATTTAGGAGACATAGGTCCAAGCCAAACTTGTTGGGTGTGTGAAGGGTTCTCAGAGGCATATCCAAAGGAAAGTGTTACTAGTGGTTAGAAGGCACTTTGAGAATAGTGCCTCTTATTTATCTAGGTACAGTAGATTTTAGCTAAACTTTGTTTAACAGAACAGAAAGTTGGTATATATTTGGGCTAAAATAATGGGGGGGGATTAGATTACTTAAAATCAGAAGTGTTAACTTTCATTCCAAAAAATTAAGACTTGCTGAAGCCTAACAATTCATTTTCCTGGTCTCTTTGCAGTGAAGAACTATGTAGCTTTCTTTAACTTGACTGCCCAAAACTGTGAATGGCTTTAGTTATAAAGCCTACATATCTTGAGTTTAATGAACAGATTGTCCTTTTGCATCTTGAGAGTGTATAGAAAGTTCATGCTGAGTTTATTTTATTGGATTGAAATGAAACTAATTTTAATTTTTTGAGACAATGCTTTCATGTTGTAGCCCAAGCTGGCCTGTAACTGTAGCACAGGCTAGCCTCAAATTCACTGTATGCTTCCTGCTTCAGCCTCATAAGTGCTAGGACTACAGGTGTCAGTCCCAGCCTAAAACTAATTATCTGTGAAGATTCATAAATGCTCATCAGTTAAAGACCTTCGGTCAAAACAGATCATTTTCATTTTTTTGTACGTAGATCTTCTCTTTGATCCAGTCTTTGTTATAAGGCTCATATGTCTGTGTATCAGCTCGGTAAAACAAGACAGCTGAGATCTGCCAGATTGTCAATAAAATCAAACAACTGACTGATATCGTATGTGATAGAGGGGCTGTTGGGATTCATTCTTTTCAGATGTTCTTCATACATCTCACAAGCACCTTCCATGCACTCATTCACAGACTCATAGTCCTGCCTTCTGGCCTCTTGGTAGGCTGTACCAGCAAAATGGCATGAGACATCTCGCCAAACGCTTTGTTGCAGGGTCCGCTAACACTGCCACCTGCCGCAAGAGCTCATCTGCGACGCCCCGGAGTGTTGGGATTAAGGGCTTGCACCACCACCACTGCCAGGCTTTTTGTTCTGTTTTTCAAAACAGGTTCCTCTGTGTAATAGTCCTGGCTGTCCTGGAACTCTCTTTGTAGACCGGGCTGGCCTCAAACCCACCTACCCACCACCACCCAGATATAAAAATTTAAATTATGTATGTGGCTCATATATGGGACATCACCAAACAGAGTAGTTTATAAAGTATATATTAAATATAATAAATATGGGTGATTTTCTTGAAACAAGTTCATTTCTAAGTTTCTGAAAAGACTATTTCATGTGTTTGGGTGTTCTGCCTCCATGTGCGTACATGCATGTGCAGTGTGTGTATATCTGATGCCCACAAGGGTCAGAAGAGGGCATTTCTGGAACTAGAATTACTATGTGGACGCTGGGAACCAAACCAGGGTCTTCTGCAAGAGTGGAAGTGCTCTTCAGTACGAAGCCATCTCTCATGAGCTTTGCTGGACTCAATATGCTCTCTAAAACATCAGTGAGAAACACTTTGGTGTGTGTGCTGGGTATATGTACAGAGAGGCGAGAGGTCAACCGTATGTGCCATTCCTCAGGACCATCCATCTGGTTTTTAAACATGGTCTCTCATCAGGACCTAAAACTCAATGACTAGACTACGATGCCAGACCAATGAGCCACCAGGATCCACCTGTCTCCTCCACTTCCCAGTACTGGGATCATAATCTCAGGCCACCTCTTATAAGCACTTGCCCAGCCTCTTACATCAGTGCTAGGAATCAAACCCAGGCCATGCCCTTTGCTGACTGAGCTATCTCCGCAGCTTCCACACTTTTTGATGGTAAAATACGCTTGGTCAGGCATGGTGGTTCATTCTTGCAATCGCCGTACCTAGAAGACTGAGGCACAGGGACTGCTATGAGTTTATGGCCAGTCTGGCCTATACAGAGGTTCTGTTTTAAAAAAAGAAAAAAAAATCCTTAAATATTGGGAAGCACCATTTAAAATGGATTTACAGTAGACTATGGATTTACTAATTAATTGTATGTATGTGTGGCCAGATCACTTCATGTTGGCTTTTAGGAAAAAGATTCAGGGGGAGATGGAGAGATGGCTCAGTAGTTAAGAGTACTTGCTGCTTTTCCAGGGGACTCAGGTTTGATTCCCATGGCAGCTCACACCTGTCTATAACTCCAGTCCCAGGGGATCTGACATCCTCTATGGCTTTCAGCTTCCCCAGGTACGCACAGACACACATGCAGGCAAAACACCCATACACATAAAGATAAATAAAAATTTAAAAAGGAATATTCATGAAAATGTTAAAAAGTGAAAGGGGAAGAAACACTGCTTTGTTGTCTGAGGTACGGTTTACCCAGATAGGCCAAATGTGAACAAAGCACTGCAGAGTCTAAACGGAGAGGGAGAGGGGTACTTCCGGAACAGAAGCGGGGGGGGGGGGGGGGGGGCACACGGACCTGGAGAAACAAATTCCAGTTTACAGGCCTGCCTGTCCCCTCTGACAACACACAAGGAATGGTTAGTGACCTAAGAAATGCATGTATGTAAGGGCTTACTAGTTCACTATAAACTTCACCCACCTGCAGTAAATTAAGGACTGTACTTCTTTAATCCATCATGTCTCATTTACTGTACTGTACAAAGCAGGAACAGAGAGGGATCATTGCTAACCAGACAAGAAGGCACTAGAGAGGAACAGTAAAGTACACCTCACGTGGTTTCTGCTAGCCTTTATTTGTGAAAGTTTACATACAAATCTCCAACAGGTGAGTCTGTATAAATCCCACACGCCTCTTTCCATTAACAGACAGAAGGATGGCTCTGATGGGGGTTCATGACAATGGGATATAACAAGGTTTGCTGAAACTATTATTCTCAGATTATTCTGAATATTGAAGATGGAGGAAACAGATAACACACCTGTTTATAAAGCTGATAAGCTTTTGTGCTAGCCTGTTGTCAAAGGCAAATGCTTTTCAGTTAACTTTGTAACTGAAAACACAATGTCCAAGTTGGTTGTTTTTGGCATGAATCAAAACAAAGAAAAGGACTTGAAAGAATTTCAGTTCTACAAAACTTAAGGTTAGAGCCGTACTTGGAAATAAAAAATATGGACAAAACACTTATTCTACTTTATCCTACGTTCTTTGACATTTTTAGAACAGAAAACCATAACTAACAGAGTAGCTTTCATTGCTCCTTAAAAGGGGGAAAGGCACAAGTCAGAAACAGGAGTCTCTTGTTAGGCTAATGGCACAGGCTATGGTTTTGCACTTAAGTCTACAGATGGATTCTGACCCAAAACTTTGTTTATTCTTTTCCTACTTGAATTGTTCCTCTATCATTTGATGTATGAATGTTACAGATTCCTGAACATCTGTTGTTATGGTGAGGACTCAACTTCTAAATTCTTAGGAGCAAGACTTGTCATTTACAACAGCAGATGGCAGTATTGTACCAGAGACCGCTTCATGCCACAAAGAAGACTGGAGTTTACAGTAACTGGAACCTTAACAGAACAGCCTGGACTTTAACAACATAAATCATTCCCTTTCACCCTCATACTGCATCCGGGTCAACCTAACAGTATTCTCTGCTAATTTCCATAGTCCACTTTTTTACTGCAACAACATGAACCTAAGTCCTGTAATTCTCAGCAGGGCAATTAAGACAAGCAGGGTAGAAAGATTACAGAAAGACCTCCTCCCTACTGTCCTGGGAGAAGTGGGAAAGGTCTCAGATGACAAATGAGTGTTTTTCCTGTTCACAAACATTTGGAGCTACTTTCCCTTAGCACTGGGATCAGGCCCAGAGCCTTCTGTGTGTCAGGCAAACCTGACTACCAAGGCACACTCCCAGCCCCACATCTCTTTTGTACATTAGACTTGGCCTTGAGGTGCTTAATACTCCCAACAAGTGAACCTTGATTTTGCTTTTACAAGTATTTTCTTTTTTCTTTTTTTTTTTTGCTTTTTCGAGACAGGGTTTCTCTGTGGTTTTTTGGAGCCTGTCCTGGAACTAGCTCTTGTAGACCAGGCTGGTCTCGAACTCACAGAGATCCACCTGCCTCTGCCTCCCAAGTGCTGTGATCAAAGGCATGCGCCACCACCGCCCGGCAAATATTTTCAAGTATTTACCTTTCTGTGACTCTCCTAAAATGTCTATTTAAACCCTGTATGTCCAATTCTCTGGAGATTAGGACAGAAATTAAGGACATATAAGGACAGGAATTAGGAGTCAGTGACTGGCCATGCATGAAGGGCTGGTAAAATGTAGTTATTTTTCCCTGGTAGAAGTTACGTGAAAAATTCAAGCAACCGCACATCTGATAGAAGACCTACACAAAACTCACCAGTGACGTGAACAAGTGACCCAGGTAGAAAATGGACAAAAGCCATGAACAGACATTCCACCGACAAGGACATACGGATGGCAAATCACTAGCACATAAAAGGAAAATGCAAATTAAAACCATAATGAAATATTACAGGTACCTATTCAAGGGGCTAAGTTAAAATACCAATGATAAGAAATACTAATGAAAATGAGGAAACGTAACATGCTATAGCCACTCTAGACCAGAGCAGGGAAGTTTCTTTTAAGAACTACTTCCCACATAGCAGAGCAAATGCCAGCTTAGGCATTCATCCCAGAGTGATGAAAACTTGCATTCACATAAGAGCCTTACTACAAATCCCCAAACCCACCCATAATGACCTTTAAGCACAATGCCTACCACCCATAACTTGGAGGAGGATCAGCAAAGAAAAGGAATCAACTAGGAATACATGCGACAACCTGGAGGGGCATTTCACAGGGATTATACTGCGTGGGAAGTCAACCTCTAAAGGTTACACTCTTGATGATCCATTTGCATAACAAAGTAACAAAGGTACAGAAGTGGCGAGCAGACTAGGGAGCCAGAGCTGAGAAGGTAGGGCAGTACCTTGAAATGATCACTGGGATCTACACGTGACAGAACTAAAAACACACACATGGAGTTCAAGCAGTTGAACACGAACATTTTAATGTCTAAAATTGAGATTTTCTTTGAAGAGATAACCTACAGTTCAAAGTTCACGTTTTTATGTGACCCATCCACGACCCTTTTAGGAGACAGAATTATGAAGGATCTCACCAGAAGCTATGTAAACATTTCACCTAAGGGCCAAAAGAAAGTTCACGGTGTTTTCACAAGGATACCGAAGAGGACAACTGGCATGAGACAAGCTGACCACGGTCATAGAAATATCGGGGGAAGAACTAGAGCGGAAGATCAAGGCGATAAGCAAGTGGGAAATAAAAGCAAACAGCTCAAACGGATCACGTGAGGGAACCCAGGGCGAATGCTGGCTTTGGCATTATCTACGTAACCCCTATTTTTGTTTTGTTTTTCCATAGGTGACTTTAATAATCTTGTTGAAAAACCAGTCCAAATCCTACCACATTAAAAAGAAGTTCTCATTGACTTGCTGGGTGTAGGTGGTACCCCATATTCTCCCACACCAAAAGAAATCAGTTCTGGCAAGAAAGCTCCACTGTGCCTGGGTGGTACTGTTAGTAGATGGCCTTGAGCTATGCAGGCCAGGCACGTCCCAGCGATGTTCTGCTGGCTGAGATACCAGGGGACTGAAGACTGAGCCTCATTACTCTATCAACTTCTTGGCCTTGAAGAAGCGACGCAGGTAGAAGACCTGCCAGGTGGCCAGTCCAATGAGGCAGAACATGGAAAAGATGCTGAAGTACAGGACTCGGGTGTTCGTGGACTCTAAAAAGAGAGAGAGCATCATAAATGGAATGAAGTAAGTTGCTTCAGTTGCCTTAACAATGGGGGGAGGGGAGAAGACAACCTCATTCTGTCCCTAAGTCTCAGAGTTCAAACAATTAAAAACAGACAGGTGTAGTAATACACCCGTGATCTCAGTACTTGGGAGGTCAAGACCAGATCCTGAGCTCCAGGTCGGCCTGCACTACATAACAAGACCCTGTTGAAAAGCACTGGCTGAGTGGTGGGGGTGCACATGGCTTTCTTAGCATTCACAAGGCTCTACGTTCTAGCTCCAATGCCGTTTTGCTTCTAACCACATTTAAATGGTTAGAATTTGCAAATGGGGGCTGGAGAGATGGCTCAGTGGTTAAGAGCACTGACCGCTCTTCCAGAGTTCCTCAGTTCAATTCCCAGCAACCACATGGTGGCTCACAGCCATCTCTAATGAGATCTGGTGCCCTCTTCTGGTGTGCAGGCATACATAAAAGGAATGCTGTATATATAATAAATAAATCTTTAAAAAAATTTACAAATTGTTATCCTTTGCTACAAGCCAACTGAGAAAATGGTTATTACATATCACAGAAGAAAATTTTATTCTTCTGAAAACCTAGCCAGCTGATTCATTTCTTAGTAGCAATAGCCCCAAAGAAGCAATTTTCTTCTCTAGGTTATATTCCACATTTCCCAGACTTATAGCAGAGAGTTACAGGATCTGTCTCCTTTACAGTTCTTCCATTGAGAAATGAACGCTATCCTCCCTCACCATTGGTGTCCCGCATCTCTTCTTCCCGCTTCTTCATGTAGGCAAAGTCATTCACGATTGATTCTGAAAGGTCCTCCAGGCGTCGGAGCTCCACCTCCAGTGGTTTGAGCTTTTCAACCTTCGCAATCTGGAAAAGATCGGAATTAGGACTGCACTCCCTGAAAGGCTGCTCAAGCAAATAACAAGTACAAAACAAGACATCAAAGTGGGAGGGTTTGTAGGACAAGGGTTGGCCAGTGTTGGAAGGAGGCCAAGAGAAGGGAGGGAATGTGATTAGAACACATTATACACATGTATGAACTGTTGGCCTTTTTAGAAGTTTACCACATTCAAATTTTCTTCTGTCAATCATCCTATATATTTCAAAATTTGGCTTTCTACCTTTCTCCACAAACTATTTTTTTCCACCTTAGATGTTTAATTTTGATTAAGATTTCTTTAAGATAGGTATAGTAGTGGTACATGTAAACCTGCCATTCCGGAGGCAGAGGCAGGAAAGTGTCTAGGACAAGATCAGCCTAGAGCACAAAGAAAGACTTTTTAAGTCGGGTGATGGTGGCGCACACCTTTAATCCCAGCACTCGGATCTTTGTGAGTTCGAGGCCAGTCTGGTCTATAAGAGTTAGTTCCAGGAGAGGCTCCAAAGCTACAGAGAAACCCTGTCTCAGAAAACAAAAAACAAAAAACAAACAACAAAAAAAAGCTTTTTGAAACAAGGCTAGGAGCCGGGTGATGGTGGTGCATGCCTTTAATCCCAACACTTGGAAGGCAGAGACAAGTGGATCTCTGTGAGTTCAAGGCCAGCCTGGTCTACAAGAGCTAGTTCCAGGACAGGCTCCAAAGCTACAGAGAAACCCTGCCTCAAAAAACCAAAATAAATAAATAAATAAAACAAGGCTAGGGAGCTATAAATGGCTCAGTGAGGAAAATCACTTGCTATGAAAGCCAGAGTACCTGAGCGCACATTTTTAAAAGGCTGGGCATGCTGATGCATCCTTGAAACTCCACTTTTGCACTGCAGGTTGGAGACATGCAGACGGAGGTGCTCAATAGCTTGCCAGCCTAGCTGAAAGGGTGAGTAATGCTCAGAGAGACCTTGTCTCAAAAACAAAACAAGGGGTTAAGAGCATTGCTTGCTCTTCCAAAGGTCCTGAGTTCAATTCCCAGCAACCACATGGTGGCTCACAGCCATCTGTAATGAGGTCTGGTGCCCTCTTTTGGCCTGCAGGCATACACACAGACAGAATATTGCATACATAATAAATAAATAAATCTTAAAAAAAATAAAAAAAACAAAACAAAAACAACAGCCCACAAAACAACAAGAGGATCCTGCTTTGCATATATAAGCCATACACCACTAGGCTTGACTACAGTTCAGAGCGAACAGAGAGTCTACATTTGCTCAAAAAACCACCCTGAGTTTTTTCTTCTTCCTTCCTAAAATGATAGTCAATTATCAAAAGAAATCTCCAAGGACTTCCTGTAGGCTGAGGAGTGAAGGATGGAAAATTAATAAATAGAAACACATATCACACAAGCAAAATGTAGTTGCTTTATGTTTGCTTCTTATCAGTTATTATTTCCTGTATTTTTTTATTTTTCATTAATGGGCAGGGGGGAAGGCCAGGCATAGTAGCACACTCTAGTAATCTGTGTACTCCAGAAGTGGAGGCAGGAGACTTAGGTTGTCTTAGGCTGGCTACACAGTGAGTTTGAAGTCAGCCTTGGCTATATGTGTGTGTGTGTGTGTCTATATATTTGTAACAACCAACCCAAACAAACCAACAACTTTCCTAAAAAGAAGGTCTTACTACGGCCATTTTGCACAGCTGATTCCAAATTTCTGAACTCCTTCTACTGCTAGTCTCTCAATGGCTGAGGCAGAAAGCTTGTGAGTTCAAGGCTAGCCTGGGCTATGTAAGAAGACTCAAAAATGAATAAATAAAGGAATAAAATTCTGAGCTTTCCAAGATCTTACACATGAAGGTGGCTCTCATGTTCTCCCAAACAAAAGAAATTTTCCATAACTCCTCCCTACAATCGCCATTTACTTCTTGTTTATTCATTTATTTAATAGTGTCACTCTTTAGCACAGGCTGACTGCAAACTCAAAGCAATCCTCCTGCCCCAGCTTCTGGAGTGTTGTCTACGAAATGCTACAAACATGGAAAGAATGGAAGGGTTTAGGGGTGATTCCTATGGTCTCTTTTCTAATCTATGTATATTTTCTTCCTGACACAAGGCAAGAGGCCTACACTGGCTTAACTTATCCTATCTCAACCTCTAATGTGCTGTGATTATACGTGTGCAACAATCCACCAGTTTACTTAACTATTCTTGGCTGAATGAATACAGAACAAGATAAACATTATTAAATATAATCAACTTTTTTGGGGGGGTAAGACAGGGTTTCTCTGTATAACAGCCCTGGCTGTCCTGGCACTAGCTCTGTAGACCAAGCAGCCCACAAACTCACAGAGATCCGCCTGTCTCTGTTTCCCAAGTGCTGGGATTGGAGGTGTGCACCACCACTGCCTGGCATAATCATTTAAAAATTTAAAAGGAACCATCTGTTAAAGCAAGGATAGAAAAGCTGAGCTTATGTGTAAAGCACATTTAAAATGTGCTGCTGAGTTGACAATGAGACACCTCAGTCTCCACTGGATGACTATCTCTTTACATTGGAAAATGCTGGCTGCTTTTTAGAATGTCTAGCAGCTGTGTAAGATTTAGCCAGTAGTTAAATGTTCTCTTCTAAAAAATTTAATTTCTAAAAACAGAATAAAAATCCAGAGTCTCCCCTGAAGCTCTTCAGCTCCCGTGAGACCCCACATCCCCTTCCAGAGGCAGCTGCAGTTATAAACTCAGTGCTCGGGTTTCCAGACTGCGATAGAAGAGATGCGGTGTTTACACTTTCCTAGCTGAGGGACCAGTGTTGTCATTAACCTATAGTATTTATCTGCTGTTTTATTTCACACAAAGTTACAGAGCACAAAATTCCCCAAGGAAAGTCGGGTATAGTGGCACACATCTTTAATCTCAGCTCCAGGAGGATCTATGAATTCAAGGCCAGCCTGGTTTAAATAGTGAGTTCCAGGACAGCCAGGGCTACAAGGTGAAACCTTGTCTCAAAACAACCACAACAAAACAACCCAAAACTAAACAAACAAAAATTCCCGGGAGAAAGGTACCAATGAGATGTATAATAAACTAAACTTGGTCCGTTTACTATCTTTCCTGTTCTATGCTCCCCATCTGGAGCTTCCTGAATACGACAGAAAGGCACCAGCAAGAAACTTCGTAGACATCAATTATTTAAGGGTTCCCAAATAGAAACTTGCAAAAAGGAACTGGAAGTGAAACTGTGGTTGTGCTTCTGCCAGCTAGAATTCGTATATGGATATGACAGATACTGATACGATGATAGACTCTGATATGACAGATGACAATAGCCAAAGGCCTGAAACTAAAAGGAAAAAAAAAGCATCGATATCAAGGATGGCCTAGAAAACTACATCTGTCCCCACCTTTGCAGTATTTTTTTCTCACCTGTAGAAGCAATACATAAATGCTCTCGGCTAAAAATTTAATTACTAAAAACAGAATAAAAATCCAGAGTCCACCGTGAAGGTCTTCAGCTCCCGTGAGACCCCACATCCCCTTCCAGAGGCAGCTGCAGTTATAAGCTTAGCGCTCGGGTTTCCAGACCGCGATAGAAGAGATGCGGTGTTTATACTTTTATGTATATACAAGTGTATCCCAACACACAAAATAAAATGTATTTGTTAGCAGTACACACTATGCAGGGTTCTACGGCTCACTGTTTCCACCTAAAAGGTCTTTTCAAAAGCATCAGAGCTTTGGATTCATTTCATTCTTCTTCTTCTCCCCCGAGACAGGGTTTCTCAGTGTAATCAATAAGGCTGTGCTGGAACTCACTCTGTAGACCAGGCAGGCCTTGAATGCTGGGATTAAAGGTGCACCACCACTGCCCAGCTATTTCATTCTCGATGGGCGTGGTCGATCGGTAACTAACCACACCAGTTTAATAAAATATATTCAGCTTTAATAAACAGAAGAAAGGGAACTTACAAACCCAGGGTTCCAGCGATTCAGGAGCGCAGGAACACAAAGAGAGAGAGCAAGCGCACATGGATGTTTTTATTGGTTTTGTGTGGCCCAGGGGAACACACCTTAAGCAGCATGTGATTGGCTGAAGTTCCCCATCACATTCTTAATGACTACGTGGTATTCCACAGAGCTTATTCGGTCATTCAGTCTGCAGCCCCTTCTCTAGTACTGGGCTACTTAGAACTCTTTACAACTATTCAGAACTAAGCAGTTCAATTATGATTTTCCAATCTGATTTTATTTCCTCAGTAAATTCATACTGAACCACCATCCCTTCTTTCAGAAAATTATTTTCGGGCTATTATTAGTGGGATAAAGAGTTCATTAAAATTAGAAAGAAAAAAAAATAGGGCTGGAGAGATGGCTCAGTGGTTAAGAGCATTGCCTGCTCTTCCAAAGGTCCTGAGTTCAATTCCCAGCAACCACATGGTGGCTCACAACAATCTGTAATGAGGTCTGGTGCCCTCTTCTGGCCTGCAGGCATAAACACAGACAGAATATTGTATACATAATGAATAAATAAATATTTTTTTAAAAAGAAAGTCTCATTTTTGCTGAATAACAACTTTGCTTTCAATATTAATTTAAAATCGAGAAAACACACTGGTCAGTGCTGGTGCAGTCTCTAATCCCAACATGTGGGAGGCAGAGATAGGTGGATCTCTATGAGTTCAAGACCAGCCTGGTTTACAGAGTGAGTTCCAGGACAGACTCCAAAGCTACACAGAGAAACCCTGTCTCAAACCCACCCCCCCCCCAAAAAAAAAGAGAGACAGAAAATACATGTAAGTATATATGTGCATGAATGAGTATATGAACAAAACTTGCTGATTCAGTTAAAAAACAAACAAATAAATAAAATTAAAATAAAACTCAGAAAACTTAAACCCACGTGAGGAATCATCTGTTGGGACAGGCCATTCAGGAACGACAGGAAGAGATAGGGAGAGAATACGAACAAAGTACAATGGTATATATGTATACAACTGCCATAAATTCATTACCTTGTAAACAACTTAAAAACAAACGATGGCAAGGTGCAGGTTTTGTACAGGAGACACACTCTACACAAAGGTAACCAGCTATACTAGAAGCTGAACTACAAGGTGTGTTTTACACACACCGACACGCGCACGCTTGGAGGTGGGGATAAGAAAGCAGCAGATAAGAGGTTCACAAGTAAGGCCGAGAGCCAGGCCTGGCTGGAGCTACTTGGGAAACTGATGCAGGAGACTCCTGGGCTACTGAGTGAGCACAAAGCCAGCTTGAGCAATTTAGTGAGTTCCTATTTCAAAATACCGAGGCGACATGAGGGCTAAGGATATTATAGCCCAGAGGGAGAGCACTTGTCTAGCATGCACAGGCCCAGGTTCAGTCCTCAGTACCAGAAAAAGGAAGGGAAGGACAGGAGGAAGAAAGTGGTAAGAGGGAGGGGAGGAGGGAGGGAAAGAAGGGAAGAGGGAGAAAAGCCTAAGCTAAGCTGGGGGTGAAAAAAGCAGCATGACTAATTAGCCCTGTTAACACATGTTCAGAATGGGGTATTTTATATTTTACTGTATTTTTTTTTTTTTTTTTGGTTTTTCGAGACAGGGTTTCTCTGTGGCTTTGGAGCCTGTCCTGGAACTAGCTCTTGTAGACCAGGCTGGTCTCGAACTCACAGAGATCCGCCTACCTCTGCCTCCCAAGTGCTGGGATTAAAGGCGTGCGCCACCACCGCCCGGCTTTACTGTATCTTTTAATCATGGAAAATATTAGTATCCTATGTTTTTAGCAAAGAAACTAAGACTCAGAGACACTGAATAACTTTTTAAGGTCTCGCAGCTTGGTGGAACTGAGACGAGACCCAGTCTATCGGAGTATATTATTCATTCTGTAAGTTCTAGAAATTTGATGAAGAAAATTAGTTGACTACAGTAGAATGCTCCTGAATCAAAAGTGAAGTAAGAGGGCTGGAGAGATGGCTCAGAGGTTAGGAGCACTGACTGTTCTTCTAGAGGTTCTGAGTTCAATCCCCAGCAACCACATGGTGGTTCACAACCATCTATAATGGGATCTGGTGCCCTCTTCTGGCAGAACACTGTATACTTAATAAATAAATATAATCTTAAAAAAAAGAATTAAAAAAAATTACCCATACATAGATTTAAAAAAAAAAAAAGTGAAGTAAGAGCAGGTGTGTAACCTATAACCTAGTACCTAGGGTGCCAAGGCTGGAGAACTGTTATTAATTTGAGGCCAGGCCGAGTTACAGAATGAGACGTTGTCCCCAAACATGCATGCATGCAGACACAATCATCTTGGTGTGGGGATACACACTAGTGACCCCAGTACTTGGGAGGTAAAGCAAGAGGCTCAAAGGCTCTTTGCGTACTACACAATAAGTTTGAGGTGAGCCTGGGCTGCACAAGACCCTACCTAAGACAGACATCGATAGACAGACAGACAGACACTTAAGAGTGTCCTCCCCCAAAAGGTGAACAATTACACTAGGTCAGAGGGTCTGGTTGAGTTTTCCAGACTAACAAAGTCTGAGAACCTTTCCGGTTCCCCACTGCTACCATTCTCGTGTCTGCAGATAAAACAGATCCTAGGGCGTTCTCCAGGAGACCTCCTGCACTTGCCTGTGATTAAGTACATCAAGACTTTATGACCAAGTCAGTTCAAATCTAAAGAAAGACATCTCAAGGCTGGGCTATAGCTTGACTGGCAGAGTGCTTGACTAGCATTCATGAAGCCTTGGATCCCTAGCCCTGCAAACAAGGAAAATGAATGCTTGTTTAAAAGAAAATAAAAATCTACCACCACCCTCAACTGTTGTTCTGCTTGTCTAAATGTCTGACTTAATGCTCCAGGTTTCTTGAAGAATATCAGGTTATATGTTCCTTGAAGATAGACTAATATTCTAACTACTTTTTCTTCTAAGGCTGGAAATAAGGCATTTTACCCCAAGCTTGAAAAAGGCAGGCCATGGCAATGGGTAACACAAATATTCCACTAGGGGGTGCCACTCTCCTGAGATGTCGCATGAAGCCATTAAATAATCAGCATTAGAGGAACAGGGTACACATTTTATGAGGAGAAAACTTAACATTCCATAGTCAGCCCTTTTGGTGGCAGATTAAGATCAGCAGCACCATGGTCTCTTGAATCTCTAACTAGGCTCGGGCATTTATTTAGCATCAAAACTGCCATAAAACCCAAGAATATTCCTTCTGTAGTTCAGAAGCATACAGTCTCATTCTACCCAGTCCTACTTGTCTGCACGGGGTAATCATGAGGATTCCTTCAGTCACTGCTGTCCATGAAAGCTTCTTTTCCCTAAGCCTCAAGCTACGGCTGGCACAATGAACACGCATATACTGACATACTGACACATTATTGTCTTGACTGTATCTCAAGCTTGAACACAAGGAAATTACCTAATACAGCACTGGCCTCAAAGGATCCAGCTTTCTCAAGCATTACGGTCCTCTTAAGCAAGCGCTCTGTGTGCCACGATCACTCTGCATCTTTTTTTATAAAGCCCACTTGCCCAGAATAAATCCTCCATCCCATAATATCTACCACTTTAACATGACTAGTCCACATTGCTTAGAAAAAACTAAAAGCCACGTGGCTTTTTTCCTGTTTATGTACCTTCAGAGCATTAATAAATTAAACTCTTCCTAACTCTGATCATGACATGACTCCAAAAGAGTTCACAGATTTATGTACGATGGCACTGAGAAAAAAACTTAACACAAAAAATAAGCAGAACAGCCGGGCGGTGGTGGCGCACGCCTTTAATCCCAGCACTTGGGAGGCAGAGGCAGGTGAATCTCTGTGAGTTCGAGACCAGCCTGGTCTACAAGAGCTAGTTCCAGGACAGGCTCCAAAGCCACAGAGAAACCCTGTCTCGAAAAACCAAAAAAAAAAAAAAAAAATTCAACTTCAAGACCCAAATTCAAGGCAAATTCAGTCAAGTTAATTTGCTACCTCTATGTTCCACCTCAAAAACACAAACCAGCTCCCAAAGCTCCAAAGGCAAAGCAATAAATCTAGGCTAACAAAAGGTAAAGCTAAAGAACAAGATCCAAGGACTAATCTGGCACCAGGGGAGGCACATGGATCATAAGCCATGGTCATAGTCACTCACAAGGCCAGCGGCTATCAACGTCAAGTTCAGATAATAAGTTCAATCGCGGCAGGAAATCTAAAGGCTCTTATATATTTCTGTTGTGATCATTTGGTAGTCTCCAGGATGGGCAGAGGAAAGAAACTAAAACTCACACGCTGATCAACCACGTTTCAGGGGCCTTACTCACGTCCTGTCCTTTAACTTAGGAGTCTGTGGAAGTGGTGTACAGAAGCAGAATTCCTCTTTCCTGCCAGTATTCAGAGAACCAGAACACTTGGGAAGTCTTCGGCTGTGGCCCCGACTGTGTTCTGGAGTATCTACTGATAGAATGACAGACTCATAGAACCTAGCTAACACAGGACTTCCTCATGTTGAAAATGTAGCAATCCACATCAAGAAAGGTCATGTACAGCTCAGGAGTTAGGGGAGTTCTCACGCATGGCTCCTTCTTTATGAAGAACTGCCTTTGGCACCAGATGAATGCAAAAAAAGAAATAAAAAAGAAGGCAAGGACATGACTGCTCCTAGGTATAATGGATGAGAAAGTTTATTATGGATATGTGGAAGTGCATAGCCAGAGTCAGACACAATGGGGAGAGTCCAGGCTGAGCTGGGCCACGTGAGGAAGGGGGAAGAAACAGGGGAGAGGTACAGGAGCCAGGAGGCACAAAGAGTAGACAAATGGACAAGGTAACCAAAGTGTCTGGATTCTATAGGAAGAGCAGCTGGGGGAAGGGCAGCCCAGCCCCTAGGCTGGAGTCAAGAGGACCCTGTAATAGGTAGGGACTGAGAGATTAGGGAGAACTTGGAGGCCACTTTGGTGATACAGTCTGGCAGTCCTAGTATCAAATATGAGACTAAAGGGATTGACAGTTTGAGCTCAGCCTGTGGCTACATAGTGAGTTCCAGGCCCACCTAGGTGACATGGTGAGGCTGTCTGAATTTTACAGGACAATACAGGGTCTCAGGACTCATTCAGAGTTCATATTGAGATGCCGGATGTAAGAAAAAGAAATATGTTGCCTTTCTGATGCCAAATGATTCAACTCCTTTAGGGATAAAGGGTCTTCAGGGCTTAAAATTAAATGTCTCAAAAATTCTGGGCTGGAGAGATGGCTCAGGGGTTAAGAGCACTGGCTGCTCTTCCAGAGGTCCTGAGTTCAAATTCCTAGCAACCACATGGTGGCTCACAGCCATCTATAATGAGATCTGGTGCGGTTTTCTGGCCTGCAGGCATACATGCAGACAGAACACTGTATACATAATAATAAATAAATCTAAAAAACTTTAAATAAGCTCAGTGCTCTGCATCAATTACCTAGGGAACAAAATGCTTCTGTTATATTTCTTTTACCACAGGCATTATTAGCCCAGAATAAGTCATGGCTACCTGCTACGCAAGGTCCAAGAAGTCTAGTAGCCTAGCCATAGACTCAAAAAAGGACTGACTTTGGCCTGTCATACATAGCTAGCTACCCTGCTTTTGCCTCAATTTGTTCTGCTGTTGAGAGCTGGGAGAGGGGAAGTCATTAAAGACAGTGATAGGGAAGAGTTTGTGGTTAGGAAGCAGAAGCTTAGAGCTGTGTGGTAATCATGTGCGTAAAAAGCTTAGGACATGCCAGACATCCAAAGCAGGAAGCAGGCAAGGGAAGCGATATAGTTCCTTTCCGCTAGGGATTCCCCTTTTATATTAAGCAGGGGGCCAAAAAAGATAAAACTCCTTTTCCAGTGTAACACATAAAGAGACTGGAAATGTCAGGAATTACAGGAATAACTCCTGCAGTATATGGTATGGTAGTAGTACCCATACCATTCTTTTTATAAAGGCACAGTAATGCCAGGTGTTTTGGGGAGAATATGATATGTCTTAATAGGGCCTCTGGTACCCTGCTATTTAATATATATGTGCCTTGATGATAGGACAAAGATACAACAGTTACACAGTAGGAAGCAAGGAATGCTTCAGAGAACGATCTATGGGTGGAAATAGCAGCAGTCACGGCGCACTGAAAACACTGCACCTGCTCTTGTGATTCAGAGCGGTCCTGTCAACCCCTCCATAGCTCCGAAACATCGTGGAAGAGGGGCAGAAAGAATACGAGCTCTAGAACACAGGGAGGAGTGCTGGGAAATGCTGTCTTCTACATATGACATGGTCTTGCTCACGCAAAGAACTCACAACAGCTGTGCAAGAAGCTGAACAAGACCAAGCCAAGGGCTCAGGAGTCCCCAACCTAGCTGAGGAGCTAAACACTGTTACTGGCTGCTAGCAGAGAGAGGGAAAGTCATTGTTCTTTGGGAATGGGGCCACTGTTAGGTTGCTCATGTTCCACACCCATGTGCATATGGGGAGCACTAACTAGGCTCAGCAGGCTAGAAAGAAGACATAAGCCAGATGTGGGGACACAAACCTTTAATCCCAGCACCTGGGAGGCAGAGACAGGCAGATCTCTGAGTTGGAGGCAAGACTAGTCTACAGAGGGAGTTCTAGGATAGTCAAAGCAGAGAAACCGTGTCTTGAAAAACCAAAAAAACAAAGACATGAATTTAAAAGACACATTTGGGCCAGGTGGTAGTGGTGCTCGCCTTTAATGCCAGCACTCAGGGGCAGAGGCAGGCGGATCTGTGTGAGTTCAAGGCTAGACTAGTCTATAGAGTGAGTTCCAGGACAGGTTCCAAAGCTACACAGAAAAATCCTGTCTTGAAAAAACAAAAAACAGCCGGGCGGTGGTGGCACACGCCTTTAATCCCAGCACTCGGGAGGCAGAGGCAGGCGGATCTCTGTGAGTTCGAGACCAGCCTGGTCTACAAGAGCTAGTTCCAGGACAGGCTCCAAAACCACAGAGAAACCCTGTCTCGAAAAACCAAAAAAAAACAAAAAACAAAAAACATATTTGGGAAGGTCTGTGGGGAACAGTAAGGAAAGCAGGGGTGAATGTGGACAGGAATCCTGCCTTGAAAAAACAAAAAACAAAACAAACAAACAAAAAAACATATTTGGGAAGACTTGGGGGGAACAGTAAGGAAAGCAGGGGTGAATGTGGTCAAAATACATTATGTACATATATGAATTTCTCAAAGAATAAAAAAAAATATGTAAAAATAGCCACATTTTGGTGGTGGTGCACACCTTTAGTACCAGTACTCAAGAGGCAGAAGCAGGCAGATCTCTGAGTTTGAGGCCAGCCTGCTGTACAGAGTGAGTTCCAGGATGGGCAGAGTTACACAGAGAAACCCTGTCTCAAAAAAACAAAACAAAATGCCATAATTTTCTTAGTGTTTAATATTTCATAATAGCAGTTTAAATATGTTACCTTATTTCAATATAATCATGATTCCTCAGAATCTTGAAGACTAAAGATCACTTTTAAACATCAAACACAGCCTCTCCTACTTTCTTTTAATTAAACGAGCCTGGAGATACAGCAATTTAGTCTCTACTGGGAGCTGTCTCCTACTCATTACTGCAGCCTGCTGGCTCTATCTACTACTTCTAAGTAACTCTGGTTTCACTCAGTTAACAGAAGAGGAAAGCTCCATGGACTTATAATCAACATGCTACACTTCCTGATGTGCAAACAGCCAGGCATTTCCTTCCAAAGTTTGCCAGAGCAATGTCTGTTCACCATTCCTAAAAATTCTTCAAAATCACTTTAAGCAACTTTTCTTTAGGATACCCCAAAACATCCATTATTATTCTATTATTCTACAGTATTTCCTGCCAAAATAAAACTGCTGTCTTTCTTTCTTTCTTTCTTTTTTTTTTTTTTTTGAGACAGAGTCTTGTTATATAACCCAGGTTGACGCCAAGGCTGGCCTTAAACTGTGGTGGTCTTCGTGCCTCTGTCCCCCAAGTGCTAGGACCACAGGTGTGCACACAAGGGCCTCCTTCAAATCTCTACTCATGACAGCCGCTCCTCTCTTGTAGCTTTTTGTACCACCCTGCTTCTTCTGTAAGTCTGGAATTACTTAAACTAGAAGTTTGGTTGGTTTTTTTTCTTTTGACTACTACTGTTTCTCAAAACCAGTACAGCTATTCAAGATTAAATGACATTGAATCTATGCCCTAAGATCTATACCTACCTATAGTATTGGGGGCAGGGGAATTTAAAACTTTTTTTAAACTTTTGACTGAATTCTAGTTTTAAAAAATTGTTTGTGCATTTCCTGCCCCTAGAATGCTAATGGCATGACTGAACTCTTTACCACACCAACACAGCAGCTGTACAGACAGACGGTTCAGCCCATTGGCTATATAATCACAGCGAGAATTACTGTTCAAGTCTGTTACTACAACCTTTTGTATCACTGGGCCCGTAGCTGGTTGTCACATGACTGCTGAGAAAACCATGACTTCTGGCCAGATGAGCTACAGCCCCTCACAGCCCCGCTACTCCCCCTGTCTGCGGGAGCAGTACATACCTCTTCATAATTTTTCGCCTCTACTCCATGCTTCATGTCTAGAATCACGAGTTGGTCAGGTATCCGCCCTGTTCCTAAGAAAGAAATCAAAAGACTCATTGTGCAGAATACTTAAAATTCCGGGAAATCACCCGTCCACCCTCCCTCTCCCTAACCCCATCTTCTCAATAGAAGGAAACAGTCACAACTCTCTGCCACCCCGCAGCAGCAAAGTCCTGGCCTGGACTAAAATCACCAACACCGCAGACAAAGCTTCCATCTGTGCAGGGTGCCGGGGGCCAAGCAGGACATGCTGCTGGCAAACAGCCCCGAGCAGGACACAAGAGACTGCAACTGCTACAGGGAGCAAACTAGTCAAAGAAAACCTTCCTGCACTAAGATGCTCAAGTCACAGCAGCACGAAACCAAGTGGCGCGCAGGTCAGCAAGGAGTGAGCACCATTTATACGCTCTGCTAAATTCTGAGAGACACTCAAGGTCTCCTAGGGTTACAGGGTATACTAAATTTAGATTACTTAAAACAAACTTCAGCATTGAAAATATAAGCCTTATTTAATATTCTTCTTTGATTCAAACATTTTGACAAAAGTAGGGCCTAGGCCTAAGGCTAAAAGAAAGTTTTAGGGACATCCCCATTAAGTCTCTGAGAGCTACAAAAGCTCAAAAAAAAAAAAAAAAAAAAAAAAAAAAAAAAAGCCAAATTTATCATCTGAGTATAACCCTCAGGATGTTTCTTGGAAGGGAATGTCCATCTGGGATAACAGACCCAAGCAATGTAGCATTCACAGTAGAAAGTTAATCTGATTTAGCAGATCTTAAGACACTAAGCAGGAGAAGGAAAAAGACTCAAAACCCCAGAAAACTGCTCACAATTTCCTGGATTTCACCTAGTTATAGAATTAAAATCTGCCCGCATGAAGCCAGGCAGTGGTGGCACACACTTTTAATCCCTGTACTTGGGAGGCAGAAACAGGTGGCCAGCCTAGTGTACAGAGCAAGTTCCAGGACAGCCTACACAAAGAAACCCTGTCTGACGACAACAACGACAACAACAACAAAAGAAAAACTATTTGCATGAAATTAGAAACCTTAGATAATCCAGTGCCATTTAGAGCAATGGGTCTCTTGATGTCATTAGCCATAGAGAATGTTACTATATCCTTTGCTGCCTGGGAGACAGACATTTTCTGAAACTGGCTAAAGTCAACTCAAACTGATGGAGTGCTCACTGGAAGCTAGAACTACACTAGTGAGTACTGCTGAGACAATGGTCTGTACCCTGTCACTTGTATTTTAAATAAACGCTGACTGGCCAGGAGCCAGGCAGGAAGTAGAGGCGGGGCAACGGGAATTCTGGGAAGAGGGAAGTTTCAGTCTGCAGTCATCACCCATACAGAGAGGAAGTCAGACACAGAGCAAGCAAGATGTGACTGCCTCGCCAAAAAGGTACCAAGTCAAGCTAACACAGACAAGAATTATGGGCTAATATAAGTTATAAGAGTTAATAAGGAGCCTGAGATACTAGCCTAATCAGTTTATAATTAATGCAGACCTCTGTGTGTTTATTTGGGACTAAATGGCTGTGGGACCTGAGAGGACAGAAACCTTAGTCAACATTATACAAAGACTATACAAAGGTATAATCTCTTCCTTCAAATGATCTAATAACGTAGGACAGACAGACACATGCACAAATTAAAAAATTTTTTTTAAAGATTTATTTATTATGTATACAGTATTCTGCCTACATATATCCTATAGGCCAATAGAAGGTACCAGATCTCCTAACAGATGGTTGTCAGCCACCATGTGGTTGCTGGGAATTGAACTCAGGACCTCTGGAAGAACAGTCAGTGCTCTTAACCTCTGAGTTAAATTTTTTTTTTTTAAAAAAATAAAGATATATATATCTGTACCCAAGTTTTGCTCCAGCCCCACCCTCGGATGCTTGCTAGCTGCTTAACAATGTAGGCCTAGAGCTCACTCTCCTCTCCTGTTACCGTTGTTCCTCAGCTAGGATTATTTGAGCTAAAGATTTAGATTTAAACTTTTAAAGTGTTTTGTATTTTAACCACAGGTGTGTGTGTGTGTGTGTGTGTGTGTGTGATGTGCAGATATATCTGTATAAGTCAGAAGAGGGTGTCAGATCCTCTGGAGCTGGAGTTACAAGTGGTCCTGAACCACCCAACCTGGGTGCTAGGAACTGAACTCAGTTCCTCTGGGAGAGTGACAAACATTTTCAACCAATAAGCCATTTCCCTAGCACCCTCCCCACTTTAACACAGGGTCTCATGTAGCCCAGGCTAGTCTAGAACTCAGAACATAGTTACTAAGTCTGACTGTGACCTTCTGATTCTCCTGTGTTCATTTCCCAAGTGCTGGGATTATAAACATAAGCCAAACATGCATGGCTGAGTACGTTTAAAAGACAATAAAAAACAACCTTTGGACAGACTAGGAAGATGAGCTTGCAAGCAAAAGAAGACCACACAGGTGAGATGAAAGGCAGAGTGAGAGATGCTGTGCAAACCATGAGGATCTGAGTTCAACCCCCAGAACCACGTAAGATCCAGGCATGGTAGTGCATGTCTGTAATTCCAGTGCTCCTATGCATGAGACTGAAGGCTAAGACAAGAGACCCTTAGAAGCTCCCAAATCACTACTACCCTGCTCTACTCAGGCGAGGACCAAGATCTGCAAAAGGCTGTCTGTCCTCTGACCACATATGTGCTTTGGTATGCAAGTGCCTGCACTCACACATACAAACACTCAGAGGTGTGCATGTACACACACAGCACACACACAAACACACTCCATACATACCAAAAAAATTTTAAGACATTAAAAAAACCCAAACTCAAAACAAACTAAGACAACAATGGGTACTTTCTGATTAAACCTACAAGTTTACAATCAAGGCAGCCTCTTTGCCCAAATTCCATCTGTACTCCTGAGAACGACAATGTCCACAGATGGGGTACAGATTTGCTTTCTGTCCTCCTTTAGAAGGATAAGGGGCAGGCAGAATTGATGGGTCAGTAGTTAAACTTGCTGCTCTTGCACAGGACCTAGGTTTGGTTCCCAGCACCCAGATGGTATTTTACAACCATCCTTAACTCAAAATTCCAGACCTCTTCTGACCTTCTCTGCATGTGGTACACATACACAAAAAATAAAATCTATAAACAAACAAACAAACCCAATAGGGTAATGTCCTGGTTAGTGTTTTATCAGCTTGACACAGTCACAATTCATTTGGGAAGTGAAACCTCATCAGATTGTCTGTGGGGCATTTTCTTGGTTAAAGACTGATGTGTGAGGGCGCACTGTGGGTGGTACCACCCCTGGGCTAGGTGTATAAGAAAGCAGGCTGCACAGGTCACGGAGAGCAAGCCAGTGAGCAGTGTTCCTTCACGGCCTCTGCATCAGCTCCTGCCCTGACTTCCCTTCATGATTGTACCGTAAGCTGTGAGTGAAAAAAACTCTTTCCTCCTCAGGTGATTTTGGTTAGCATTTTATCAGAGCAGGAGAAAGCCAACTAAGTTAGGAGATTATAGCTCAGTGGTAGAGAACTTGCCTTTGACATCCAAGGCCCTGAGTTCCAGGGATGGTGGCACACACTTGTCATGCCAGCACTCAGGAACCTAAGGCAGAAGACCACTGGGAGTTCAAGACCAGCCTGAACCACACGGTGAAGTAAACTTAAATAGGTCTCAGTTCTGCTTGTCTAAGTGATCAGATCCCCTCCTTCTTGGTCTAGGAATGTATTTATGTGATACAGCAAATGCAATCTCCACTATGGCAAAAAACAACAAAATCCCACCTTTTCTCTCCTGTCTTTTTTGAAATAATATATATATATTTGAGACAGGCAGGTTTCTTTGTAGCTTTGGTTCCTGTCCTGGCACTCACTCTGTAGACCAGGCAGGCCTTGAACTCACAGAGATCCGCCTATCTCTGCTTCTCAAGTGCTGGGATTAAAGGCATGTGCCACCACCACCCAGTGATTTTTTTTAAAAAATATTTTTGAAGATGCTCTTACACTGTAGCCCAGGATAGCCTCAAACTCACAGCAATCCTTTGGCCTGAGTTTCCTGAGTGCTGGGATTGTAGGTGCAAGTTACTATACCTGGTTCTTGTTCTCTGTCCACCAAAGTCTTTCATTTCTGTGTGCCATAGCATACAGCATTAGCATTTTCCAAGTCCAGTTAAAACCACAAAACCATGGGTCTTTGGCTGATCTGAGTATAAACTATACAATTTCTTATTAGAATAGATATTCTGTTTCCTTTGAAAGATAGATCTCTCTCGCTTTCTCTGCATTTGCCTGGCAAACAGATAATCTATTTTTTTTTTCCTTTTCCAGATTTTGGTACAGAAGATTTAGGCTCAAAGCAAAACTAAGTGGAAAATAATTGAGTCCTCTCCAGCTCCAGAGGACCTCACCACTACACCGGCCAGCCTCCCCCATTACCAGCATCTGCTACAGAGCAATCTGTAGATGATGAACCCACACTGAGGTTACAAGGCTCTGCGTCAGAATAAACAAGAACCAAATGAAGCCGGAAATCAAGTGCTCACTACAGCAGGTAGCTCTGCAGAGCGGGAGAGGAGGCTTAATGCAGGAAAGACATTGTGATCACTTACCTTTGCTCTCAAAACACACTTCAAACATGTCATAATCTTCCGTGGTAAAGGCAAACTTCCCCTTAGTTGCATCCTCTTTGGCATACAGAATATGGTTAGCAGAATCTGTGATCTAAAGAAGAAAGAAAAAAACAGTTACTTGGTAAAGAACTCTGAGGAAGGGTAATTACAGAAACTGGGGAGACAGAGATAATATGAAAAGAGGCAGGAATTGGGAATGTTGCTCACTGAAGACGGCATGCACAAAGGCCCCAGCACCATATAAAAACCGAGTGTGGCAGTGCACACCAGCAATCCCAATACCATTCAAGTATTGGGAGGAGAGTCAGAAGTTCAAGGTCATCCTTAACTACACAGAGAATGTATATCATCAAGATTTTGTTTAAAATTTCAAAAATTACTTCAGATCTGCAATAATAAAATAAGATCAATTCAGTAGGAAATAAATACCAAATTTTACTTTAAAAAAAGAGGGGCATCTCTCTCACACAGTCTCTCTCTCTCTCTCTCTCTCTCTCTCTCTCTCTCTCTCACACACACACACACACTAAATAAAAAATGAATCTTAGACATAAAGGATAAGCCTAATTTTCTCTTCAAAAAGACATCTTTATCATTCACAAATGACTTGTTTATTCAAGGGTCACAGCAGTCCTCCCCATTTGTAACTGCTCCATGATCGAAGGGTCACCTACAAGAACAGATGAAGAGCATACCTTGGTAAGTGGCCACATGTAAAGCAAGGGGATGATTTAAGGGATGAGATCCCAGGCTAAAGCAAATAACCACTCGTCACTTAAAAGAGGAAGCTGTTTTGCAATGTGAAAGTGGCTTCCTTACATTAAACTTAATATGCTAATGTCATTTGTTAAAATGGAATTCTTTGATAGATGAAAAAATTGTCTTAAGATAAAGTCTTCCCACATAGCTCTGGAACTCACTATATAAATGAGGCAGGCCTTGAACTCACAGAGACCTGCCGATCTCAGCATGCTGAAATTAATTAAAGTCATGTACCACCATGCCCAGTCTAGAAGTGAAATTTTTAAAGTAAAATCAAGTAGTACACATTCAGACCTTTCTGTTGTTGTTTTTTGGGTTTTTTTTTTTTTGTTTGTTTGGTTGGTTTTTTTGTTTTGTTTTGTTTTTCAAGTCAGTGTTTCTCTGTAGCTTTGGAGCCTGTCCTGGAAACTAGCTCTTGTAGATCAGGTTGGCCTTGAACTCACAGCAATCCACCTGCCTCTGCCTCTTGAGTGCGCCACCATCGCCCGGCCCTCTTTGTTGTTTAAGACAGGGTTCATGCAGCCTGGGCTGTCCCTGAATTTGTTATGTAGCAGATAATGACTTGCAATGTCCTTCTGCCTCTTCACCCCAGGGAGCACAGAGATTACAGGCATTTAGCTCTTAATATACAGCCTATTTATGCATGTGCACATATAAGCACGCATGCCACTTAGTTACTAATGTGTTTAGTATGTTGTAAAAGTTCAATATAAAACCCTGGCTATACAGATCAGGGAGGTCTTAAATTCACAAAGACCACCCTGCTTCTGCCTCCAGAGTAATGGGATTAAAGGTGTGTGCCACCACACCTGGCCTAACACATTCTTTATATTTGTAAAATGGAGAAATTAAAACACCTTAATTATTTAGCCGGGTGTAGTGGCGCACACCTTCAATCCCAGCACTGGAAGAGGCAGGCAGATCTCTCTATGTTCAAGATTAGCCGGGACTGCATAGTGAGTTCTAGGTCAGCCAGGACTGTAGAGAGAGTCTGTCTCCAAAACAAGACAGTGGGTGTTTTGCCTACATGTATGCCCGTGTACCATGTGCATGCCTGGTGCCTACAGGAGACAAAAGACAGTGTCAGATCCCCTAGAACTGGAGTTACAGATATATATGAACTGCCAACTTGGTGCTGGGAATTAACCTAGAACCTATGGAAGAGCAACAAGTGTTCTTAATGGCTGAGATGACTCTCCAGCCCCAACCACCTTCTTTCTTTTCTTTTTTTATTTTTTTTTTTTATTTTTTGGTTTTTCGAGACAGGGTTTCTCTGTGGCTTTGGAGCCTGTCCTGGAACTAGCTCTGTAGACCAGGCTGGTCTCGAACTCACAGAAATCCGCCTGCCTTTGCCTCCCGAATGCTGGGATTAAAGGCGTGCGCCACCATCGCCCGGCACCTTCTTTCTTAAACAGCTGGTATTTTACCATAAGGAAAAGCATAGCAAATCCATACCTGAAGTACACAATCAACCTATCTAGCAACCACCACTATTCTCTACTGAAGAACGCCAGGTCTTCTCAGGGCCTTTCCCATAGCAGCCCTGACAGTCCCTCCTAGGGGCTGCAGAGACTGCAAACTTCCAGACACTCTGCTCCGACAGGGTGCTGCTGCTGAAGCTCCAAAAAGGCTCTGAGACAACAAGGAATGTATGCAATGACTGAAAATGCCTACTTAAGTATTTACATATCAAATACACAAGACATAATGATATTTTATTTGGATTTACAATACATGGAGGTAGAAGCACCTTTCATTTTGTTTTGTTGTTGTTTTGAGACAGTATCTCCCCATTATGTGGTCTTGGCCATCCTGGAACTCACTATTGTAGACCAGGCTGGGGTCAAACTCACAGGCGTGTACTACCATGTACCACAGGCTAAGTAGTAGTACATTTTAAAAGTAGTTAACTCTGAATAATAAGACTTCCTCTTTACACACACACACAGAATCAGCCTCTCTCTGTGTTTTGTTACATCTACTTACTATTTTGATGAGGGCAGGAGCCATACCACACATGTGGAAGAGTCTCCTTTCACCACGGGGGTTCTGAGAATTGAACTCTAATCAGTCTTTTTTACTGACTCTTCTATTTTCTTAATTTTCTACAAAGGCATATGTTACTTAGCATAAAAATAAAGTTATTGCATTTTGGAAAAAATAATAACTAAAGAAAGTTAACTTGTTAGACAAATTTGAAAGGGTGTGTTAATAAAATTTCCAAATTCTCTAATAACACTGGTTAATATTAGTTCAGAGTTTAGGCAATTCACATCACCCATTAACTTGGGAAATATTTAAGATACTGAGATCTGTGGTCCCTGGGTAAGTGAGGGAAAGGTTACTAACTATTTACTTTTTGCTGTTTTGGCTTTGTTTTACATTTCCTTTATGATTAATAATGACAGACAGCTGGGCGGTGGTGGCACACGCCTTTAATCCAGTACTTGGAAGGCACAGGCAGGCGGATCTCTGTGAGTTCAAAGCCAGCCTGGTCTACAGAGCTAGTTCCAGGACAGGCGCCAAAGCTACAGAGAAACCCTGTCTCAAGAACCAAAAAAAAAAAAAAAAAAAAAAAAAAAAAAAAAAAAAAAAAAGATGGTATCTGTTCTTTCTGTGTATCTGTTGGCTTTTGGTATGAAGCAGTAAAATAATCTAGTTAACTTGGTTTGTCAAAGCATTAACATTGTAAATACAACTTCTATTTACCAGTTATACCAAAAATGAAGCTGAAAACAAGACACAAAAGAGGACAGACGAATGTAATGCAAAGAGCCACCGCGACATGCACATAGGAATCCGGAGTGCCGTGTGGGTCTGGGAGAATAAGCTGAAACTTAACAGGTGAACATCAACCAAGGGAAGCCGAGAGGTAAAGGCAGCTGACAGTCTTCCCAAACGGCGCATAGCACTGCTCATCTGCATTCATTCGCACCTGAGGGATGAGTAGGCAGCCACAGGGGTCATGAGCTCAGCTAAGGAACACTGGGCCCTGAAGAGTCATTAAAGCCTCTGTTCATGGGATACTTTTCCTGGATAATCAATTAAGGAAAAAAAGCAAGCAAGTAAGCAAACTTCTTGATAATCCCGACTATACACATATTATAAGGCCTGGAAACTAATCAAATCCTATTATATAGCAAGTATGCTGCCCCACTTCCTCTCTCCAGAACCAGACACTTTCCTGCTGCCAGCCTCCCAAAAGCACACTGCAAAGTTCAAAAACGCAGACTAAGAGATGGCACAGGGGTTTAGAGCACTTGCTGCTTTTGCAGAGGACCTGGGCTTGATTTCCAGCTTCCAAATGTGAGCTCACAACCATCTATAACTCCAGTTCCAGAGGCTACGACACTTTTCTGACCTCGTCAGTTACAGGGCACACATGTGATACAGCATACATACATGCAGGCAAAATATTCATACATATAAAATTAAATCTGAAAAAATTAAAAAGGCAGACTGTAGGAACAAAGCAATGTGAAAACCCCACTTTGGTTAATCTCCTATGAATGGCCTCAGACAACACAGAACTTTTCTAGAGTGAATCTGGGCAAAGAGATTCCATTATGGCTTTTGCTACTAGTCTAATTCTAAACGGAACAGAGCTGCTAAGATGTGTTAAGTCGTAAGGAAACCAGTAGAGGACAACGGGAGAAAGGAGCAAGCTTACAGCAGCGAACGATCAGAGATTTCACCTTCTCCACACCCAGGCAAGGAAGGGACCAGGTCACCGGCCTAGACAAACAACTCAATTTACCAGCATTTATTAGAGCTGGCACACATTTGCCCAACCACCTTATTTCCTAGAAGACAGCTCATGATCATTTTTTCTCCTAAAATATTAAAAGTGTTCTTCAATAATTTTTTTAATTTAATGAAAGGAGCCTTTCCAGATTATAAAAGTCCTAAAATGTAGGTCATAAAACTCTTAGCAAAGCATTGGTGACGATGCTGTATGGAGCAATCTGCAACACAAATCCAGAACTGCTCCTCTAAGGACTCCACAGCAATTCATACCTCCAACTGGTACCTATAAATGCCCCCTCTACACTGCCTGAGAAATTACAGAATGGAAGAACTACTTGCTCTGTATGCTCCATGACATCTGAAAACCATAAGAGGGTAAATTCATTTGAGGGCAAAGATTCAACTGCATTACTAGAGGGTTGAATGAAGGACCCAATTTAAAAATTTTTTTTTAAGATTTAATTTTATGTATGTATTTTGCCTGTATGTTTGTATGTGTAACACACATGTATCTAGAGGTCAAAAGATAAAGAAGCATTATATACTCTGAAACTGGAGTTACAGATGGTTGTGAGGTACCATGAGGCTGCTGGGAATGAACCCAGGTCCTCTACAAGACTGCTGAACCATCTCTCCAGCTCCAACCTGTAGAGGTCTCAGCTTACAGATAGCATTAGAAACCAGAATTGTTAAACACACAGCCTTTTTTCTTCAAAGAGAGCAAATGGTACCTGTTCACCTGGAAGGTGCGAGTGGATTTTGTCTAATAACTTGGTGATCTATTCTATAACGCCAGGCTTCAACCGAATCCCCCCAAATCCTGAGCAATCCTCAGTCAATGGAACACATCTTTATGCTTATTACAAACCCTTCCCCTACGCCCTTGCCCTGAACACTGTTTATCAATCAATAAAGTTCATTCCTCTGGTTGAGGTCATAGGTGCTTGGCTGAAGAGATGTAGCCTGACGTTTTGCTGTGATAATTGCCATGTGGAAGCCTTTCCCGAAGTTTTTCTGTGTTTAAATGTGTAAGAAAAATAAACCCCGAGGTCAGACGCTGGAAGCTAAGCTGTGCTGACCAGAGTTTCATTTTTACCTCACAAGGATTCTTTATTTCCCTAGCAGCTGTAGATGGGCAGGGACCCCCACACCAACCCCAACCCACTGCCTTTCATCAGCATGAAATTCGCCTTCCAGAAACAATTTGAAGAATGCTCAGTGCTCCCTTGGCCATCACAACTCTGTCCTCATCGCTTAAGTTAACCCAACCATGTTAGAGTAGTTATCTGGATACTTAGAATCCAACCATGTTAGAGTAGTTATCTGGACACTTAGAATCCAAGCAATTGAGCAAACTGCTGGGCATTCTAATCCATCTTAATATTTTCCTAAAAGCCAGGGAACTTTCTATCAAGTGAAAATAACTGCAGTCATTTAACAGCAAAGTTATCAGTCTTGCAAAGAAAAAAAAATCACATCCCTTAACCCCAACATCATCATGAAAACCAGCAGGTGCTATAATGAAAGAATAGGAAACTGGGCCAAACACAGTGATTAATCAGAGCCCACAGGCTATGGGCTGAAATGATGAATTAATTTATTTATTGTTTTCCAGGTAGAGCTTTGCCTTGTAGCACTGGGAAGCCTGGAATTTGTGGTAACCCTCCTGCCTCAGTTCCCTGAGTGCTAGAAATGCAGCCTAAGCAAATGATGTTGCCTTTTGTTTTGTTTGCTGTTGCTTTGGTTTTCAGCCCTGGCTGTTCTGGAACTCCCTCCATAGACCAGATTGGCCTTGAATTTAGAAATCTGCCTACCTCTGCCTCCTTAATGACAGGATTAAAGTTGTACACCACTAACCCAGGCACAAATGATATTTTTAACTTTCCTTTAATTACAAAATTTTTATTCCAGCTGGGATGGAACTCAACTATGGGATTGTCCTCCTCAACCTGCCTCCCCAGTAATGGGATTATAGCCATAAGTCACCATGCACTACCATGCCAGGCTAAACAACAACAAAATACTCATAATAATTTACCGTAGACTTCTCTGATTAAACAAAGGTAATATTAAGTTCTAAAATTTGTCCATAAATGACATCATGGAATAGGAAGTAATAAAATTTCGTTTCTAGGTAACAGTTTCTAATGAAAAGCAAACCAAAATTCACAACTTGAAAAGAGGGGAAAAGGTGTTAATTGTATAAGCAGAAGAGTTGATGTCAAGACTATGTGAATACTCACACCGAAACTAAGTGAGAAAATGGGTCACTGGGGAAATAAACTCATCTAGAATCCTCTCTTCTCGGATTAGTCTAAACAGTGGCTAGGAGCAGGTTCTTGAGCTGGTCCTGGGGCCTGCCTGCTCACCAATTCCATCACTGAACATTCACGATAACAAACACCCTGCCTAAATGTAGAGGAGCTGTAGGTAGCTCAGGTCGATAAAGCACACGAGAATGAAACAGAACAGTGCGCACCTAGAGGAAGGAAAAAGCAAGCGTCTCAAGAGCCTGGTGTCTGTATGGTACATTTGACCTCAAGTCTACTTGAAATCGAGAGTAAAAGACTGGAAGCAAACAAGCTGAGTTGTATATGAATTGTTCAGTGATGAAAGCCCACCAACTTAGCTCAGGGACGATTTTCCAGGAACTGAAGACGAACAATTTATCAGGAAGGTCCCTGCCATTTTCAACCACAGCCTCTAAAGACACAAACAGTGCGAGTTCAGCTCTTTGTGACTGACCCTCTCTCTGCATTGATGGCCTGATCTCATATAGGACCCAGAGGAACCTGAATGCTCTCAAGCACTTGGCCCCCTTCCCACGACTTTCTTCTCCATCCCAGCCCACTCCTGATGCTCACTGAACACCAGCTTTGCTCCAACATTGCAAGGATGAGACTATTCAGCAACCTGTTGCTACAATTGTTGGAGGATGGCACCAGACAAAAACAAAAAAATTTATTCACAATGCTATCTATTTTAACAACAGACGATCCAATAAACAAAAACAGGGCTCCCTGGAGAAATGGGGACCCAGGATTCTAGGACCAATTAGAAAATACACACAATCATAGTATCTTATAGTGCCAGCCCTCCAAAACAAACCCCAAAGATGGGAGTATGTGGAAAAGACAAACCGCTCTGAACAGCCAAGCTGGAAACAACTGGGTCACCGAATACAGTGGAAATGGGCTGTAATTTGAAGTATACAATAGCCATGAATCCATACAGTCACACACAATTAAACAAGCAACTGAGGGAGAAGAGACAAGTCTCTTTCAGAAGACTGACACCACACCCTTAAGGAAGTCAATCCAACTCCCCTCTCCTAAAGTGTGGGCTGGCTGCACTAAATGACTTCATCCCAAAGAACACAGCATAAAGAATAGCTACTGTGCAGAAGCCTGACAAACACTAACTCGGCCAGATGATCTGTGACACTCATGCTGATATGTAATAAGAATGACATTTGACCTCTGTAGTCCCCGCCCCCCACCCATACACCCAGCTGTATCATGAGAAAGTCATCAGAGAGAAGAGCCATCCTAGGGGCTGGAAAGGGGGCCCAGCAGTTAAGAGCACTGGCTGCCCTTCCAGAGGACCTAGGTTTGATTCTCTGCGACCACATGGTGGCTCAAAACCATTTCTAACTCCAGTTCCAGGGATCCAACACCCTCTTCCGGTCACAACCATTTCTTTTTTTTTTTGGTTTCTCGAGACAGGGTTTCTCTGTGGTTTTGGAGCCTGTCCTGGAACTAGCTCTTGTAGACCAGGCTGGTCTCGAACTCACAGAGATCCGCCTGCCTCTGCCTCCCAAGTGCTGGGATTAAAGGCGTGCGCCACCACCGCCCGGCAGTCACAACCATTTCTAACTCCGGTTCCAGGGATCCAACACCCTCTTCTGGTCTTGGGAGGCAACAGGCTCGCACACGGTGTACAGACATACATACAAGCAAAACTTACATACATAAAATAATCTTACATTTCTTTTTAATTGTTCCCCTCCTTTTGGGTTTTGTTTATTCCAAGGCAGGGTTTCTCTGTGTAATAATTCTAGCTGTCCTGGAACTCACTTTGTGCACCAGGCTGGCCTTGAACACATAGAGAGCCACTTGCCTCTGCCTCCCAAGTGCTCTTAAATTTTTTAAAAATAAATTTGGTAGAAACGTAAGCTGTAACTCCCTTCAAGTTGGCCCCTATCTACACTCTTGTCTCCTTAGGTTACGGTCAGTCTGATAGAACACTGAGTAAATGATTTTAAGGACAACTACCAACCCTGTAGGTCCTGCCTAGAAGCCCAGTAAAGAATAAAAATACTCTCAACAAAGACCACTCCTTTCTTTCTCTGAGAGACAATACAGGGTGTTAGTTAAGATGGAAGGTTCTGGGCTGGGAGATGGCTCACCCGTTAGAGCACCTGTTGCTCTTGCAGAGCAACCAGTCCAGTCCCAACACCCACATGACGGCGGGCAAGCATCAGCGACTCCAGTCTCAGGGGAGCCAAGGTCTTCTTCTGGCTTCCTTTGAACCAGACATGAATGTGGCACACAGACATACATGCAAGCAAAACACCCACACATGTAAAATAAAATAATTAAAAAAGAAAAAAAGCGCCGGGCAGTGGTGGTGCATGCCTTTAATCCCAGCACTCAGGAGGCAGAGACAAGTGGATCTCTGTGAGTTCGAGGCCAGCCTGGTCTACAAGAGCTAGTTCTAGGACAGACTCCAAAACTAGAGAAACCCCGTCTCAAAAAAAACAAAACAACAACAAAAAAAATTTAAAAAAAAATAAATAAAATTAAAAAAAAGCTGGGAGGGTCTGAGCTGGGCATGATAGTGCACCAAACAATCTCAGCACCTGGGCAGAGGCAGAGGTCAGAAAGGGGGCCACAGGGTTCAAGGCCAGCTGAGCAGTACGAGGCCCAGTCTCAAATCAACAAACAAAAACAGAGAAGAAAAGTAACAGAAGTTTCTAGAGTTTGACTCTTGGCCACATCACTTACTGGCTGTAAAGCCTCTGACACGGTGTGCTTTACTCACGAAGGAAGGACACGGTCGTGCACCCTTCATAAGATTACTGCAGAGGGCCGAGGCCTGGAACCGTGCCTGTCATGCAAGCACTCAGTGGAGTATTACTGTCTGAAGGGCTCGCAGTACTTCTCACAACTGTCTGACAGTCCTAGCTCAGAACTCTGTAAGTCCTCAGGTTATCCTCATTCTTCCCGCCAAACCGCTCGGCAAAGGCAGAGCAGTATGCTGTGTTAATGAAACCCAGAACAACTGGGCCCAGACGGTCACTGCATGGAAACAGAGAACGAGAGGCTCTATCGTCAAGGAAACAGTGGGACATTTGAAACTGGACAGTCCAAAGGCCTGGCAAAGCAGGTACTCCATCCTTTCAGATGACAGAAAGGGAGAATAAATGTACTGGTTAGTGTTTTGCCATGGTGACACAATCTAGAATCATTTAAGAGGGAACCTCAGCCGGGCAGTGGTGGCGCACATCTTTAATCCCAGCACTTGAGAAGTAGAGACAGGCAGATCTCTGTTGAGTTTGGGGCCAGCCTGGTCTACAAGAGCTAGTTCCAGGACAGGTTTCAAAGCTATAGAGAAACCCGGTCTCAAAAAACCAAAAAGGAACCTCAATTGAGAAAACGCATCCACCAGATTGGCTGTGGGCAAGCCTATGGGGCATTTTCTTGATTAATGGTTGATTGATGTGGCAGAGCCCAACTCACTGGGGGCAGTGCCACTTCTGGGCAGGTCCTGAATAATATAAGAAAACAAATTGAGCCAGGTGGCCGTGGCGCACGCCTTTAATCCCAGCACTTGGGATGCAGAGGCAGGTGGATCTCTAAATTTGAGGCCAGCCTGGTCTACAAGAACTAGTTCCAGGACAGGCTTCAAAGCTACAGAAAACCCTGTCTCAAAAAACAAAACAAAAACAAAAACAACAACTACCCCCCAGAAAAAGAAAGGAAGGAAGCAAGAAGGAAAAAAAAACAAAACAAATTGAGCAAGCCTCAAGTAGTATGCCAGTAAGCCCCATTCCACCATGGCCTGTTTCAGTTTCTGCCTCCAGGTTCCTGCCCTGACTTCCTGGACAGCACACTATATAGATCAAGTTGCTTTTGGTCATGGTGTTTTATCACAGCAATAGAAACCCAACCAACACAGTGAGGAAACCAGGGTTAACTCTGGCACTTCCAGAATGTGGTTTATAATCTGATAAGGAGTAAACTATGAGAATAATTCAACAGGAAGCCAGGTCTGGTGCTCATGCCTGTAATCCCAGCACTTGTGAGGCAGAGATGGGGGCTCAACTTTGAGACCAAACTCTTTGTGAGTACCAGGGCTTCCAGGTAAGATCCTATTCCAAAAAACCCACGAGGAGTTCTAGTCAGGGAAAAGAATGACACACATTTCAAAAGGCTGCGGCTGGCAAGATGGTTCAGCCAATAAGGGTGCTTGATCCCAGCCTGGTGATCTGAAGCCAGTGCGAGAACCCACACCAACCAACTCCTGCAGGTTGCCCTCTGACTTCCACATGCTCACATGGGACTCTCACACGTGTACACACACACACACACACACACACACACACACACACACACACAGTGCAGAGCCAGAGGTAGTAATTCATACCTATAATTCCAATATCTGAGAAACAGAGAGAGGAAGAACAGAAGAGTTATCCTCAGCTACATAGCAAGCTTGGGCCTAGCCTAGGCTATATGAGACCATGTCTTAAGATGAGGGAAAAAAAAGACAGACTAACTCAGGGCAGGGGTTAGGTAATGTGAGTATTCTAGAAGCTCTGAGTTCAACTTCCTGCACAAAGAAATATGCAAACCACAAGTGTATTTCGAAAATGAAGACCATGAACAGAATTTACTGATTTTTCTTTCTTCTTTTTTTTTTGTAAGATTTATTTTTAATTACATCTGTCTATGTGGAAGTGCAGGTGGCCCTGGAGCTGGAGTCATTGGTGGCTGTAAACCACCCAGTGGGATGCTAGAAACCAAACTCAAGTCCTCTGCAAGAACAGTACCTGTGAATTCATACCCCTACCTACCCTGAATTCCCAGTCATAAGTAAATACAGTCTATCACCTGTGTTTCTGGAAGTCAGAAGAACACAGAGATTCTACTGAGAACAAAGTCAAACCGAAACAGCAAGCAGAACTCAGCTCTAAATTCCTTCAGGTGTCCCACCCAACTCAGTGATGACACAGCACCACACGCCCATGGGGTTTAAGCTAACATACGATCAGGGAAGGGGCTTTCTGTACAACTGAGAATCAGAAATGGAAAACTTCCAAGCACTGGTGGGATAACAGGCAGATGCTGCTCTCTTCCTGCTTCTGTCAGCATTTGCTACATTAACTTAACACAGGCAACAGTCAAGCTTGACTGCCGGGGGTGGACACAGGGAAGAAGAGGAAAAAGAGGAAGGGAGGCAGGGAGAATGAAAGGCCAGTCGCTGCCCCTACACCACCACTGCGGGGGTGAAGCCAGATCAAATGTTTTTTTTCATACTGTTCCAGAGTTATTTACGGTAAAAACCTCCAGCATGACCCTTTTAGGCACAAACAAAGCCTTGTTCTCTTTTAACAAGTAGTCTCTTGATTTCCCACACATTATGTTGAACAATGAAGTTGGGGCGCAGGATACAGCAGATGACATCAGCCTCCCTCAAGTCTGAGGCTTGTTTGCGGGCCAAATTCTGGTCTGTGGCCAGCCGGATGCTTTCACAGAGGGCCCTACTGTCTGTGCTGCCAGGCAGATAGGAATATGGAGGCAGAGGCTTAGCATCAAACGCCAGCCATCAACTGGCAAACCAAGGTCACTGCACCCCTCAAGGTCACCTTTATAATTTGTTCCTCTTCCTAAAAACTAGATTGTCTTCAGAGATTATCACTGACTTCAAAATCTAAGCAGTCCCCCTTTCTAGAACAGTCTGGAAGAGGCAAAGCTGTAGACAACTGGTCACTGAGTAAGAAACACCATCCTTTAACTTTTATGAAGAAGGAAATGGGTCAGGGCTTAAAGAAAGAGCTAGAAGATTTGTATATAATACAAGAAGAAACTCAACTGTAATGCAATCAAACGTTAATGTACCAACTGGCCTTCTGTAGCAAACCATCTAGTTACTGGTCTGGTTTTAATCCACTGATACCAGTATCATTAAATATCAATTTAAGAGGGCCATATTTTCACTAAAAGAAAAAGGTGAGCCCAAGCAAGGATTCACATGATAGTTACTGATGAAAGAAAAGCTTCTTTTGAGAAATAAGCAACAGGTTTTTAATTGTTTTCCTCTACAATACAGAAATGTTCTCAGTACAGACACCAGAAATATAATCATTCTCTTAAAAACCCTGGCAACTGTATTACATAGATCGTCTCTTCACACTGTCCAGCATGGTGCTCACGTCTGTGGGTCCTTCACTCAGGACCATGGCTCCTATAACTACAACAGGCTTTATTAGGACCTCGAGTTAATAGAGTAACGTCTATACTAACTATGGATGATGAGAGGGTACTTCCAACTTCACGTCTGGGTAACGAAGTCTTTCTAATCTATGACTAAGGATGGCTTAGCTTCATTTTGTGCAATGAGTGGGAAAGAGTGACAAGGTAGACAACTGGAAACCTGCAACCAAAGTATGTCTGAAACAGCTTGTTTTGCATTTTTGGTTGTTTGGTTTTGGTTTTTCGAGACAGGGTTTCTCTGTAGCTTTGGAGCCTGTCTTAGAAGTTGCTCTGTAGACCCAGCTGGCCTCAAACTCACAAAGATCCACCTGTTTCTGCCTCCCAAGTCCTCATGGTGGGTGGAGACAATCAACCATCCCTACACCACACCAGCTATCAAGTACCCACATCAAAAAGATAAAATGGAATCCGATTCCATATTTATACCTTACTCCTTTGTAAGAAATAATGGCGGAGCTGTCGGAGTGGGTGCTGGGAACCTAGCTGAGGTCCTCTACAAGAATAGTACTTGTGCCGGGCGGTGGTGGCGCACGCCTTTAATCCCAGCACTTGGGAGGCAGAGGCAGGTGGATCTCTGTGAGTTCGAGACCAGCCTGGTCTACAGAGCTAGTTCCAGGACAGGCTCCAAAACCACAGAGAAACCCTGTCTCGAAAAACCAAAAAAAAAAAAAAAAAAAAAAAAAAAAAAAAAAAGAATAGTACTTGTTCTTAACTGCTAAGTCACCTCTCTGGCCCCAACAAATTAATTTTAAATAGGTCTTTTTCAAACAAGTGGGAACTTTTTAAATTGTTGTTGTAATTTATTGTGTGTGCACACATTTTGCATATGTGCACAGGTGGAAGTTAGAGGACAGCTTTTGGGAGTTGACTATCCCCACCCACCACGTGCATTCCAGGGGTTGAACTTAGGCGTAGTGACAAGAGCCTTTACTTATGGAAATCTTAGTATATGATGGGTATTACATGACATTAAGGAATCATCATGGGATTTTAATGTGTTTGGTTTTGAGAAAGGGGTCTAAATCTGTTAAACCGTACAGGTCTCGACCTCACAGGCTCAAGGGATTGTCTCACTTCAACCTTGTCTTCACTATGTTGCTCAGCCTGGTTCCAAATTCCTGGGGCTCAACTAATCCTCCTGCCTCAGCCCCCGACTAGCTAGGACTACAGACACATGCAACTGTACCTAGCTCATTGTTAATTTTGGAAGGGTGTCACATGGCCATAAAACATGGTAGTCATGTTCCTATCTTTTTTTAAAGATTCAAGCTGACGTCGACTGGACTGAAATATCTAGGGTGTCCTGGGCTCAGAATGATTTAACATAAAATACTAAAGGGAAAGAGTGACAATTAAGCCAGCGTGGATCCTGAGTAGTCGCAGAATCTGGGTAGCAGAAGTAAACGGTTATATTCTCTCTAATAGTGAGGACAAAACACTGCCAACAGCCATGCGGCTGGCAATAAAACTCAGGACTTTGGCATAAAAATTTGTATGTTTTTTAAAATTTCATTTTTAAAACCAGACAGGACAAGGGGCTCACATGTTTGCAAGGCAACTCGTTCTGACCTGGGTACTGCTGGGCATACTGGCACACAGCTGTAACTCCTGCACTTGCAAGGCTGAGACAGGAGGAGAGAGGGTTCCAGGCCAACCTGGGCTTCCAGTGAAGCCTAACATCAAAAAAAAGAGGGGAGTACTGGTCACTCCAAATTCCCCTTCTCCACCACTGCCAGCTATGCTCCTTTATTCATCGCTGCTTCTCGGTTTTCTTCTTTCTTGATACTTGGCTCAATTCGTTCCTGTGTGTTAGCTACCTGCCAGTTGAGTTTAGGGTTCCAGTAGTCCAATTAAGCTGGCTCGTAGTAAGGACACAGCAGACAGAGCGAGAGTAACTAAGTATTGGTGAAATCCTCGTGAGCAGAGGCACAAACTCCTGCCGGTGAGGTCCCTTCAGCAGCCTCCAGTCCGGCCTCAGATGCTCCTTCCTCTAGGGTTACAGTACAGCTTCTCCTTCCACTCAGTGCTACCAGAAGCGAAGCGCTGTGCTGAACACTCCAGAAAACACAAACAGGAGAACAAGGCCTGCTTAGGAAACTACTGGCCTAAGAAGGGAGTCAGAGGGTAAACAGAAGTAGTGACAATGAGCTCTGGTCAGAGAGGCCCTAGTTAGAACACGGATGGGAAACTAACAACATGGGAAGCTTCAAGAGCATTCTCATGAGGAGCCATGGTGGTAAACATCAATTATCAGACAGGCAGCAGCGAGCCACTGAGTGCCTTCCAAACACAGGACTCCAGGGGCGACAGCAACGCAGGAGAGCAAGGCCTCTTTGGCTGCTCAAATTCTTTGATTCGGGGCACTACTTCTACTGAGAAGAGCCTGAAGCATGACTAAAGCCCAAACATTGTATCTAGTCTTGAAAATGTATGTGCCACACCACTTATACAGTTCAGTATTTAAAGAGGATTATACACCATGGGTCACAAAACAATAGCCTTGAAGAGTTTCTCTCAAAGTATGTGACAGTACCACCACTGTGGTCTGACACCTTAAACACCACATCTGAAGCTTGTTAAAAGTAAACTGTTTCGGGCTGGAGAGATGGTTCAGAGGTTTAGGTCACTTGGTGCCCTTTCAGAAGATCCAGGCTGAGTTCCCAGCACCCATATGGTGGTTTACAACCATCTATTGCTCCAGTTCTAGGAAATCTGATGCCCCTCCACGGACCCTAGGCACCCACATGCTATACATACACACACAGTTAAAAAGAAGCAAGAAAATTGCCAGTGTTAAATGTGAATAAATACAATTACCCAGAACACAACTCTTGACTATTAACATCTCAAAAATCTGGCCAAGCAAAACTCCCCTGAAAACGGGACCAAAAGGCATCATGTAAAGTAGCTGTCACCATCCAATGGTCCAGCCAAACCTGGTGTAGCTAAGTGAAGACATCAGAGACTACGACCATCTTGTGACCAATAATGTACTCTAATAAATCCCAGAAATCACAAATTAAGAGCAAAAGGATGATTGTGGTACTTTTCCGTCAATGCACTGAGTGGGCCAATTCCATCAGGAACACTTGTTCATTCTACCTGAGTCTCAGTTTCCTTATTTACGGAGTGTTTGAACTAAGCGTACAACCTTTAAAAGGCACAGGAAGTGACACGGCAGATGCTTAAATATATAACAATTTTTATTAGTCACAGTCAATCTTATTGTCTCCATTATCCTGTAGGTGTTGTGGTGTCTTATGATGTCAATCCCACTGATCCTCTAGGATTACTCGGGGAAATCACGTTATTGCTCAAGATTCCTGAGCCCTCCCAGGGGCAGGACCGAAATAGTCCTAGCTCTCTAGGCTCTTGGCCCGCCAACGCCTCCCCAGCCCTTCTACGGGCCCGGGATTTGGGCGCGCAGCCCCGCCCCGCGAACCCCAACGCGCGGGGTGAAGGGGCGGTCCACACCGCACGTCCTGAGCGCTGGGGTTGGGGGTGGGAGAGCAAGCCACCCCCGGCCTCCGCCCGCCGGCCGGCCTCCCCACACCACCTCGGCCTCCCCCGCACGACGCCGGCCGCCTGGCCGCCCGCCCCCGCGCCGCACCTTGAGATGGGTGCGCAGGCCGCCTGCGCCCCCCGACTGGTCGGTGATCTCGTAGGCGCCCGTCACGAGCAGGTCCTTGTGGATCTCCTCGCGGAGACACTTGCGAGAGTTCACGGGCAGATGGAAGGAGATGGCGAGCACCGAGCTGGGGCCGAGCAGGAACAGAAGGAGCAACGCACAGGGGCGAGGGCCAGGCCAGGAGAGTGGGCCAGACAAACCAGACATGGTGCCGGAGCCTCGTTCACCACCCGGGGCCTCTAGCGCGCCGGAACCGGGGGGGACCCACGTGACTCGCCTCTGACCCAGCGAGGCCCTCGGCGCCATTTTGGAGATTGGCTAGTAGAGATTAGAATGTGTAACAAATAATTTTTAAAATCGGGAAAAATCCGGTAGTATGTCATAACCACGGGCGTAAGGAGCTAGAGAAAAGTCCTCAGAGATTTTTTTTTCTTACAAGGTTTATTTGTTGAAGCGAAAGACCGCTGGGTGAGCCATAGTAAGTACGGGCAGACCTGGAAGTAATTCTAGCTTAACCTCCCGGAAGTGGTTCAGACGCGTTTTAAAGTCGGTGACACCATAGCAACCAGGCCCCAATAAGGAACAGCCACAAAGCCTTTCTGTGGGCCCGCCCACCGGCTGCTTAGGCTGGGGCTAAGGTCCCAAAAGCCAACTCTGGTAGCAGTTGGGACAGTGGAGCACTGAAGAGGAAAAATACAAAGCAAAGTTTTTATTTGGCTTTTAGTGGCTGTGGGTCTCTAACTCGGAGAAGACTCTGTAGAGGTCAACAGGTGCATGCGAATTGACAGGTATCCCGTTAACGCCTCTGAACCTAGTATTCGGCCTGGTGTAACTTCGGTGTTCACAATGTACTTCTTATTTATTTAAGAAACAACAGTAGTCTTCTGTGCTAAGCTATACTCTAACCAAATATTTAAATATATGTTTTGGTCCTGTCAGAGATGAGCATAAAATATTATTTACCAGGTGAGCATTGTCAAGAGCGGAAATTGTATGTTTCCTAAGCATGTTCTGTAACTTCCAAGTGGCTCATGCGTCGTGAGCTGATTCACATAGGAATATGCTAGACACGACACTGTGCATGCATAATGTGTTTATTGGTGTATGGCGATGATACTCAATAGACCCAGCGTCCGTACCAGTGATGAAATAACCAAACTAAGTGTTCCTTAGCAAAATAATTACTATATACTCTTTGTCAATTTAAAAAATATGTAGTGCCTAGCATAAGGGTGCACACCTTTAATCCCAGCATTTGGGAGGCAGAGGCAGCCTATCTCCAGGAGTTCAAGGCCAGCCTGATCTACAATAGCAAGTTCCAGGACAGCCAAAGCTACATAGTGAACTCTTTATCTCAGGTGGAAAAAAAAAAAAAAAAAAGTTTAGCATCTTTATGTTACAGCTAAGTATTTAGAGCTGAAAAATATACAAAGAGCCACACTCAGTATAACATGCTTATAATCTCAGAGTTTGGGAGGCTGAGGAAGGAGGATGACCTAGAGATTAATGCCAGCTTGGGCTATACAGTGAGTTCCATGCCAGCCTGGAGTACATGCCCCCAAAACAGATACTTCAACACCTAAGAATAAACAGTAGCCTATGAGTGTAACCATTATCGACTTGAATAGATGTTTCTTGAACATTAGCAAAAATAGGCAGAAGATGAACTATCTGCCCTTAGTGATTTTAGTGGTTAGTTTTGTTGTTGTTTAGTTTAGTTTAGTTTTGTTTTTTAAATGACTTTTTGTCTACCTAGTCTTTTCCTGGAACAGAAGTCTAAAAACAAAACAAACACAAGCATAATAGAGTTGTTAAGTTTTAAGATCTAGCAAGTGCCACATAATATTTTATGAGGTGTCCACTTAGGAACATTTGGTTTGATTGTTTTATCTCTGATCACAGATAAGACTGGCAGTCTACTGAGTGCATGCTGACAATTTGCATAGGCTTTTCCCTACTAACTCGCGGCTCACTCAAGTCCTAGGAGTCCTCTGGCCATTAGCACGAGATTTGCGGCCTGTAAGATGCCTGTGCATGTTTTCTTTGATTTCCATCTCAACTTTTACACAGTAGACATTTACATTTTTAAATATCGTCATTGGTTTTTTTTTTCTTTTGATCTAGGTTGGCCTGGTACTTGCGGTGATTCTATCTCTGCCCCCAACGTGCAGGCAGGCACTCACCACCAGACGCAGGCTGTTTTCGCACATCTTTAATGATCTCATCCGATAGTTTCAAAAACCCCATCAAATAATTTAGGCAAACATTTTCATTTTTCAGATAAGGAAACTGAGGCATGAGATGATAAGAAACTTGGGTAATTTTAAGAAAGATGTATATGTGATGATAAGAAACTTGGGTAATTTTAAGAAAGATGCATATGTGATGATAAGAAACTTGGGTAGTTTTTAAAAAGATGTTGGTGGCGCTGAGCCTGGAGAACTGTACTGCTGTACTCAAGGGAAGTGCGGGGCCAGATGTGCATCACAGTGCTCTAACAGGATTGCATGGTAGGGGAGAGAACTCAGCTCAGCTCCCAAGAAAATATTGGGAGTAGGGTGGTTCAGGTCAAACTTACTTAGCATTCTTGCTATAAGTAAACAATGCCCGGGCATAAAATTCCAAAAGGACCTAGCTGAGAAATAGTTCAGAATAGCCTGATTTAGACTCTGTCAATATTCAGATCCCAGGGGCCAGTGAGAGAGCCAAAGGTATGTGGCACTTGTCAAGATTGAAGACCCGAGTAGGATTCCTGGGGCCTGCATGGTAGAAGGAGAAGAGCAACCCTCAGAAGTTGTTCTTTGACTTCTACCCTTCCACACAGATGGATGGATGGATGGATAAATGTAAAACAAAACAGTCCAGTATCCTAAAAGTGACAAAGGGCCGGGTGTGGAGGTGAGCACCTTTAATCCCAGCACTTCCAGAGACAGGCAGATCTCCGTGGGTTCAAGGGCAGCCTGGTCTGCATGTTGAATTCTAAGACAGCCAGATTGTCATGTGAAGACCCTGTGTCAGGGGGGAAAAAGGTACAAAAATCAGAACCTTCATCAGGAAAACACTGCAATATTTTGCAAATGGAGAAATTGAGGCTGAAAAGTTGAATTCCTTCCTGTATTACACACAGCTCTTGAATCCTTTCTTGTCCTGTAATCTCACTTATTCCCAGCCCCCCAACACTTTCTGTCTCTGCCTTCTGTCATTTATTTTCCCTATTAGCTCTCACCATTAATACAGCCCCCATTTTGCTTTTTTATTGTATTTTCTTGTCTGCCTTCTTAGCACGGTATCTTTTGTAAGGGTGAGGATTTTTGTGTAGTTTGTTCATTGCTTTCTCTTCTTAACCCAAAATAGTGCTTGCTACTCAGGCAGAGTAAATGCTGGCACATGAATGTAAGACAAGACTGGTTCACTTGGCGGTGGTGGCACACGCCTTTAATCCCAGCACTCGGGAGGCAGAGGCAGGCGGATCTCTGTGAGCTCAATGCCAGCCTGGAACAAGAGCTATTTCCAGGACAGGCTCCAAAGCTACAGAGAAACCCTGCCTTGAAGAAGAAAAAAAAAAGAGAGAGAGAGAGAGAGAGAGACAAGACAGGTTCTTGGCTTCTGGCAGAAAGAAGGCCTAACAGCAAATCCCCTCCTTTGTTCTTTAGCCATTTCACACAAATTTCTTGAGCATATGATGTATCTAAGCTGAAATCCTGACTTCAGTCTCACCACAGTTCTGCAGATCCTTCTGCTTTTGTTTCTTTGGGACAGCACTTCCATATATAGCCCAGATGGTACTCTCTCAGTCCTCCGCTTCCTCTTCCTGACTGGCAGAATTCCAGGCATGTTTCACCACCCTGAAGAGATGGCTCAGTGGTTAAGAGCACTGGCTACACTTCCAAAGGTCCTGAGTTCAATTCCCAGCAACCACATGGTGGCTCACAACCATCTGTAATAAGATCTGGTGCCCTCTTGAGAGACCTGGTCAGTTGTCCTAATCAATTTAGACCATGAAACCCAATATGGACAAGCTCAAAAGGACTAGCACACACAGGCTGCCCATGCCTGCTTCAACACTGCCAGGGCATGCATTCCATTCTTCATTTCTATCACACCTGGATTTTTTACAGAGAATAACAACAATAACAAAACCTTGCCTCTATGCTGTGGAACTGGAGGGCAGGAGGCAGAGCTCTAGGGAACCAAAACTCTGCAGCTGTATTGAAGAAGGTGCCATCTTTTTTTTTTTTTTTTTAACAAAAAATGTTATTTATACTCTATGTATATGAGTGTTCTGCATGTAAACCTGCAGGCCAGAAGAGGGCATCAGATCTCATTATAGATGGCTGTGAGCCACCATGTCGTTGTTGAGAATTGAACTTAGGACCTCTGGAAGAGCAGTCAGTGCTCTTAACCTCTGAACCATCTCTTCAGCCTGAAGGTACCATCTTCATCTACAGAGGCAGAGGCCTCGTTTGGAACTGATGATGGACTAGAAAGTGTGGCACTTTCAGAGTAAATGCTTCTTCCTGACTAGCAGTCCTGGGCCATCATATCTGTCATCCTGAAACATACCTAGCCAGATAACCTGAAATTCCTTAGCCACAAAAGCCTTTGGGGGTTAAGAAACACCTAGTCTAGTCTATCCCTAAGCCATAGTTTTTTGTTTGTTGGTTTGGTTTCGTTTTTTGAGACAAGGTTTCTCTGTAACAGCCCTAGCTGTCCTGGAGCTCACTTTGTAGACCAGGCTGGCCTTAAACTCACTGAGATCCGCCTGCCTTTGGCCTTCCTAGTGCTGGGGTTAAAGGCGTGCGCCACCACCGCCCAGTTAGCCATGGGTTTTAAACTTTTGCATAATAAGGAGCATGCTTAAAACACACCTCACTCAGACAGTGAGGCAGAAGCCCTTATTAAAAATTGGCACTTGGGTTCTGGGCTTGGTGGCACATGCCTTTACTCCCAGCACTTGGGAGGCAGAGTCAGGTGATCTCTGTGACTTTGAGGCCAGCTTAGTCTACCTGGTTAAGTTCCAGGCCAGAGAGAATTATACGATGGGGGGTGGGGTGGGGGGAGGCATTTGTAACAAGTTTGCTGGGTGATTCTGTAGTTGGGAAGCACGTTAGTCCTCTCAGGTCACCCACTTTAGCCAGCTAACATTTCAGTGTGGCTTGAGTTTTGTGGGCACCAATCTATAAGGATCCTTGGCTTCCACATCCCTTCCAATTCATGAGTAAAGTCCTACAATGTATTTGCATAGCAACACAAGCGGAAGATACAAAAGACCCCTTTGGAAAGCAGTTTGGCAGTATTTGCCTTGTGTCCTAGCCTCTGACACCGAGATGAATCCCAAGGATCCCAGTGATGGGTCTTCTGAGTGATGGAACCCTCGATCTGCTGCTGCTCCCTAGGTGGTGTCTTCCAATCCCCGGGCTTTAAATGCGTCTGCAGACCCATAACTTCCAGACATGGATCTCTAGCCCTGACCTCTGCCCTAAGCTGCAGATCTACACCCAGCGCTTGTCTCAAGAACTCCACTTAGATTTCGTGATTTCCCCTCCTTTGCCTCTCAAATCTGCTTCCTCCTCATCTCTCCCATAAACAGCGCCACGGTTTACCCAGTGCCTGAAACTGTCTCCGCTTCCTCGTCCATTCTCTCTCCACACACAGGCAGTTCATCCGCAGATCTTATCAGTTCTGGATCCTAAGTAGATAATAATCAGTTTCTCCTCTCTGAGCCAGAGGCTGCAAACTCCTCTTCAGATAAGCAGGTCAGGCATGGGACCCTCTGGTTTGTATTGCCTAAGAGCAAAGAATGTGGATTTTTTTCTCCTTTTTACATTTTTAGGCGGTTGTTTAAAAAGGAGGAAGAACAGAGTGTGTGGCAGAAACCTGAGCTACTTAATTGCTATCTGATCTTTATGAAAAGTATTTTGCTCTTTTCCCCGAGCAGTGCCCTCCTTTCTGTTCCCTCCTTCTGTTCTTGTCGATCTCTAACCATATTCATTACCCGACACAAAGTGAATTTTTGAAGTTTTGTTTCTTCTCTGTGTTTTGCCTGCCTGTATGTATGTCTGTGCACCACGTGTGTGCCTGGTGCCCATGGAGGACAGAAGAGGGCTTCAGGTCTCTTGAAACCGGAGTTACAGTTGTGAGCCAGCTTGTGTTGTGGGGTCTGGGTTTCAAACCTGAGTCTTCTGGAAGAGCAGCCAGTGCTCTTAACTGCTGAGCCATCTCCAGCCCTCAAGGTGATTTAAAAAAAAAAAAAAAACGCAAATCAGGTCAACTAGAATAAACCTAAGTAGTTTATCACAGCTCACAAGGTACTGCGGCCTTTCTCCAACAGTTCTTCCCAGTGTTGAGTTCCTCCCCATCCCTCTTGGTCACCCTTTTGCAGTCAGCCAGCCTTGCAAACAGCTTATGCTACAACATGAAGGTCCCCCTGGAGCCTTCCTCTTCAGGTCTTGTAGACTCTGGATGCTGCAGTCTCCTTCCAGAGAGCGCACCCCCTACATGTAACCCCACCCTCAGCTTACTTCCCTGCCTGGTCTTGTTCCATGACTTGACTGTGGCTGTCACTACCCTGTGTGTTTCTCTTCATGTGTGTTCACCCTCACTTCGCTGGAGTTTAACCTCTAGGAGAGCAAGGGCTCTGTTTGGGCCAGGCATAGTCTCCTATAGATAAGTGTTCAGCAAATATTTACCTTAGATTGAATGAAATACTACAGCGTAACACAGAGTGCCCAGCACATGATGGGCAGAGAACAGTTGCTCAATAAATGCTAGTTCCTCTATCTAGAAGCATTTTAATTACCATTTTTCATATAGAGAAGCTGAGGTCCAAAGCTGTTAGGTGACTTGTCTGAAACCATACAATGAGTCAGTGTTAGAGCTGAAAATAGAAGTGACCATTTTCAGACAGGATTGTCGCCACACTTGATAAAATTTCATATTTTGTACTTAGTTCCCACTCTGTTGAGAAGTTTTATGCTCGTGGGTAGCCTTTCTCTGCCCAAACTAACATTCATAATACAACATTTATGGTTCGCATATAAATATAAGTCTTCCAGAACATCCTCTATGGTGCTAATAGTTACTGTTTAAACTTCAGCATCTCCCCTCAATTCATTTTGCTTGAAAAAAAAAAAAGATTTATATTCCTCTTCAGATCCCATGGTAATAAACTTTCTCGTGGTGCTAGGGGTTAAAGCCAGTTCCTCACATTTGCAAAGTAAGCTCTCTGCTGAAGAATGACATCCCTAGTTTAGGGTGCTAAACATAGATGGGAAACACGAATTTCCCTCACCAGCTTCCATGGTGATCAATGTCCTTCCTCAGTGTAGTCTGTAGACAGCAGAGCCCCGCGTGTGTGCTATAACTTATACATTTCTCATTGCCAAGATCAAAGGGTCTTTTTGTTTTTGTTTCCTCTCAAGACAGGGTTTCTCTGCATAGCTCTGTAGACCTCACTGGCCTCAAACTGATATTCTAGTTTCGTTCTTCTGAGTTAGGTTTCAGGCATCGGGAGTGTTTGAAATTGCCCGGGTGGTTCTGGGATGCAGACGCCAGCCTAGTAGATAACAAAGGGACAACAGTGAAGCAGACATCATCAAGGTTCCTGAAGCTGTTTTTCTTTTCAACCAGTGTGATTCGTGTCTCTCATGGTAATGAGCTCCCATTAAAGAAGAATGTGTTTTAGCAGGCTTTAAGATAATATGAATCTAGGTAAAGCAGAATATCCCAGGACTCCCAGCTCTTGTAATCAAGAGGCTGCAGCAAAAGGACTGACATAAATCCAAGTCCATTCATGGCTGCACAGCAAGGCTGTCTCTAAAAAACAAAAAGTTGGGCTAGCAGGGTAGTTCACTGAGTAAAAGCATTTGTCCTCTGACCTCCACACACACACCATGGCATGTATGCATGCACACATACACACACACACACACACACTATATTATTTTGTTTGTTTGGGTTTTTCTTTTTGAGATGGGGTTTCTCTATGTAGTCCTGGTTGTTCTGGAACTCACTCTATGGACCAAGCTGGCCTCGAACTCACAGAGATCTGCCTGCCTCTGCCTCGCACCCCCCACCCCGAAATGCTGGGGTTAAAGACATGGGCCACAACACCCGGTTAAGAAAATGTAACTTTTAAAGTCAACTAAATAACAAATCCATCAACAGATGCTGACTACTCACTGGCCTGGAAGGCAGATGCACTGGAGGAAATGCAGACTTTCCCGGAGTCAGGAATGAAGGCCTGTTATCTTCAGTGCAGTCTTCCACTCCAGGCCACCAAGCTTTGTGGTCCCAGGGCTTCCAGTAATCATCGTAGGGCATCTGAGGCTCTACATACGCGCACGCTTCAGGCATGGCTGTGTCCAGGTGGAGAGTGTTGCTGATGTTGGGAGTAGATGCCCTTTGACTCTGTCTTACTTCTCCTTGGAGGCCTTAGGGGACTCCAGGGCTACTGCCCAAGGCAATTTTCCCATTTGTCTTTCTTTTTTTTTTTTTTTTTTTTTAAATAAATCTTTATTTATGAATAAATCTTTATTTATTCAGAAGAGGGCACCAGATCTTACTACAGATGGTTGTGAGCCACCATGTGGTTGCTGGGAATTGAACTCAGGACCTCTGGAACAGCAGGCAGTGTTCTTAACCGCTGAGCCATCTCTCCAGCCCCCGCCATTTGTCTTTCTTGGTGTTATTATTTCTTCTTTGTGGCAAGAACAGCTGTCCACACAAGGTAAGGGGGGGGAGGGCTGCAGTTCTCATCTCCTGCCACTCACCCTACTTCCTTGTCCCCATGACTCTGTCTTTACAATTCTCTCCTTTTTGTCCTTCAGTTACTCTATTCATGTTGGCACAGTGAACTTCTTTTTACCTCAGGCCTACCATGGGATTTTTCCTCCCTGGTTTCCAGGACTCCAAATCTCTACCAGGCTCTAGGAATGGTGTCCAAAAGCAAACAGAGATTGGAAAGGAGAAAGGGAGGGACGGAGGGACGGAGGGACGGAGGGAGGGAGGGGAGGGGAGAGAGGGACGGAGGGATGGAGGGAGGAAGGGGGGGAAGAGGAGAGGGAGGATTCTTATAGATTCATCCTTTCAACTCACAGGATTGTTTTTTGAAACTTGTGTTTCTGAGGCCTATTTTGCATCTCTTACTTAAATCATCTCTAAAATTCTTCTGAATTAGAAAACTGCAGGCAACAATCATGAAGGACAGTGTGACGTTTTCATACGCAATACAATGTATATGTAGTGATTAAATACGCACACTCACCACAGTCACTGGGTTGTGTTGCTTTTGTAGTTAAATCTAGATGTTTTATAACCTCAGTGCACAGGTACCACTGCAGCTTTGATCTCGGCTGGGTGCTGGTGGCGTACACCTTTAATTCCAGCAGTTGGAAGCAGAAGCATACCACCTGGAATAATATGTTTCCATCATGCTCTGACTGTGTTTGACCATCTGGAAACCTATTTAAAAACCAAACAACTTAATCCCAGCACAAGAGGGGCAGAAACAAGAAGATTGCAAATTTGAAGCTAGCCTGAACTACAAATTGAGACCTTGTCTCCAAACCCAAACTAGAGCCAGTGAGATTGCTCAGACGATAAAAATGCCTGCTTCCAAGGCTGACAACCTGAGTTTGATCCCTAGGACCCACCCACCCACGGTATAAGGAGAAAATCATTCCTTGTCTTCCCACTTACTCATACACACACACACCCTATAATAATACTAGTACTTAGTAATTTAAAAAAAAAAAAAGTCGCCGGGCGGTGGTGGCGCACGCCTTTAATCCCAGCACTTGGGAGGCAGAGGCAGGCGGATCTCTGTGAGTTCGAGACCAGCCTGGTCTACAGAGCTAGTTCCAGGACAGGCTCCAAAACCACAGAGAAACCCTGTCTCGAAAAACCAAAAAAAAAAAAAAAAAAAGTCACACTATTGGTATAGGCCTAAATTATAGCTACTCAGAGTCTGAAACAGGAAGGTCAAAGGGGTAAAGGGGTAAAGGGGTCTGCCAGGCACAGTGGTACACATCTGTAATCCCAGAATTTGGGACTGTAGGAGGACTTCTGTAAATTTGAAGCTAGCCTGAACTATATAACAAGACCTTGTCTCAAAGGAAATTATATACTCATTCATTCATTCATTCATTCATTCATTCATTCAAGGCTTGCCTGGGCTACAGAGTTGTTTGACCTTATTTTGAGACTTTCTCAAAAGAAAAAGTGAAAAACAAGGCAGAGCTACATCTCAGCAATGGGGTGCTGGCGTAGCACGTGCCGCAGGCTCTGGGTTCAATCTCCAGCACGTGCCACAGGCTCTGGGTTCAATCTCCAGCACGTGCCGCAGGCTCTTGGTTCAATCTCCAGCACGCTGAGGCAGGCGGGTAGATAGGCAAAGAAATGGAGGTTGATGCCTGGCTTTCGGGTACAACCTGAGCATCATGGCTAAAAACGCCAAAATTTCCACAATCCATTTTGTATCTGGGATTTAAAACAATTCCAACTAGCTAACCCTCGCCCATTTCTGTTTTAGTTCTTAAAATCTCCATGCCTTTCTCAATACAAATTTCCCTGTTTGGTTTACATCCTGTTTCTCCTGCTGAAGTCCTGCCACCCTTTCACCTAGAATGCAATGTAAAATTTGCCCTCTGGTAAGGAGAATGTCTGCAATACTAGCTTGAGGACAAAGTTCATTTCCCGCTCCTGCTGGCCACTCACCGTGGTTTAAGTGCTGGTGAGCAGGGAGGAATGGGAAGCAGGAGGAAAAGCTCTCTAAGGCCCCAAGGGAAACCTTTTTCTCCCAGCTTGCAGAAAGCCGCTGTGGCACGTGGACAAAAAGTATTAATAACCTTTGTGAAGACATACTTTACAAAGCTTCATGGACCATAGCCAGAGCTGTCTGTCCCACAGATGGCCAGCTTCTGCATTTTGAATGACAGCTTTTGAAGCTGGTACTGTTCTCATTCCTAAAGCAGAAGCCTCCAACTAGAGGGAAGAAGTCATTCAAGTCTCTAGGCCAGAGGTCAAAAGCTGCTACTCATGTATTGGTCAGAAACCAAAAAAAAAAAAAAATAATAATAATAATAATAATAATAATAAAATCAGCATAATCATTGGGGTGTTGCTCTCTTTTGCAGTGAAACTAACATCAGTGTCATCTGAAACAGGACTTTAGTGGTACCAGTTGGCCATAGCTCTTCCACTCAGCCAGAGACTTTTACTGATCATTTTTGTGTTCTAGATGGTGTTAACTTCCTTCTTTGTAACTTGTGAAGTCAGAGGTAAAGCCAAGCTTTTCTTTGACGTCTAACAAATCTGTTTCTAAATCAGGAGGGCTGGCTTAGCATACCTATAGTCCTAGCATTTAGGAGGCTGAGGCAGGAGATCAAGGTCAGCCTGGGCTACATAAAGAGCTCAAGGTCAACTTGAGCTACTACTTTGCCTCAAAAGACGAAAAAGACTTTAATCAGTTACTTTTTTCTTTTTCTTTTTTAAAGATTTATTTATATATACAGTGTTCTGCCTGCATATGTCCCTGCAGGCCAGAAGAGGGCACCAGATCTCATTACAGGTGGTTGTGAGCCACCATGTGGTTGCTGGGAATTGAACTCAGGATCTCTGGAAGAGCAGTCAGTGCTCTTAACACTAAGCCATCTCTCCAGTCCTTAGTCGATTATTTAATGCTCAACCAACCAATCCATAAATGTTTGTTGTTTTGTTGCAATCATCTTAATAATAAAATATATGAGTATATATAATAAAAAACAATAAAAAATATCCAAAGCAAAGCAAGTCCCTGTACCTCAAGAGAAGAGCAGTAACAGGCCTACCCAAGCACCACCACACTGTTTTGTCTTCTTTGGGGCTCAGAGTCCTGTCTGCCTGCAGGCAGTGACTTCCAGGGCTCAGTCTAATCTTGGTAATCTCTGCAGAGACTCTTGTGTGCCTAGGGTGTAAACCTCTGTACTAGTTTCCTAGGACAGCCACAACAAATAGTTGCAAAGCGTATGGCTTAAAACATGAGAAATATGTTCTCTCGGGGTGAGGAGGGGTGCTCCAAAGGGAGACTCCCTCCAGCCTCTTCCATCTGCTAATGGCTCCAGGCAGTTCTTAGCTCCTGGCTTCCTCGTTCTAATCTCTGCTTCCATCTGCACGTAGCCTTTCTATCCTCTTTGTACCTGTTCTTCATGTATTGAGGACACGTGTCACTGGATTTAGGACCTACCAAATAATCCAGAATGGTCTCAAGATCCTGCTCTGTCGGGGGCCAGGAGAGTTACAGCAGGTGACAGCTGGTGTTCAGAAGTCAACCCACCAGAGGAGAGACTCTCTGATGGAGGCTAACCCTGTCCAGACAAGGACATCAACTCTGAAAACTCTTGCTCACCTTTGCTAAAGCAGCTTAGTGTCTCTCTATTACCTGCATTGTAGCGTGTAATCTCATGTGATGTGTAGGTGCATCTCAATCTTATGGGCACATATATCTGTGGATGGTGAGGAAGATGACTTTTCGTTTAGCTGTATACTGCACTGTTCACATCTCCAAAGACCTTGTTTCCAATAAGGCCACCTTCACAGACTCTAGAGATCAGGGCTTCTACAGATCTTTCAGGGGATACAGTTAACCCCATACACCCTCCAAATAGCAAAGAGTGGAGAGATGTATAAAAATCTACCTGTGGTTAAAGTTTGGGTGCAGGAGGTGTTACCTCCTGTCACAGCTTTCCACTAGGTCTTCTGTTTTCTCATCTTCTGCCATGCTTTTCTCCCTCATGTCTGGATCGCAGGCATCAGACTACCTAAGGAGGACCAGCAAGATGGGTTAGCTGGTAGAGGTACCTGCCCTCAGGCTGGAGAGCTGAATCCAATCCCAGGATTCCATAGGTGGCAGGGAAGAACTGACCCCCCAGGAGATGTCCTCTGACCCCCATACAGGTACTGTGTCATATACATGGCTGCACTCATACAGGTGTACACACACACACACAGGAAATCTATAACAGAATGATATTACTTATGGAGCTAGCTAAAAACAAAAAATATTAACTTCTGTCCATTCTGTGTCACTCCCCACTGTCACTTCTACCAGTGAATCAGGCTTTCTGGAATCATGCCTAGAATTGTGCACTTTAAATTGTATCCCCAGGAGAGGTTTTTTTTTTATATGTAATTTTTAGATTTCTATTTTATTTTTTATTATGTTGAGTGTTTTTCTTGCTTGTACATATATGTGTGTTCCTGGTGCCCACAGGAATCAGGAGAGGCCACTGCACACCTGGAACTGGAGTTATGAATGGTTAGGAGCCACCATGTGAGCGCTGGGAGCTGAACCTTAGTCCTCTGCATGAGTAAGAAGTGCTCTTGACTGTTGAGCAGTCTTTCTGGGAGGTTCTAAAGTATTTGAGGCGCCACCTGACCCTGTGCCTGTATTTTAACTTGCATTATGCTGGTGGGAGGCAGGATTTAAGTATGAGGGCCATAGAGGAAAAGTAAGAATATTGGAACTTTGTTACCCGCTGAATCTATTCTGTTACACACTTGCGATGTGACTTTAGCTTTCCTGAATTCACTCTGTCTGCTTCCTCACGGAAACAGGGATAACTGAAATGCCTACTTCCTAAGGCTGTGCTGAGAAATAAATGAAATAAAACATTTAAATGGCTTAAAAGAGAATCTGGCTCATAGTATGATCCCCCAAAATTTTAAGCTGTCATGAAGCAGGAGAGGTTGAAGGAGGCTTATTTTCTCACTGTATTCTTAGGCCCTTCCCTCCCAGGAGCTTACTCCGATCTTTCTGTCCTCGGTGGTGATTAACATTGATACTATCTTATTTTTCCCTCCACACACTGTGCTGAGTTCTGTATGCTGGCCCTCCATACGTTAGGTTCCATATCTGTGGACTCAGCCCACCATGGATGGTAAGTAAATACATAAATGTTAGAGCAACTGCAATTGTCCTGGACATAAACATCTGTCCTTTCCTCTTGTCGTTCTCAAAACAATACAGTACAACAAATATTTGTGAGACATTTACATTCCATCGTGCAGTATAACTAATGTAGAGGTCATCTAAATTATACAGGAAGATGCGTTTTGTTCTGGGCAAATACTGTACCATTTTAGATAATGGACTTCACCATCCTCAGTTTTGGTAACTGGTAGGGTCTTAGTATTGATTCCTCTAGATCTCTCTTCCTGCTTACAGCAATGGTGTAAGGCACGTGGTGTAATCTTTCACCTAAGGGATAAGGAAATGAGAATCGGGTGGTGTGAGGGCTGATCCTGGCTGTCGACTTGATACAGCGGAAAAGAGGAAGCCTCAACTGGAGAGTCGCCTTCATCAAGCTGGCCTGTGGGCAAATCTGGGGCATTTCTCTACCTTGCCAATTGACGGAGGAGGATCACCCCACTGTGGGAAGTGCCACCCCTGGGCAGGAGGGCCTGGAAGGGAACTGGCCTTGTGAGTAGCCAATAAGCAGCAGCCCTCTGGACTTCTGCTTCAGGCTCCAGCCTTGAGCTCCTGTCTTGGCTTCCTCCATGATGGACTGCAAACTATAAGATGAAATTTTCTTCCCCAAGTTTACTTTTTTTTTTTTTTTTTTTTTTTTTTTTTTTGGTTTTTCGAGACAGGGTTTCTCTGTGGTTTTGGAGCCTATCCTGGAACTAGCTCTTGTAGAGCAGGCTGGTTTCGAACTCCCAGAGATCCGCCTGCCTCTGCCTCCCGAGTGCTGGGATTAAAGGCGTGCACCACCACCGCCCGGCTCCAAGTTTACTTTTGATCATGGTGTTTATCACAGCAACGGAAAGCTAACAGGAACTAAAACAGGTGGGCTGAACACCCTGCTCAAAACCTACAGCCAGAGGACCTGGAAGTGAGAATAAGTCTCTGTTTGGGTCCCACCTCTGCTAGTACCCTGTTCTTCTCTGTCACCCCAAAGCTTTCTCTGCCCGCTCTGGCCCACACCGCCACATAGTTTCCTTACAACTGACAGCCCCCTCTCCTCTGATGCCCCGTGCTTTCCATCACCCTCTTGGTCTGCTCCTTCCCAGAAAGTCCTCTTTTCAGAGGTGTTAAACCTCACCATACTTCTCCATTTTCCTGCGACATTCCTTCAAGTCCTACACAAGTCCTACCCTCAGGATCCTCCACATTCAATCTACACCCTCGGCATCTCTGTCCAGAGGCCCCTGACGCCAGCTTTCCGGCTGGTCTTTCCCATGCCCTCAGGTACACTTGTGTCTAGTGAGAAGCTGCCTCTTCATCTCCCTGCTCTCTGGCTCCTCTGCTGGAAAGAACCCGCAGGCCTAAATGTCAACAGTAGCCAAACCGTGTCTTCTAATACATCCGAGGTCTCGTGACCACCTCTGCTCCTTCCTTCCAGTCAGGACACGGTTTCCCACCCAGACACCCCCATCCCCGCCCCCGTTGCTCAGTGCTCACTTTTTCTCAAAGGCTCAGGGCATCGGGCTTTCCACCAGGCACACAGGCCTTACTTATCTCAGTGCAAATACGTCCCTTTTCTCCAGGACTGGTTCTCACCCAATCAGTAATCAGGGTAAACTTCCTTTGACAATTTACTGAACAAACATTTACTGTGTAACTGCTCTTGGTAGGGTTCTAGCCAGGTCTATAAGGAGACCAACCCCAGTCTATGCCCTGAGGTGTCTCATATTCTGGCAGAGAGGAAGTACTGACGTGGACGTGTGTTCGATGCTCTGCGGTGGCCCCCCTGCCTCCCCCATCTTGTTTTTCCTCCTTGCTCACTTTCTTATATTGGTGCAAGCTGGTTACCCTTTCAGACCCTGCATTTCCTTAGCTGTGCGTGGGAACAATACTGTGTAACTTTGTTGTTGAGGACTAACAAAGAAGGGTGTGGCAGGGCACCCAAGATAGGGACACTAGCCCCAGGAGCCAAGAACTGGTGCCACCGTTTGGATATTAACCAAGAGGTTTCCACCTGCTGGAGGGCCAGCCAACCAGACAGTCAACAGATGGGTTAAAAAGCAACATGTTTGTCTGTGTTTGGGGTAAAGGTGGAGACCACAAGAGAGGCAAAGAAACGTAGTCCCCTTAGTTAACTGGGCGTGTGAGTGGGCAGTGATGTGATTAGCTGAGATGCATCTGTGTGGGACAAGAGAACATTTCAGATAAGACTGTTTCCCAGGTAAATGCAATTCTGTGGGTAGTCTATCGAGGAGAGATGATTGCAGGCCTGGAGTAGCTGGGAAATTTCTCACTGTTGAGGAGTCAGCATGCAAAATCCCAGAACCCTAGGCAAAGCAATCGTCAACACTTGAAGACACAAAGTGAAAGCAATTTCTCCTCTCCACCTCTCCTGCACAATAAGTGACCAAAGTGGCCATCCTCTAAGCGTACGTGCTTGGTTCTTCCTTAATTCTCAGGCTGCCTGAATTTGCAGGGAACATGGGAAAGAAGAGGAGAGACAGGACTAAAAAAGCCTGGATAATTGAGTCTGGTGGGCACAGGCCTATAAGCCCAGTTTCTCTGCAGGCTGAAGCGAGAGGGACACAAGTTCAAGTCCTGCCTGGGCTGCAGAGCAAGCTCAACTTCAGCTTGAACTTGTCCTTGTCAGTGAGATCTTGTCCTGAGATAAAAAGTCAGAGGGAGGAGCTCATGAGTGCCCACCTCTGTTGTAGGATATTTGTTTACACCGTGGGGGATATGTCTCTGCCTAAGGCACCTTCTGATTGGTTTAATAAAGAGCTAAATGGCCAATAGCTAGGCAGGAGAGAATAGGTGGGACTTCCTGTGAGGGGCAGAGGGAGGGAGAGAGAGAGACTGGGAAGAAGAATCTAGGCACATGATTTCTCCAGCAGACTTGGAGCGAGTCAGATGTGCAGTACTAAGAGGTAACCAAGTCACATGGCAGAACATAGATTTTTTTTTTTTGAAGGTCTTCACTTTGTTTTATTCTTATGTACAAAGACTGGCGTTCATCTTTTCCACTGGGTAGAGTCTTGAAGAATCCATTCTAGGTCGCTTAGTCCAACTTAATGAAGTCGATGTCCTTCACGTACTGCCGGAAACACTGGCGGCACATGTTCAGCCCGTATTTCCGGATCAGACCGTGGCGGTTTGAGCAGACGCAGCAGGAGCGGGATCCCTGGCGGAACTTCCGCGGGTGACTCCAGTACAGCTGCTGGTGACCCATGTTGCCTCACTGACAGCCGACGAGCCAAAAGGAGCGAGCCAGCGCACGCATGCGTTCTTCCCAGAACATAGATTTTAAAAATATGGGTTAATTAAGTTATAAGCGCTAGTTGAGAAAAGGTCTAAGTTAAGGCCAAGCTTTCATAGTTTCATAGTCTTCAGGTCATTTGCGGGCTGGCATTCCAAAGACAGCCTGACAAGAAAGCTTACTACACTCCCCTTCTTGGGAATTCATTAAAAAGTTCTTGGTGGCAGCAGCAGGTGTGTGCATGTGTGTCGTTTTCCTCAGTGTAACCTCTCATAGGGTGCCCACACTTCTGTGGAAATTTGCTATGTAGCTGTGCTAGGTAGGGTTCTGGCTAAGCTGTAAAGTCTAGGTAGGGTAACTCACTAGATTATCAAAAAACAAACAAACAACACTCAAAGCAGCACAAACAAAAAAGATAAGAAAATAAAAGAGGGATTAAGTGGGAAGAGTATTATCAGGAATGAGAGGTCATATTGTATGGGTGATTATGATCAAAATATATGCATGTATAAAAATATTGTAAGAAAATACGTTATGTATATTAATATATAGTAATAAAACCCTTTTTTTTTTTTGGTTTTTCGAGACAGGGTTTCTCTGTGGTTTTGGAGCCTGTCCTGGAACTAGCTCTGTAGATCAGGCTGGTCTCGGACTCACAGAGATCCGCCTGCCTCTGCCTCCCAAGTGCTGGGATTAAAGGCGTGCGCCACCATCGCCCGGCTAATAAAACCCTTTTTATGTTATGATTTATTTAAATTGATTTTATGTGCATTGATGTGAAGATGTTAGATCCCCTGGAACTGGATCTACAAACAGTTTTGAGCTGCCATATGGGTGCTGGGAATTGAACCTGGGTCCTTTGGAAGAGCAGTCAGTGCTCTTAACTGCCCAGCCATCTCTCCAGTCCCATTAAAAAAACTTTTTTAAAGTAAAAATGATGGCTGCAGATATTATATAATGTGGTCCTCAGTACCATGGGGAGAAGAGGCACAGGGGACTATAAGTTATGGACAGGAAGAGAGAAGAATTGGAGAGTTATGCCAGTTGCCCTCTGACCTCTCATGGAAAGGATGCTAACTATTCCTCTATTGGAACAGAGAATACCGGAGAGGCACAAGGTGTGGCCCTGACCATGAGTTCTGGTGTGTGGCAGACCTTGATTCTCATCCGGCCTTCAGATCCACCATGTGATCTTGGTGAAGTTACTTTAGCCTTTAAAAGAGGCTTATTATTAATTTTTTCATATAATGTATTTCAATCATGTTTTCCTTCTCCCCCTACTCCTTCCAGATCCTCCCTACCTCTAAACTCACTCAAATTTATATTTCTCTCTATCTCTCTCTCTGTCTCAGAAAAAAGAAGGGAAGGAAGGAAACTCAAAACAAACAAAAAAAATAAGACAAAAAAAAAGCCAAAACAAAATAAAAACCACACAAAAACTATGGAGTGAGTTTTGTGTTGGCCAGCTACTCCTAGAAACGAGGCCTGCCTTGGAGTGTGGTTGATAGACCGAGCGACACTTCATTAGAAAAAACTGGAGTTTCCCTTCCCAGCAGGTATCAATTGCCAACAGCTACTTGGCTAGGGGACTGTGTGTCCACTTTTCTTTCTCAGTGCTGGGTTCCTCTCGGCTAACCTGTGCAGGTCTTGCGCACGCTGCCAGCTGTAGTGAGTTCATATGTGTGTCAGGCTGCTGTGTCTGGAAGACAATTTTTCCTTGGAGCCATCGCCATCTCTGGCTCTCACAATTTTGCCACCTCTTCTTCCAGATAGATCCCTGATCCCTGGGGAGAGGGGCTTGATGAAGACACCCCATTTAGGACAGTGACTCCTTCGAGGTCTCTCACACTCTGCACACTGTCCAGCTGTGAGTCTCTGTGTTAAATCCCATCTACTGCAAGAAGAAGCTTCTCTGATGAGGAGCATGTGGCGCTCTGTCCTAGGGCCATCGCATATGTCATTAGGAGTCCTTTTAGTGCTGTGCTCTTAGCAGAATAATGGAATTCGGGTTTCCCCTCGGTCCAGATTCTTGGCCACATTAGTAGGGTTAGGTATGGGTTCCATCTCATGCAGTGGACCTTAAATCCAATCAGAAAGTGTTTGGTTACTTACATAACATTTGTACTTTTTGCTTTCTGATCCTCTATTTCTCACTGTCCAAATGAGGATGAATTTCCTAGAGTTTGTAAAGACGATTAATTGCACAACACAGCATAGACAGTGATGAAGTTCCCTTCCTCCCTCTTGAACTTCTAGAAATGCCCTGGAAATATAGAATTAACTATATTTAGTGTCTGGCTCCTTCCCTGCCAACCCAAGGTTAAATCAGAATGGAGTTATGTGTGCTTAAAATTCTCTGGTACATGAAAGTGGACTTGGTGGGTGGGCAGCATGTCAGATCACTGTCATGGCTTTTGGAAGAATGTCCTCAGTGGCTCTGGGTGCAAAAACCTGTTAGATCAATAAGCAGAATGGTGTGGGGGGGCAGCATCCTTCTTCCCTAACCCGGGGTGCTCAGATCTAGGTCCCTCCGTCACTCCCTTTTCCTTTGAATGGTGAGCGTGGAGATGGGGAGGAGAGACAGGTGACTTCAGTAGAGAAGAGAGAGAGGCTGACTGACTCATGGAACTGACTGTTCAGGAAGGTACCTAGTTTAACTGGCCTGGGAAAGGACACTATGGTAACAAGGTAGTAACAAGATGTCTAAGGGCCAGGGCTCTCCATAGACTACTAGACACATCTACTTTGAATGTTCATAATCAACAAGGCTTCCATTGATGAGGTTGGGTTGGTCTGTGGAGGTCATGGATCCCTGGCATTTCGTCGGCAGAGTCCAGGATAGCTACACTGATTAGCTAAGGATGAAGATTCTGAGGCAGGTGGCTCCTTTGTGTTCCTTCCTGAGTCAAGGACATTTGATTATGTCCCTGTAAGTGTATGTGCTGGAGACTTAATCCCCTGAGGCGACAGTGTTGAGAAGTGGAATCTTTTAAAAAAAAATATTTATTTATTTATTTATTTATTTATTTATTTATTATGTATACGATATCCTGTCTGCATGTATGCCTGCAGGCCAGAAGAGGGCACCAGATCTCATTACAGATGGTTGTGAGCCACCATGTGGTTGCTGGGAATTGAACTCAGGACCTTTGGAAGAACAGGCAATGCTCTTAACCACTGAGCCATCTCTCCAGCCCAAGAAGTGAAATCTTTTTTTTTTTTTTTTGGATTTTTCGAGACAAGGTTTCTCCGTAGTTTTTGGTTCCTGTCCTGGAACTAGCTCTTGTAGACCAGGCTGGCCTCGAACTCACGGAGATCCGCCTGCCTCTGCCTCCCGAGTGCTGGGATTAAAGGCGTGCGCCACCACCGCCCGGCGAGAAGTGAAATCTTGAAACTATTTTTTATTGTGTGTGTGTGATGCCACACAGTCTCGCTCATATCCTGACTTATTTAAGCTGTAGCAGCCTGAGTGATGTTCTTGTATAGAGACTGTATCTCATCCCTTTCTCGCCCTGCTTCAGCGTTTCCAGTGTGTCACATTTCAGTCTTTTCACCATGGGCAACAGGCTGCTGTAGGGCCTGGCTTTTCCTTTCCCAATCCCCTCATTTGCACTTTTCTTTCCGTGAGGAACTTTGGGTTTCTCACACTAAGCTACTCTTGCCCTAGGGCTTTGGTTCTTTTCAAATACAAATTTAGCAGAATTACTAAATAAAAATTTAGTGCAGCAGACTTCAAGACAACACTTCACTTCCTAGATGGCAAAGATGCCATGACAGAGAATCCATATGTTTAAATAGGAATAGAATTAAGGGTGATATCATCTCAGGTGTAAGGAACAACTGGCTCTTTGCCACATTTCTTGGGTCCACCTGTAGCCTGAAGGATCTTCTCTGTAGCCTGTGCTTTTATCTCTTCAAGTCTCTTCAGCTCCAGTTTACTGTTGAAAACCTCATCTTCGCTAGGCAGTGGTGTGGTGGCTCAATCCTTTAATCTCAGGATTTGGGAGGCAGAGGCTGGAAGCTCTCTGTGAGTTCAAGGCCAGTCTGGTCTACAGAGCAAGTTCCAGAAGAGGCTCAAAGCTACAGAGAAACCCTGTCTTGAAAAACAAACAAACAAAAAAACCAAAATAAACAAACAAGAAAGGGAGAAAGAAAGAGAAAGAAAAAAGAAAAGAAAAAAACGATATTTCATCATGTCTCTCTGGTCTGCTTCTTGGGTTTTTCAGGGGCATCTTGTTACCTTCCTGGCCCAACATGGCACTCAACACTCCTTCTCCAGGCTCTGATCCTGAACTTTGCCTAAACCCAAAGATGACTTTGGTGGTCTCTGAGCCTAGACCCAGGAATTCCCTTCCAGCCGGGGTTGTGTATGACTCCTCCCCGTTCTCTGGACCACAGAAGCCGTCTTTTCAGAGATGTTTTCTCTCACTGAATGGATCCACCTAACACTCATTCTCTCCACCTTCCCTGGCTTTCTTGTGTCTTTGCTGAAAATGCTGCCTTCTTAGAGAGTAAGCCCTCGAGAACAGGGAACTTTGTCACAGCGCCTGGCGCAGAAGGGTTCTCTACGACTACTGGTCAAACAAATGAGCAAATAAGCCCACAGAAAAGTTTCTGTAGAAGTCTGTTTCCGTGTCCGCAGACACAGGCATACACCTGCACATGCTGGGCGGTCTGGAGTGGAAATGGACAATGGTGCCAGGAAAGGGGGCACTGAAGGAGAAGGGGAAGGACTGTTATTGCACTGTGTGTTCCATGGCTCTTAGTATCCCCGATCCTGACAATAGCCCACTGGGCACTGGGAAAGGAATTCCCAGGATCCAAGCCATCACAGAATTGGGATCTTAGGGATGGGAGCTGACTTTATTGTCCCCATTGTGGATAATGAAATGGAGTCTTAGAAGAGATGACTTGCCTGAAGTAAGCTATTAACAAGGCCATAGCAGGAGAGGAAGGCAAGTTTTTCATATTGTAGGGGTCTTGTTGCTCATTTACCCCTCTTCATTGTTGGGAAACAAAAGAGAAAGCTCTGGAGAATGTGGCCACAGAAAACAATGGCCAGCTGACAATTTGAGCTAGTTACATTGGCAGAGGGAGAGGGTAAGCTAAAGAAAGACATTTTCTAATAGTCCCATTATCAGATCAATCTAGGATCAAGGCTATCTCTTCGATTTATTTATAAACTGTTAGAACTTTCATTGCTTTTTAAACTAAGCTCTATAAATGAAGCTAGTATGCTAACTTAAAATTTCAGAATGCATTAACTATGAATAAGCCTCCTGAATCATCACGATGTCCTGAGGACACCAGTCACCTTTTCTGAGCATCAAATTGCATAACCCAGAGGAGTCTGGCTGCAGTGGGGAACTGTACTAGTTAGAGCCCGTAGGCTTTAGAAGAGTGGGTTGGCTAGCGGACACAGACCCATAATCCCAGCAGTTGGGAGGTGGCAGGAGAATCAAGTGTTCAAGGCCAGCCTTGGCTACACAAGACCTGAGATTCTGCCTCAAACGCAAACAGGCAGTAGACTCATTGATTCTGGTCTTCTGTCTTAAACTTTCAAGTAATATCAAGCCACATAGTGTGGATCCTTACGGAGATCAGTTAGACATCTTACCTATAAAACTCAAGCCGCTCACTAGCCATCTTACAGGAGACTGTGGTGCATGGTTTTAAATTAGTTCTTAGTCAGGGCACAGCCATTAAATACCTCTTGAGGACAATCTGGAGAGTCTGTATTGTAGAGAGCCACCAAACCTGACTTGGAATTATTAGTACCCACCCATATCTCTAAATCCTTGCTAAAATTCCTATTCCCCTGGAGAGAGTCTTCCTGCTCATGTTGGACCAAATGCATCTCTCATGGGATCTGGGATTGACTGGCCTCTGGGGTTCTGTAGATTGGAAATGAAAGACAGTTTTTCTTTTTTCTTTTTTCTTTTTGGTTTTTCAAGACAGGGTGTCTCTGTAGCTTTGGAGCCTGTCCTGGAACTTGCTCTTGTAGACCAGGCTGGTCTCGAACTCCCAGAGATCCGCCTGCCTCTGCCTCCCGCGTGCTGGGATTAAAGGCGTGTGCCACCACCGCCCAGCTGAAAGGCAGTTTTTCCAAAGAACAGATGCTGATCACATCGAAAGAAATATATGCACCAATAGCTATGGTCATTTTTGAGCATAGAAATGATGTGACCAATTTACATCACACTACTCGTGTTACTTGATGGTGCTTGCCTCAGCAGCTGTACTTGATCCTAACGACATTCAATAGTGTAGGTATATTTATTTAGACTGTGTGTGTGTGTGTGTGTGTGTGTGTGTGTGTGCGCACATACACATATGGAGGTCTAGGGCAACCTGAGGGGAGTCATTTTTCTCCTCCCTCCATGTCGGTCCTGGGGTTGAACTCTGGTCCTCAGGATTGGTGGCAGGTACCTTGTCCTGCTGAGCCATCTCTCTGATTCATTTTTGATTGCACTTTGTGATTTTCTTGTCATTTAAGGATAATTGATTTGACTGCAGTGTTCCAAGGGACACAAAGCTGGATGTGGTAGTGAGCACCTCGGGAGGCTGAGACAGGAGAATTACCAGAAGTGTGAGTCCAGCTGGTACTCTGTTTTTTTTTTTTTTTAAGGTTTATTTATTTATTATGTGTACAGTGTTCTGTCTGCATATATACCTACAGACCAGAAGAGGACACCAGATCTCATTACAGATGGCTGTGAGACACCTTGTGGGTGCTGGGAATTGAACTCAGGACCTCTGGAAGAACAGCCAGTGCTCTCAACCACTGAGTCATCTCTCCAGCCCCCAGCTGGTACTCTGTAGTGAGTTCTAGGGCAGCCTGAGCAACAGACATGTGAAACTCTGATTCAAAAACACGAGAGAGGGAGAGGCGGAGAGCAGCTGGACAGCTGTTAGGGCCGACAATCACTACGGAGCAGACGAGACTGAGCTGGTGGAGTGTGATAGGAAGCAAGCACAAAAGAAGGCCCCAGGGCTCCAAATGTCATTTGCCAACTTGATTGGACATCTGAGCAGCTGTTAAAAAGGTGAACCCCAGAAACTCATCTCCAGCCTGAACTAGACTATTTTCTGGGTGTTGTCTGCAAATGCTATGTTAGTTATGTTAGAAATGTTACCTTATTCTGAGAAGGAGTCTCACGGGATGACCTCGCTGCTCCCCAGCAATCCTGAAGTCTCAGCCTCCTGAGTAGTAGAGACTCTGGACTCCTGCTCTCATACCTGGCCTGGAGAATTATTAATTTTTATAATTAAAATTGTATATATATTATACATAATAATACAATTGTAATATATCTAATATGTACAATTTTAATTATCTATATGCCTCCTGAGACAGACAGTATAGTGGAGAGTATTCTGTAGCTAGCTGGACATCTGTCTGAGAACTAGCCCTCGGCAGTCACTGGCCTATTAGACAGACATTTTTTTCTAGATGTCCTTTAGTCCAGTCTCTCATCTTATCTCTTGCTGTCGCAATTAAGTATTATCAAGGCATGGTTTTTGAGTACTTGCAATTTGTACTCATTATATTAGAGTCAGCTATCTGCAGCCAGCATCTCTTCCGAAGTCTTTAGGACATGACCAAGGACGGAGAGGTCCAACGGCTCCAAGCCTTCCATTTATTCTGTTAGTGTGTCTGGGGCTTGTGACTCTTAACTGGGACTCCAGGGAGAGGACATTGTCAGCTTTTCCTTTGTGGACAATAGTCCCAGGTCACACCCTTCCTCTCACTGTAGCTAAGCCTCCATAGCAAACACACCTATGTCTGGTATTTCTGAGTTGATAGCTGTGTGCTGAAGACATGCTGTTCTCAGAGCCAGGTCCATTTTGCAATTTCTCCTCCTCCACGCCTTGGTCCTGTTGCTGAGCTCCTCTGAGTCTTGACACATGACAAGCCATAGGTTCTGGGTGTTCTCTGTAGGATGTCACAACACTGTTGACTTCCCAGTGATAGCAGGAGTTGAGAAGGATGGTGGTCTCTGGACACAGAGAGCTAGTGGAGATGCAGACACGACACATCACATGCTCTCCGCTTCTTCTTCCCATTCTTACAGCAAGGGCTCAACATTTATAACTAAGAAAAGGTTTCTAATTTTCAGTCATTGGAACACCATCCTCATGGCTTTTGCCAAATCTGTGTGCTAGCCATCTGTTACTTATTTTGTATTTTCATTCAATTAATTACCGTGTTTGCCATAACAATCACTACCCCTTGCTAGAAACAAGAATATTCACGAAGTTACCATTTCATGAAATTAGATCTGTTATACCACCAATTTTTCCAGTGCACATTAAAATAAATACACATTTACTGACATTGTATACTACCTACAATGCTCTCCTGTGCCACTAGATCTGATCTGGGCATTACATTTTGGAGAAATTAGCCTAAGAAAACTGAGGAGCTAAGAGGAAGGCGAAGGGTGAAGCAGCTCCCACCTCCACCTCCTTGGCCACGTTTCTCCCTTATACATGTGAATCTGGAGACAGCACACGGGAACACTGATGCTGTGAGTGTCCACGTCCCCTGCCATGGTCAGTGCTCCGTAGCCAGAGCAACTGAGGACAGAGCTCTCATCCTGCTGTTTAAATCGGTCCTGAGTGCATCTAGTTTGCTAGAACTTCTTCCCTCCAGAGCTGTAACTGTGAGGGGATCTGAGAAACATAGTTTAGAGAGATAGAAAGTGGTCCAGGAGAAGAAGGATGGATGCGAGGAGCCAATCAGACCCTGCATTGCCTGTCATTGGCAGTGCAGCTTCTGTGAAGGAAAAAGAATCAGAAGGGAAAGGAGAACATGATCAACCCAGCTTTTTAATTACAGTACTGTGTGTGTGTGTGTGTGTGTGTGTGTGAGAGAGAGAGAGAGAGAGAGAGAGAGAGAGAGAAAGAGAGAGAGAAAGAAAGAGTTTTTCCATAATCTGAAGTTATATACTTGCAGACATACAGGTAAAGAGTGACTTTGGTAGTACAAATTGGCCTGCCATTCCTAAATATTGGGAGAATGTTGCAGAATAATTTGCTTAACTATGCAAAGATTTGTTGCATTTGTTTAACTATGTAAAAATGTGTGGCGTTTATTATGTTGAAGAATATTTGTTTAACTGTGTAAAGATGTGCCGCATTTGTTTAATTATGTAAAGATGGGTTGCTGTTTTACCTTGCTTGCCTAAGGCACCTGATTGGCCTAATAAAAAGCTGAATGGCCAGGAGTGAGGGAGGAGGTATAGGTGGGATTTCTGAGCAGGTAGAGGAAATAGCAGGAGGAATTTAGGCTGGGGAAGAGAGAAAAAGAGGGACACCAGGGCCAGCCAGTCAGGCATGGAGGAAGCCGCAAAGTGGGCATACAGAAAGGTAGAAAGCCCCAAGGCAAAATGTAGATGAATAGAAACAGGTTAAATTAAGTTTAAAGAGCCAGTGGGATAAGCTTAAGCTAAGGCTGCACATTCATAATTAATAATAAGTCTCCGTATCTTTATTTGGGAGCTGATTGGCAGCCCAGAGAAAATTCCAACTGCAGGAGAATGTTATTGACGTAATGGCTTTGGTTTCGTTTTTGGTTGTTTGACAGGGCCTTGCTCTATAAAGCTTATTCTCGTAAGCAGAGTGTCAATCTTTGGTTGATTGGTTATGTGGCTTTGGGCCTCTGTGAAGATTGTTTATCATGGTGGGAGTGGATGGCAGAAGAATGTAATCCCTGCACTGGGAAAGCAGAAATAAACAGATTACTGGCCTAATTGGAAAGCTCCAGGCAAATGAGAATCCTCTCTCAAAACCAAGATGGAAGATCAGTGAGGTGGCTCGGTGGTTAGAGGGGACTCGCTGTGCAAATCTGGCAACCTGAGTTTTAGTCCCCAGACTCCGCATAAAGCTGGAAGGAGAGAACTGACTCTCCAAAGCTGCTGACCTCCACACACACCGTACACACATATACAACAATAATAGACAAAATAACAACAAAAACAAAAGTCTAAACAGAGAGCCCCTGAGGAACGATAGGACGTGCAACCTCCTAGAGAATAACATCAGCAACTGTCTTAGTCAACCTTTGATGTTGTGACAAATACCCAAGAACACAGCTTCAGGGAGAAAGGGTTCATTTGACTTGCCATTCAGAGGTCTCAGTCTACCATAATAAAGAGGACACAGTGGAATCAAATATTGCACATCATGAAAGCTCGGAAGCATTTGAGGAGGCAGGGAGGGAAAGGAAGGGAGGAAAAGACAGAGCTCACCCAGGACAGGAAACAGTCTCCTAAAATATGCCCAAAACTTCCCAAGATAGTTCTGCTTGCTGGGGACCAATGCTTTAGTTTGTAAGCCTTTGTGGGGACGTTGGGACATTCATGTCCAAGCCAAAACAACGATCTCAAGGACAACTGTAATGATGGGGTACTACTGGGAAACAAAAAGAGGCAAATCTTTTTTTCTTTTTAGATTTATTTTATTTTTAATTGTGTGTGTGTGTCTGTGTGCGTGCACACCTGAACACATGCATGCAGGTCCCCATGGAAGCTAAAGAAGTCAGATTCTATAGCCCTTGAATTACAAGCCGTTGTGAGCCACCCAACATGGGTGCTGAACACCAAATTCAAGTCCTTCAGAAGAGCAGTTTTAAGCACCAAACCATCTTTCCAGCTTCAGAGAGGCTAATCTTGACCCCAGGCCTTCCACAGAGTGTTGTATTTGAGCTGAAGAATAGTAAGACTTAATCAGCTGAAAGGGAAATGGTATATGGTGTGAAGGTGCAGAAATGCAAGGGAAAGACTCAGGGAAGTCACTCTGTGTCCTGGGGACTGCACAGACTCCAGTATAGCCACAGTGTCAAGGGCCATCCCTGAAGGGTTTGAAGAGGGCTGTGTGCAGATTTTCTTCTGAGTCCACCAGCTTCATCAACATATATTACTGAGTATCAACCAAATGCTGGGTACTATGCAAGGTGTTGGAGACATGGAAAATATCATTGTTCCCCCAGAGATGCAGCTCCAGCCAGGCCTCTTAGATACTGTCATTTCCCAAAGAACTGGAGGGAAGAGGCAATCACGTGTCCCAGGCACTGGACACAGAGCTACAGGATTTAAGATTTGCCCTGCTGACTTTGAGCTTTGCTCTGATGCAGTTCCTCCTTAGTTTTCTTCTCTCTGCTTTGGAAGACGTATGCTTACATTTTTAATTATGTGTATTTATGAGAAAGTGGGCACATGGGAGGGCAAGTACCCTCAGAAGCCAGAAGAAGTAGTTGGATTCTTTGGAGCTGGAGTTGAACGCAGTTGTGAACAATCAGATGCGTGCTTGGAATCCAGCTCAGGTCCTCTGCAAAAGCAGTGTGTGGTCTCAATCGCCGAACCATCTCTCCAGTCCCTAGTCTACAATTCTGAAGTCTGCTTATTTACCACCTGATGGAGGAGGGTCATCTTTCTATCTGTTGTTTCATTGGTTAAATAAAGAAACTGCCTTAGCCCTTTAATAGGACAGAAAATTAGGTAGGCGGAGTAGACAGAACAGGATGCTGGGAGAAAGAAGCCGAGTCAAGGAGTCGCCATGATTCTCCCACTCCAGACAGACACACGTTAAGATCTTTCCTGGTGGCCGGGCGGTGGTGGCGCATGCCTTTAATCCCAGCACTTGGGAGGCAGAGGCAGGCGGATCTCTGTGAATTTGAGACCAACCTGGTCTACAGAGCTAGTTCCAGGACAGGCTCCAAAGCCACAGAGAAACCCTGTCTCGAAAAAAAAAAAAAAAGCTCTTTCCTGGTAAGCCAGCTCATGGTGCTACACAGAATACTAGAAATGGGTTATATCAATATGTAAGAGCTAGCCAATAAGAGGCTGGAACTAATGGGCTAGGCAGTGTTCAAAAGAATACAGTTTCCGTGTAATTATTTCGGGGCATAAGCTAGCCATGCGGGTGGCCGGGTGCCGGGGACGCAGCCCCGCTGCTCCTATTACAACAACCACCTGTGTTAGAATGTTTTTTTAACTTGTTCATTTTATTTTTACCACTGCAAGGGAATCTGGGACCCGCATGTGCACATGCATGTGGTGTGTATGGATGCATGTACCCAGGTGTGTTGTTTGGTCCTGTCCACAACCCACACTCTGAGCAGCCAGATCACAGGGAAGGTGGTGCTTTCACTATCACCTCACTATGCCGAAAGATTTGCACAGAATCTGTACAGAATTGGAGGTGCAAATAACGGCCTTGGGCCAAAAGTTCCCCCTGATATTGCTAAGTCAACTGCCTCTTTCAAAACCAATAACCTTGGCCTTATTAGCAACTGAGCTGTCTGCTGCAAATGAATACATGACAACATTTGACTCATTTGCATTTTAAAACTGTTTCCTCTCTTTGCTCACACTCTGGTGGGAGTGCTAATGAACCGTGAAATGTCTAGAACATTGACAGTGGGGAGACAAGCCGAGCTGACCCATGCCTGGTGACTGCCCATCTTCAAAAATCAAAGCTGTAAATATGAGGTGTTTTTTAGATTAGACACACAGACACACATGGACACACAGATGCACACACAGAGACACAGAGGTCATTAGGAGATGAACACGTGACATCAGAGTAAATTAACGAGTTAATGGTAATGTGTTGGTTTCTTGGTTTTGGCAGGAACAGCAGCATGGTGACGTGAAAGTGTTAACACTAGCAGAATGTGGGTGAAGGGTATTTGGGAACTCTCTGTGATCTTTCTAACTTTTCTGTAAATAGAATTCCAAAATAAAAACTTGGTTGCTAGACATGCCGGTGATCCCAGCATTTGGGAGGCCAAGTTGAGTGAGTGGTGAACCTGAGGGCAAGCTGAGCTACATAGGGAGACCATCTCAAAAAAACAAAATGAACCAAACAGTTTACTTCAAACACCAAGAGCTGTACAAATCCCCTTGTTTGTACAGTGTCATTTGTAAATATAGAACAAGTTTCTGTAATCATAAAACAATTGCTATTACTTAAGCAAAAAAATTGGAGATAAGCATTCATGGGAAAAATTCTCTAATCAGGCCTGATGAGCAACTCAAGATATCTCGTTCCAGATCCTGGCTGACTGGCTCTCTGAGCTTCTGAATGCTGTGAGGTGAGCAGCTTTGTTCTGTCATGTCACTCATTCATGGTGTCCCGACTTGGCATAGGCCAGCCAATGGAGCCAGGTGACTAAGGACTGAACCCTCTGAGACCGTGAACCGAAAGAGACCTTTTATAAGGTGTCTGTCTCCATTAGTTTGTCACAGTGACTGAAAGCTGGCTACCTTACTCTTCTAGAGACTACCCTGTAGCTAAGATGATACACAGAGATTGGGCACCAGGATCGGAGGGCTGTTCTTAGGACCAGCAGTGAGGACTGGGTTCCGGGTTGGGCCACAACTGGGTCAGGGAATGTCTGCATTGTGTGCTAGGCGTTAATGCTTTATTTGGCCTGTACATGCCTGTCCTTCAGTGTGCTGGGAAAGGAAAGGAATTCACAGTTCACCTGCCTCCTTGGTATGATCCCTGTCAGGTCAATTTTTCAGTGATTTTTTAAACTCAGAGCTGATCTCAGTGAGATGGCTCAGAGGGAAAGGTGCTTGCTGTATAAGGCTGGCAGCCTGGCTTTAACCCCTGGAGCACATGTAAAAGCAGGAGAGAGCTGACTCTTAAAAAGTTGTCCACTGACCTCTACATACACACTATGCATAACACACACACACACACACACACACACACACACACACACGTAGGTGCTAATGATAAAAAATTATCAAAAAGAATTTAAACTCAGAAGGAGGAGGACCTTTTGGTTGTGAGAGCAGCCCAGAACAGGAACACGGCCACTTAGGGCAGCTGTCGGCTGTCTTCCATGTCCTGCGGAGAGACTCAGCAGCAGCAGAGAGCCTGGGCTCTGGAAAGGGAGAGAAAGAGAGAGAGACCTGACATTCATGCTGGGTGCTGGATCCAATTATACTCGAGGCCACCTCAGCCATCCGAACCTCCAGTTGTGACAGCGATGATGTCCCCCACCTCTCTTTTTCCCCTGTGGCTGATCTAAATCTCTGCCAGTTGCTATGGAGTTTTGACTCCTTCTCTCCCTGAGGAAAACCACACCGTTTTCTTTCCACTCCTAATGGGAACTAGCACCAGCCAGAGAGCCTGCTAGGGGCCCCTGCTTTGGCGGAGTGCTACCCACTCCAAGCCCAGACCCTTCCTTCCATGATGGACCGTGTCACTGGAGGCCACTGCAGGCTGTCCTTCCTGTCCCTTGTGTTCCCGTGGGAATACAGAAGTAGCTTTTACCAAGGGGGCGTCAGTGAGGATGCTGTGTGTCGTTGCCCAGCAGGGAGGTACTCACCATGCTCTCCTTTTGGTTTTCTTAGACAGGGTCTCACTACATAGCCCAGAGGCAGTTATCCTCCTGCCTCAGGCTCTTGAATACTGGATGACAGGCTTGTACCACCACAGCTGGATGAGTGTGACCCATGACCTCTGGGTGACGAGGTGATGAGATTATGCTTGTCTGATGTGGTCTTGGGGATTATTCTGAGGGTCTTGTCCTTTCTCTACTCCCCTATGAGCTACAGGCACAGCTCTTATTTACTCTCTTTTTAAAAATTAATTATTTTTTAATTTATGTGCATTAGTGGTTTGTCTGCGTGTATGTCTGTGTGAGAGTGCCAGATCCTCTGGAACTGGAGTTACAGACAGTTGTGAGCTGCCATGAGGGCACTGGAGATTGAACCCAATTCCTCTGGAAGTGCAGCCAGTGCTCTTAACCACTGAGCCATCTCTTCCTAGCAAAAAACAAAATTTCATCGTGACATTTTTTGATTGATTGCTACTGTGTTCGAGTTGGAGGCGGGGCTTCTGAGAAGCGATTAGATCATTGGAGGAATGCGTGCATTTTTCATGAGAGGTGGTCAGAAGTCAAGCTAGCTCCCCTTGCTCATTACTTCTGCAGGTGTCTGAATTCCCTCTCGTTCTCCTGCCACAAGCTGAAGTAGTGATTGTCCCTTTCCAGAAGTCCCCATCATGCTCTTGGCCTTCCTAGTCACCAGGACCATTGGCCACAGAAACTTCTTTCCTTTGTAAATGACTCAGTCTGCTGCAGCAACAGAAAACACATTTCCAGGCTGGGAAAACTCAGCACGCTCGACTCTGGTGTGCTTAAGTAATGGGTTTTCATTGTGGGAAGTTGTTGAACCGCGTGGGATTTGTCTGTTACAGCAGCCAGTGTTGCTCTCTTTAATGCCTTTCTAAGGCCCAGAGCCATCTCACTAGTCGGAGAGTTTTCTGAGAGAGAGAGGCGCAAGCCAAGCTTCAGGTGCATTTTGGGAGGGGCCATGATTTAAGAGCTGAACTTTATGGTCAAGCCCAAGAGATGATTTCAAAGACGAAAACGGAGAGAAAGTTGGAACATCAGCAACTAGGTAAAGTCTAAATGTGGGGAGTGGGAAGTACCACCAAGGACAGAGACAAAGGAAGTGCGATGCCTGTGGTTCGCTTCACACAGCTGCCAGCAGCAAGGAACTGGGTGAGTCTTCTGGTTTAGAGGGGCAGGGGTGGGGTGGGCAGGAAGCACAGGTTACTGAGGGAACCATGCCAGGCATCCGGCCAGTGGGGGGATGAGTCGAATCCTCAAACAGGAAATCAGTCATGACGTCAGAACCTGCAAGGTTTTGGAACATGTTGGGATGCAGAGCTGGAAACAGGTCAAGACAAGTGGTTCAGAACTAATGACTGAGGTATTTCGGAAACTCATCTTCTGTGGAGTCTTGGGCTGGGTCTCCTAGGTAAAGGGAAGGAAAGCAGCCAGCCAGGTGGGATGGGGCACCCAATGGGCAGCTGCATCCCAGCTCCCACTGACTGCTGCCAGGAGCTCACACCCCAGAGTCCTCAGATCGCTCCCCCCGCTTTTCAAGAAAAGCAGGAAATTCAGATTTTTATGTGCAGTCTCCTGCATGTTACACTCTGGCCACAAACTAAACATTCTGAAAACACCTGGTTGGCCAAGCAAAACACATCTGCAGGCTGAACCAACCCACAGACTGCCCGCTTGGGCCTCATCTTAGATGCGGGCAAAAACAGAAACATGCTCAAAAAGATAAAAGTTTTCAAAATTTAAAAAAGGAAAAAATATATGAGGAAAGTGTTCAGTTTCCCCTTATTTGTAAACTGCAAGACAGAGCTGGAGGCACTTGGTGAGGCTGGCTAACAACTTCCTTCCCTGGCCCCGCAGAAGAGGTCGAGGCTCCGGAAGTTGCCCCAGATGTCCCTGTGGTTTTCCACACCATTGCAGTGTCCTCCAGATTGGCCTTCCTGCTCTGATGGAGCGAGCTGACTTTCCTTGATAACCCGATCAGGTATGCCCATTTAGAAACTTACCCTCTTTCCTGAAAGGCCATCAACTCTATCTTCACAGCTTGGTTTCCAATAAAAGCCGTTGCTTGCATGCAAGCAATTTAGAGAAGCAGTACCTGAACCAAGCATGACCTCGAATAACTGACTTTTATGATAGGAAATGCTTCCAGGCCAAAAACCTCAAAAGTGATCAAAGGTTTTCAATGGCTGCATCCAGCTAGCTGAGTTTATTGACCTTGGCCTGTGTCTGGGCCACGGTCATGCCCAGAGGATGTGGCAGAGGCAGAGGCTGATTCACTTCAATGTGGTGTCTTTTAGGCTGCTTATTATCTATCTAGTCGAAGGTTTGGGAATCCGCGCCATCCTGTCTGCTCAGGACCGAGATATTTCCTGGGATGTGGAGCTTTCAGGGCTATATTAGTCAGGGTTCTCTAGAGGAACAGAACTGATAGAATATATATGTGTGTGTGTATACATAGATATTTATATACATGATAGAATATATATAACTGATAGACTATCTGTCTTCACAGATATATGAGAATTCTTAGAGTGGCTTACAGGCTGCGGTCCAGCTCATCCAACAATGGCTGTCTACCAACGGAAAGTCCAAGAGTCGCAGTGGTGTTCAGTCCATGAGGCTGGATGACTCAGCTGGGCTTCAGTAGATGCCAGAGTCCTGAAGTAGGCTCTAGTGCCAGTGAAGCAATGGACTTGCCAGTGAGAGAAGGGAAAGCAGGCAAAGAGAGCGAGCTTCCTTTTGTGTGGGCTGCCACTAGAAGGTGTGGCCCAGACTTAAGGTGTATCTTCCTACCTCAGAAGATTGGATTTAGGGTGGGTCTGCCCAGTCCAAGTGGTTTACTTGAGAGAAATCCTTCATAGGTGTACCTAGCTGCTTGTGTTTTAATTAATTGCAAATGTTGTCAAGTTGACAACCAAGAATAGCCATCATAAGGGCTAAAACTTAGACACCCTTGGGCAAATTAGCATGACTGGTCACTGTTCATCATGGGGTCCTTTTCTTAGTGTTCACGCTATGAAGCTTTGATTTTTTTGACTAGGGACGCAGCTCCATGGGGTCTCTTGCCCAACATGTTAAAGGCCCTGGGTTTGCGTCTCAGCACCACATCATCATCAACAGCAACCTCATCACCATCTGGAATAGCTGCATATGCCTATAATCCCAGCAGTTGGGAGGTGGAAGCAGGAGGATCAGGAGTTCAAGTCTTGCCTTGGCTAAATGAGACTCTTCTGAAACAAGCAATTAAAACAAAGAAACAACAGCAAACCCAAAAAATAAGTCAAGGTTTAAGGTCAGTCTAGGCAGAGGCTGCTCATTCATTCAGGGCTGCCCAGACTCGAAATAACTGCACACAAACTGTATTAATTAAATCACTGCTTGGCCTATTAGTTCTAGCTTCTTATTGGCTAGCTCCTACATCTTAAATTAACCCATTTCTAATAATCTATGTATTACCATGTGGCTGTGGCTTACTGGCAAGGTTCCGGCACATCTGTCTCCTGAGGGCAGCTACATGGCTTCTCCTTGACTCTGCCTACTCTATCTATCTCTTTCAGCCTGACTTTACTCTGTTAAGCCATTGGCCAAAAGCAGCTTCTTTATTAACCAATGGCAATAAAACATATTCATAGCGTACATCACCTCCCACATCAGGCCAGGCTGGGTTACATAGTGAAACCCCCCCCATCTGAGAAATCCGCAAATCATGGTTGTGTCAGCAGGTAAGGGTGCCTGCCACCAAGCCTGAGAGCTTGGATTTAATTCCTGGAACCCACATGTGGAAGGGGAGAATTGACTTTGGAAAGTTTTTCTCTGACCTCCTAACATGCCCATACCACCCCACATAAATAAATAAATGTAAAAAGATTTTTAATCAACCAATCAGTTTCAAGACAAAACAAAAACTCTCCTCCATGAACTATATCAGAACTCTTAGTTTTCTTTTTGTTTCTAAAATTTTTCTTTTTTTCTTTTTTCCTTCCTTCCTTCCTTCCTTCCTTCCATCCTTCCTTCCTTCCTTCCCTACTTTCATGGTGCTGAGGATTGAACTCAGGGCCTTGCCTCACCTATTCACCCATTCACCCCAAACTAAGCATTATGCTCTACCAACGAGATTCACTTCTAGCCTTTTGTCTTACTCTAATCCCCAAAGTTCATGCCCCCAGCCTGCAGCTGTCCCCAGAGATGGGAGGAAAGGACTAGTTCTGATTGAGCCTCAAGATTGGTCCTGACAGTCCACTCAAAGAGGCAGGTGGCCCCCAACTTCTCCAATGATCCCTGCACCCAGATGGATGGAAAGTGGTGCCTGGGGGCACCAGGTTGGCTGGGGTCAGAGGCACTGCTAGAGGGGATAACCTGAGTCAGCTACGCTGCTGCAGGCCCTGGGGATTTCCATGGGGAACTGTGCAGACAGAATTCCCCCTGGGATGATGGTCTAGACAGGGCTCCCTCCACTTAGCAGGAGCTTCTGCTTCCCCATTAGGAAGAGGAAATGCTCTGTCTGTTTATTTTGGGACTGAGGATGTGTGGTACGTGTGCCCAGGATGGCACCAGGACATGTCTTCATGCATGGACATATTGGGAAACACGTGGCTTGGCACTCCAGGAATGCAGGTAAGCCATTAGAGCAAACGATAGGGTGGAGGACAAAAGCATCTGAGAGTCCAGTGAGTAAGAACATCTTAAAGGCAGGTTAGAAACTGGCACGGTCACACGTGCCCGGAAGCTGAAGCAGGACCTAAAATCAGAGGCCAGCCTAGGATAGAGACAGACAGACAGACAGACAGACAACAGATACGTAAATTAGAGCCAGGTAGCCTGACACCAGCCACAGGAGGCTGAGGCAGGAGGATTGCTAGGTTTGAGGCCAGCCTGGGCTATTTGCAAGGCTCTGTCTCAAAAACAAAACAAAACAGCAGCAATGGAAAACCCAGGCATTACTGAAGCGACTTCTGTGACAAATCAACACAGAGTCGGGCCCTGGACTCGTTTTTCTGCATGCTGTTGTGATGTGGCCTGTCTTCCTTACATTTCACTTAAACAGCATTTTTTTTCTAGACACCATTTCATGGGAACAATGACATATGAACTTCATTGTTTTTCAAAACCAAAAAGCTTTTTGGATGATGTGGATATACCACATTGTTATTATCTTATTAGCGTGTGCATACATGTGCTGCCAATGCTTGTCTAGGTCAGAGGACGACCATGGCGTCGGTCCTCACGTGCCGTCCTTGCTGGAGAGAAGGTCTCTGTTGTTCTTGCACTGGCCCACGAGCTTCTGGGCGCTCTCCTGTCTCCACCTCCCATCTCCGCATAGAAGTTCTAGGATAGCTGGGCGGTGGTGGCGCACGCCTTTAATCCCAGCACTCGGTAGGCAGAGGCAGGTGGATCTCTGTGAGTTCGAGACCAGCCTGGTCTATAAGAGCTAGTTCCAGGACAGGCTCCAGGCAATTTTCCCTAGCTTTTAAGTGGATTCAGGAGATTGGAACTCAGGTCTTCATGGTTGTGTGGCAATCACCTTGCCCACTAAGCCATCTTATTCTATAGCCCAGGTTGGCCTTATGTTTTGTAGGGATCCCTCTCAATGTTGGGATTACAGAAGTCATCTTGCCATAATGTGACTCAGGTTCTCACTGAGGCCTGGACACTCTCATGGGAGGTAAGGAAAGGCCACCTAATGCTCAGGCTGGATCTAGACAGTCGCTGCTGATAAAGGGCTGTATTGCAGGGTGGAGCGGTGAATTCACATTCTTCTCCCTTTAACTGTGTCGGACGCTGCCTGTCCTTTACACGCCTTGTCTGACCTCCACATTCTATAGATGAGAACCCTTAGTCTGGACCAAAGTCTGTGGAATAAAAGCATGTAAGTAAGCCTAGCTGATTCCATTGGTGTTTGTGTGTGTGTGTGTGTGTGTGTGTATGTGGCCTTTGTTTGTGTGTGTGTGTGTGTATATGTGTGGCTGGCCTTGCCAGGCAGTAGCACACACTTCCTAAGGGGCTCCTTCCTATCACACAGCCTCTTTCCCTCTACAAGAGGAAGCTTCCTCCCCTCAGGAGCCTCTCAACCCTTTTCCTCACAGTCACAATGCTCACACATCAGCCAGACCTGCATACTTCCTCCAACACGTCTGCCTTCCGTGTCTCCCATGCCCACTGCTCCCACCCTAATCCCACACGTCATCACTGTCCTCTGGATGGCCTTCCCATGGCCTTCTGGCTCCGTCCCCATACCACAGCTAGAATGGTCTTTTTAACTGGTTATATCACACTCCTATTTCAAAGCCTCTCACTGTGCCTCGTAGAAACCTTCAACCAAACCCCAACTGCCTGCTTTGGTATGGACTTCTGTCTGCTCTGTTGTCAAGCGGGGCTGGCTGTGGGGTCAGAGGAGGCTGTTCTCACAGCTGGAATGCTTTCCCACTTAGCTTAGAACAGCTGGCTCCTCAGCATTGAGTTCGGCTTCAAGGTTGCTATCGGGGGGCTTTCCCAAACCACCTGTGCCACATAGCTGCTTAATCACCTGCTGTCACATCTGCCTGTTTCAAAGAGCCATGCACTTGCCCCAGTGGGTGCTTCTAACATTCCATTTTCGTTCCCTCACTTCCTGTGTCTTCCCACTAGAGTTTGTCCCCAGGGCCTAGACCACTGATGCTTGATCTGTATCCGCTGAGTAAACTTTTGAGAGAATGAATGAATGAATGAATGACATTTTCATCTAATTAGCTGATTCAATTAACATTTATCATCTGTTAAGAGCCAGATGTTAAGCGATGTGAATGGGCAAGATACATTAACCCTCGGGAAAGATTTGATTTAGAATGCCTGAGACCTGCTCAGAAATAACTTAAGAAACAGTGTGGAGGGTGAATGTGTGCCAGGGATGAAGTTCAGCGGGTAGAGTGCTTGCTGAACATGCCTGAAGCCCTGGCTTTTAGCACTGAATAAGCCCTGCAGTGCGGTGCTTGTTTGTAATCCCAGCATTCACTAGCAAGGAGTCTAGAATGCGAGGTTCTCTTTAGTTATCTGTTGAGTTTGAACCTAAGCACAACCGTGTCCGTCCATTAAAAAAGAAAAAAAGAGAAGGAAGAGGGAACAAAGAAATGGCTGCCCAACGTGCAGCGTTGAGGGCCAGGAAAACCGGAAGAGGAAAGGCAGCTGGGCTAGGCGTGTGTGGTAAGGGCAACAGAATGAACTGTAATTCGGCAGGAGAAAGTCCAGGATATTGAGGAAGTCGTCAGCGCCTGCGTGGGAGGAACCCTGGTGCTCGGACGGGTGTAGAGGGCAATAAGCCTAAGTAGGAAGGTCATCGTATTCTAGGCCAGCCATCACATTTGAGGAGTCTGGACTTTCCTCCACAGACAATGGGGAGCCACTGAAGAGATCCTCATCACTGGGGAGATATGATCAGAGCTGTATGGGATAGATCAGCAGGAACCACAGACAAAGATAACTCTGGGAGAGGCAACGTGGGTCCTCCTTAACGCTCAATGATCTGTCATTCCACCCAACGCTAGACATACACAGAAGACTGCCCCTTCTGAGCTCAAAGAGAAATAAAATGACAGTGAGGATATAGTAAAGCAAGGCCTTAAGAAAAGGGTCCACATGTGCATCCAGAGACATACAAAACGGAAGGAAGAACGAACAAATTAAAGAAATAGGAGAGGGAACAGTAGTCTGAAAAGGCTTCTAAACTATATTAGACTTCATTGATTTCTTCCTTCATCCCTCCATCCTCCTTCCCCCCTCCTCTCTCCCTTTCCTTCCTTTCCACCTGCCTGTCTTCCTGCAGTACTGAAGGCTGAGCCAGGCAAGCAATTAGACCACTGACTACACTCTGGCCTTTCCTGAGGCAGCTGGAGCTGGGGAGAAGGAAGGCCTAAGAGACGGGGAGAAGCACAGCTGAGGGACTTGAGGGTTCTGTTTCAGGCTTGGTTCCTATCTCTATGGCAATGGACCTCTTGGTTGCTGAATGAATAAACCTGAGGCTTTTGTTCCCTGGTGGGTGGGGGTGGCCTTCTCTCAGTTCCTACCTCAGTGAAATATGGCCCCTGTCTTTTTCACTGTCCTAGCTAATAACTCTAGACCTAGTAAACAATTCTTTATCTTTGGTAATGTCTATTAAAATAAACCACTTGAAGACTAGGTGCAGTGGCACAAACTTGTAACCCTAGCACTTGGGAAGATAAGGTAGGAGGACCATGAACTTGAGGCCAAGCTTGGATCACACAGTGAGTTCTAGATCAGTCTGAGCAAAATTGTCTCAAAAATTAGACAGGTAGACAGACAGACAGACAGATAGACAGACAGACAGTGGCCAGTTTATTTTAAGAGGTCAGATTTGCATCTTTCTAGGTGTCATAGAGAGTTGCAGGTCCATGCAGGCAGGTACAGTATTCCCGGGGAGGCAAATGACAGCCTGCATGGAGATTGTGGGTTATAGTCAAGCAACACTGAGGAATTAGAATTATCAGAAGAAGGATTCTAGTTTAGGTGTCCAGGTTTGCGTAACAGGACAGTTGACAGGGGGACCAAATATAGAGGCATTCATGGCTGTAGAGATTCGCAGTTCTATTTCGTGTACACAGGTTACAGAGGCTAAGAAGCCTTGACAACTCATGGTAGCCTAAGGAGTCTGGACTTTAGTCCACAGACAGCAGGGAGCCACTGAAGACTTTTCTGATCATTGGAGAGGCATAATCATAGCCATCCCTTACGAAGGATAGACTTGGTAGGAAACAAGACAAGGCAATCTTTCTGCAAGAGGTGGTGTGGATCTGACTTTAATGCTCACCAATTTATTGGCTGCGTGTTATGTGCTTGAGTTGGAAGGGAACCACCAGATAGAAATATTCTAGAGGTAGTTTTATGTACAGATCTTTGGGCAGAACATGGACCCGAGCCAGACAGATGCATGTGGCAGATAACAGACGAAGAGGGCTGAACCCCAGCCTTTAGGAGATGGACTGCCAAAGCAAAACACAGAAACAAGCCTGGTAACCATAGAAGTTATGGGAGGGAAAACTAGACAGGACACTCATAGGAAGTGAGGAGCCAGGCCCTAAGGAGGCAAACCTGTGCAAGAGTGTGTTACAGGCTTGTAGACACATATGAACCTTTTCAGTAACTTTTCCTCTTTAGCTTGAAATAGGAAGGAAGAAAGAAAGGAAAAAAGGAAAGAAGGAAGGAAGGAAGGAAGGAAAGAAGGAAAGAAAGAAAAAAAGTTCACAATAATCCTGGTGCCATGGGGTGACCTGGCCCAACCCTTCACCAATTCCAAGTGCGTCAGGGGAAGCCACCTGGCAGGAAGGAGCCAGGTGGAGCAGAAAGCAACCAGTCTTATAGTCAATAACTGGCGATAAGACCAGATGTGTGGCAATATCAAATAATCAAGAACTGGCGTCATCCCCAGGAAGCATGGTCAACTGTCTTCAGTGTGGAGACAAGGAAGGAGTGGAGGAGTATCCCAGACACCTGGGAGGCAGAAAGGGAGAAGCTTGGATTTATGGAGTGGACCAGGCACTGTTCAAAGTTCTTCATGTGTTCCCAACTTTTCTTTTCAAAGGCAAGAAAGTTCAAGTTCAGACAGGTCAGATAACATGACCAAGGTGAGAGTGACTGGGTGAGCTAGGATTTAGCTGGGGAAGGCTAAAGCCACTGCCTTGGGGCCCTTGGCTACCACTTCAATCTGTCCATGCTGGTGACCTGGAGTTCCATGTCTGAACTTCAGATGGGCACTGACACAAACCTTCCCATGGGAGCCGGAGTGGATGTGAGCTATGGCACACGATCAAATCGGTGGCCCAGTTAGGTATTCTTAAGAAGTGGTTACTGCGGGCGGGCGCTAGCTTCTGAGCCAGACTTCCGGCTTTATCTACACCCGTCTCACTCTCTCCTGGGTTTTTTGCCAACCTTTTTTGCCACTCCCAGCATGGGGTGAGGTGACTTAGAGGCTTTCAGTGGGGACCCTATCAGATCTATTGACCCAAAACCTGACAGGCTGCCAGGAACTCAGGAGATGAACTCTTTTTGGCCAGCTCCTGAGACCCTAAAAGACCCCATTTGAGCCTATGTGTAGTTTAAACTGTTCAAAATCCAAAGGCTATTGGGTGGCTCTGTTACACTATCTTAGCCTCATAGGCCTTACTCGTATTGTTTCCTATAATCTTTAAAATAATCCCGGAGTTGGGTGGGATGGTTATGCTCGCCGTGCACTCAGTGAGCTCAGAGAAAAGTATGGACAGCTAGAATATGCCAGGTGGGTCTGATTCAGAAACCAGAGAGTAGCTGCCAGTTCTCTCACTCCCTCTGTCTCTGTCCCCAAGGCCCTTGTCGTAGATCCCTCGATCCCTAAGAAGTCCTCCGGCCCCTCACTCTCACTCTCTGTCTCTCTCTCTGACAAGGACTTATGTAGCCCAGACTGGCTTTAAACTCTCTATGTAGCCAAGAATGACCTTGAATTATTCTTGAACCTCCTGTCTTTATGTCCAGCATATTGAGTTTACAGACACGTGTTACCATGCTGAACGTGTGCAATGGGAGTTTGAACCCAGGACCTTGTACATGCCCGACAAGCACTCTACTCATTGAGCTTCATCCTTGGTCCCTCCTGCTCTTTTCTAAGCGAAGAAAAGACTGACCAGAGGTGCAAAATGATAGCAAAGGCAATGTGGGCCTTGGGCATTCCTGGAGCCCCACTCAATACCTATAACTCCATAAACCTTTTTATACAGAGAGGAATAAAAAGTCCTGTCCCTGTTCCAACTATTTTATACTATCAATGGAGCCTATAAAGAAGGCATAGGTGTGTGTGTGTGTGTGTGTGTGTGTGAGTGTCTGTGTGCATGAATGAATGTTTACACAGGCACAGGAGTGGCCTGGGTAGCTGGCAAATAGACCTCTTGTTCCCTGTGTCTAGTGTCACACATAGCTGCAGTGACCCCATACTCAATCGAAGTGCAATGGTCTTTGAGGGAATCGCATACTAATAATGAAACTAGTGCCACCCACATGAGTCACAGAGGCTGCTCCCTAACAATCGAACAGATACACTTTGGGGACATGCTCAAGTCCTCTGATAGAGACCATGTTTTGTCAAGTGTTTGGGCCTGGATATGTCAACCCAGATTTCACAGTCACCTGCAGCTGATTAAGGGTTAGTGTTAGCAGACTTAGTTTTAAGCCTGTTCTTGTGTATGATCTGCTATTCCTGCAACATTAAACGAAAGAAAGTTAGAGTCATGGTGATGCAGGCTTATAATCCTCACACTCAGGAGGCTGAGGCAGGAGGATTGACGGCTCAAGGACAGGCCGGACTGCTACATACTAACACGCTTGAAGGGGTAGGGAGAGACCTGAAATAGCATCCTATTTTAAGGGCTACTGTGGGGTGTATTATGTAATAGCTGGACCAGCTAAGGACGCAGTTTGGTGGCCTAACAAGCCCCCTCCCCAGTAAAAATGTTACTTCTTCTTAAAATACTTAGTGGATGGAGATCAAAGAACCTGAGTGTATTTAAGCCACATTAATTCAACATCATTCCTCCCTACCTATCAGTGTCCAGCCACTCAGTAGCAGGACATAGGTCAGGGAGGGACGATAGCAAGTGTGCAAGTGGCATGACAGGAGGAGGGGGTCTGAGGCCTGTCACTCATGACGTGGGCTCTGGGATTGGTCACTCAAGACATGGGCTCTGGGACTGGTCACTCAAGACATGGGCTTTGGGACTGGTCACTCAAGACATGGGCTCTGGGTCTGGTCACTCAAGACGTGGGCTCTGGGACAAGTCACTCAAGACATGGGCTCTGGGACAGGTCACTCAAAATGTGGGCTCTGAGCCGGGCGGTGGTGGAACACGCCTTTAATCCCAGCACTCAGGAGGCAGAGGCAGGCGGATCTCTGGGAGTTCGAGGCCAGCCTGGTCTACAAGAGCTAGTTCTGGGACAGACACCAAAGCTACAGAGAAACCCTGCCTCGAAAAACCAAAACAAAAAGCAAAACAAAACAAAAAAAAAATGTGGGCTCTGGGGCCGGTCACTCAAGACGTGGGCTCTGGGACTGGTCACTCATGACGTGGGCTCTGGGACTGATGAAGACATGGGCTCCAGAGAATGATTAATGGGGGGGGGGGTTTACTCTTCTGTTACTGTAGAACAAAGTAGTCTAGTTGAGTCACTTAAGAGGACAATTATGCTTTAGTCTCTCTAAGCCAGGGATCCAGCCTGAACTTAATTGTATTCTTTTCTCGGGGTCTCACTAAGTGCCATTGGGCAGCATTCACCTCTGGAGCTCAGGGCTCTCTTCCCAGCTCACGGGTTGGGAGAATTCAGTTTCTTCCATATAGATCATTAAGTCCCTGGTTTGTTTTATTTATCCGTTCATTTGTTTAGTTGACTTCCCCCCCAAGACAGAGTCTTCATACAGCCTAGGCTGCTCTAGATGACACTGGATATCTAATTCTCCAGCCTCCAGTTTCCAGTGTTAGGATTACAGGTATGCACCGATACTCCTGGATTCTGTGGGGGTTTTGTTTGCTTGTTTTTCCTGTTTTGATTACTGAAACAGGATCTCACTCTGAGACTCATGGCTTCAACTCACAATTCTCCTGACTCGGCCTCCCTGCTGCAGAGTTGGCCATGTACTCTGCCTGGCGTGGCTAGGTCCTTGTTGTGCTAGGTGTCAGTAGGGACCACATGGCACATAGAGTTGCCTCTGAGTCCTTGTCCTGTGGGCCCTCTACAGAGCCCCTCACGACTTGGTGGCTGACTTCCTCATGGCCCTTGGGAAATTGGTTCTGACTTCAGGAAGAGTCCCAGTGCCTCACCTGATTAGCTGAGATCCAGATAATCTCCCCTTCAATTAACCCCAAATCACCTGATTAGGGGCCTTCATTATATCAGCAAAGCTCCCTGCCATCATCCAGAGCGAGATGTCCTATTAAACTACCCTCAAGGGGAAGAGATTCACTTGTGTGCTCCCAGAGGCAGAAATCTTGGCGGCTGCCTGAGCGTCTTATTCCCTAGGGCCGGGAGGGAAGACAGCTGTCAGGAGAAGTCAGCTTTCCAATGCACATCATAGAATAAATTTTTAAAAAGACTTTTAAATTTTATTTTTATTTCATACGTAAAAGTGGTTCTCAATCTGTGAGTTGTGATCCTTGGAGGGGTGGCCAAATGGCTCTTTCACTGGGGTCACCTATCAGATACCCTACATATCAGATGTTTGCATTACGGTTAGTAACATCGGCAAAATTACAGTTATGGAGTAGCAACGAAAATAATTTTATGGTTCGGGTCACCATACATGAGGAACTGTTTTAAAGAGTCAAGTACTAGGAAGGTTGAGAACCACTATGTAAGTGTATTTGCCTGTGTGTATATATGTGTATCGTGTGTGTCTGATGCCCTGTGAGGCCAGAGTCATTTGAACCCTTGAACTAGAGTTACAGATGGTTGGGAACACCTTGAGGGTGCTGGGAACCGAACTGGGCTAGTCTGCTAGAACAGTCAAGCCTCCTAACCGCTGAACCATTTCTCCAACACCTGATGAGTGAATTTAAGTTCCCAAGGCTGCCAAGATGGGAGCCAAGGCTGCTCATGAGCCAGGGTGATGAAGGAGCAGGATGAAGGATGGATAATGCCTTCAGCAGCCATGGGGCTCTGAGAAGGGCTGGTGACCAGCTGAAAAGTGAGGGACTACGGAAGGGGGAGGCAGAATTCTTAAGTCTCAATTTCCCTGCCTTTTTAACTAGTTCTTGACCTCCACCCTCTGTGACCACGCAAGGTCACTGAAAGGCGAAGACTGTCCTACACGGGAAACTTTGCTTTAAAGTTTCCTTCTCTCCGTTTCTCTACCCTGTCTACAGTCCAGCCCCTGCAGAGTTCTTCCCTCGGATGTCTCTCTGCAGCTCTGCTGAGCTCCCCCACCAGGCAGCTCATCACAGCTCCGTGGGCCTACAGAGATGAACATCACCCTCATGTCACCCCAACTTACAAAGGGGAGCAGAGCTCTGCCTACTGAGTCAGTTTGGGGGTGTGTGGAGAAGCCAGGGAGTGGCCCAATGGGAGAGGGCTGGAAGAAGCCAGAGATCCCTGTCGATCTGTACAAAACTGAAGACCTGAGAAGGAAGTGGGGAGTACATTTGGGAGGGGGTCCCAGAGTAGCTATAAGGTTTGGACAAGAATGGAAAGGGGGTACAAAAGGTGAGGGTTTTTTCTTTGTTTGTTTGTTTGTTTTTTCTTTTTGTTGGTCAGACCTCTCTCTTCTCACCCCCTCTTTTTCTCCTCTTCCCTCCCTCTCTTCCTCTCACTTTCCCTCCCCACCTCTGATCTCTGTTTTGATACAGGATCTAATTTAGAATGGCCGGGAAGTCACGATAGCTTAATCAGGTCATTTTTACTGCTAAATTACTAATTTAAAATGGGAAATCTGAGCCGGGTGGTGGCGCACGCCTTTAATCCCAGCACTCAGGAGGCAGAGGCAGACAGATCTCTGTGAGTTCGAGGCCAGCCTGGTCTACAGAGCGCGTTCCGGGAAAGCCAGAAACCCTCTCAGAAAAGAAAAAGTACATGTTATTGATCATATGTGTGTTGTTTTGAGTTTGAAAGCTATTATTAAACAGTGGAATCCACAGAAGTATACCCAAAGTTTATTGTAGTTATTGCATAGATCAATAAATCATGTGCAATAGTTAAATATTTTTAAAAGAGGCCCAAATGCAGACAGGTCCCCCAAATACATGTGTAATAGCAGACTTTCCGAGACTCTAGTACAGGATGGTGGCATAAGCTTTGCCTGTTCTAAGCTTGGGCTTCAAACCTCAGCTGCCAAGACAGAGCCAAAAAACAAACAACAACAACAACAACAAAGTAACCCCCAACTCATCCTGTTGTCATCTAGTCTGTACTATTTTCCGGTCCCTAGAGTCAGCCATGTTCCCTCCCTAGAGGTGATATGTGGTATTCAGTGACAGAAGTAACCAACTTCATTTTTATTTTTTAGCATAAAAGTTCTGTGCTGCCTTCTCTCAGGCAGAACAGGAATCATGTCACGGCTGGAGCTGCACAGAATCTCTGCCCCTCACACCTGTGAGCAATGCTTCTAGCTTCCAGACGAGGTTAAAGCTGGAAAACCAACAGGCCAGCCGGGCTGCGTTCCCCAACCTTGTCTCTCCCCTTGTCTTCTTGGCACAGTCTTCTAACCTCCAGATTGCATGTGTTTGCTTCAGCTGAAGACAAAACAAAACACAGCCACACTTTGCCTTTGCTCGTCTGTTTTGCAGAATGAGGTTTCTAAGGGGCTAGGCAGCCTTCACCCGGCTTGACTCAGAGAGAAGCCGAGTGTGGGTTAGTGCAAAAGAACTGCAAAGGAGACTCAGGACTGGTGTGGGAACCGACTTCCTTCCCATTAGCCTAAAACATCCTTTGCACAGTCCCACCTAGCCAGGCTCCTTGCCTGCCACCAGCTCTGAGGTCAGTCCTTGACATGCTGTTCTCAGAGCAGGCCTCTACATGGTATGCATTTACACTGGTGAAAACACACACACACATACACACATGCACGCGCGCGCACACACACACACAAGAGCTCCGTCAGGTGACAGATTGGGGTCTGAAAAATCTGGCAGCCTGCGTGGCTGATGGCAGAGTGTTGAGTCTGTTCCGTCTCCCTGGAGTCCCTCTGCACACGCAGGTGCACGTCAGCGCCTGCTCTAATTTTATCCCTGGCTGATGGAGGAGACTAACTGAGCAGCAGGAAAGATGCTATTCTGGGTCTCTCTGCAGCTCTGTGTTATATAAAGCCTATTGCCGTGACCTGCATTGCTTTGAGGCTGAGCCTCACTCTTGCGCATTCTGTCACAATATGTCATCAGTACAGACATTCACACACACACAGGGCTCTTGGGGAACGAGAAGGGAGGTGTGTGTGTGTGTGTTCCTGCCAGCCTGCATATACTATTGGAGGAGGACATTGTAAGTAAAGGAAGCTCATTCTGGAAGGAAATGGAAAGCTCTTTCTGATGGAGAAACGTGAGGGTTGGTGCTTTGAGCTCCAGGACAGAGTGGGAGCTGATGTTGTGGATCTGCTGTTGGCACGGTGATAAGAATAATTTCTATTTTGGTGCTGTTTTCATTTTAAAGGAACCCAAGGGATTCGTGAATTCTACACAAATGCCTCTGCTTTGGAATGTCAGGAATTTTTATCTGACATTAGCAGCAGCTGCTGCGTGAGCAAACGTGCAAACGTGATCGGCCTGTTTAGAAACGGGCAGTGACAGAAGACGGCATTGCCCACACCCACAGGGATAATCTCACCTGGGCAGTTTTTCCTTATAGGTCAAAACACCCCTTATGCTGCAGGGAACCTGACCACCTTGTGAATGATCCCCACTGGCTTGATTTAATCATAGTCCCTGGCTTTTGATGTTTCTGTGAGATTGAATCGATTATTTTTAGATATATACATTTTGATAGAGGAACATGCGACGGACTCTCGCTAGAACACCCTTGGAAGCGCTAGGCTTCTCAGAGCGTGTGTCATTCACACCGAGCAGGAGTGACAGGGCTCAAGGAGTTTATGCCCCCGGCATGTGTCCTGTTCCTCCTTTCTAGCAGGGTGAGGAGACGTCCCGTTCTCAGTGAGCCACATGTTTCCCGTATACCACCCCCATGGGTATGTTCTGGGCGACATGATGGAACTCATAAGGTATTGCCTAGGGGAACGCAGACTTGGCAGGTCTGAACTTTGGCTGTGGGAACCGCCAGAACAGGAGGCCCAGGGCCAGGCCTCCTGCAGTTGATTTGGTTCCCGTCATTTGCAGCAGCTGTGGCCATGGAGTTCCCATAAGTCTTAACTTGACGGATGCACTGTTTCTTAGCTGCCTTTTGAAAGGACTTGATCCTCTGTTCCCGCTGGCCAGTCTTCTTAGCTTTCCACAAAGAAAGCCAGGGGAAGCTGGCAGTTACTACATAGGGCAGAAAGGAGAGGGGGGCCTTAGAGAAATCTTATAAAGGGAGCCGCTCGGAGGAGGAGGAAAGGGAAATGAACAAAAATCAAAGGCAGGGTTTGCAGGGGCCAGATGGGGAAATGAAGCCAGGAATGGGGAAGGTACAGATGAATCATGATGTGGCTTATTAATAGTGGAATTGGATAGAATTTTGACACTTGTGTCCTCCTTTCCCCCTTCTTCTAGGTTGGGAGGTAGGAGCTCATCATTCTAGTTCCTTGGTGGTCTACTTGATGCCTTTGGGTCCTAGCCCTGCCCATTTGTCCGTCCAGTTTCTCTCTGCTTCTGTCTCTGTGTGTATGTGTCTCTCTGTGTCTCTATTTCTGTCTCTCCCTCCCTGTCTCTCCCTCCCTCCCTCCCTCCCTCCCTCCCTCCCTCTATTCCTCCCTTCCTCCCTCCCTCCCTCTATTCCTCCCTCCCTCCCTCTATTCCTCCCTCCCTCCCTCCCTCCCTTCCTCCCTCCCTCCCTGTCTCTCCCTCCCTCCCTGTCTCTCCCATCTCTCCCTTTCACTATATAGCCCAGACTGGCCTCAAACTTATGATCCTCCTGCCTCATCTTCTTGATTGCTGAATCTGAATACCATTTCTAAGACATGGGTCTGTTGTCCCACTGAGGTGGTTTCCTTAATATTCCATTTCTCTCTCAGGAGAAAGCCTGAGAATATTGATTGACAGACATGGTCTTCTGAGACCTGCAGCCTTGGTCTCTGATTGATTGATTGATTGCTGACAAGGTCTCACTCTATGTAGCTCTAGCTGGCCTGGAAATGCTATGTAGACCAGGCTGGCTTCAAACTCACAGAGATCCGCCTGCCTTTACCTCCTGATTGCGAATTAAAGCTCGCATGCACTGTACCTGGCTCTGGCTTAATTTGTATAGCTACCTTCCCAGCTCTTCTCTGTGGAACCACCTCCTTTCTTCATGCCTCTCCTTGCCACCTAGAGCTGAATATCCTCAGCTCTGCTGTCTTCTATGTGTTTTTATGGCCTGTTGCATTTGCCTACAATGTCCTTCCTGTTGTTGTTGTTAGTTGTTAGTTGTTAGTTTGAGCAACAGATAGCCCAGGCTAACCTCAAACTTGTCATTCTCTGACCCAGCCTCCCAGATATTACAATTAAGGTGTGAGATATCATTGTTTTTTCCTGGAAAATTCCCAATTTTTCCCCTCCAGATACTGATTTAAACAAGTTGTTTGGACTCCTCCGGCCCTGGATCAGGTGTCTCTCCTGGCATATTTGTTTACCTTTACCTGAGTGCTTAAGTATCCTGCAGCCCCGCTAAACCACGGGCATCTAGATGATCATGCCCACTGACCCCCCCACTCAGGCTGCCCAGCAAGTGTCTGTGGGCTGAACGACTGCACTGGGGCAGAAGCCGCATTTCAGCGCTAATGCGTCCTGCAGAAAAGCCACAGAAGTTGGAGACAGAGCTTGTGGACAATGTCAGCATGGTTGAAGAGGGAAGGCCCAGCCTTGGGGAATCTGACTGAGAATAGAAGCAGCAGTCCCGAGTTATCTGCCTCCAAAACCTAAAAGAGGGGCCAAACAGATCCAACCCATTGCTGTGTCACAAGGTGAGATGCTGAGCAAGATGCCCTATGTCACCAGTCACTATCTGCCTTCTATGGAAGCAGAGTATAGATTGCACGTGGACCTCAGTGCCCTTACCAGAGAATGCCAGGCCCCCATCATGCTCCAGTCCTACCAAGGAATCTACCATGACCATCTGCCAAACCAACCAGGAATCGATCGTGACCATCAGAACTTAGAGACAGTGGAACCTGCTGGTACATGTCTGTGATCTTAGGGATTCAGGGAGCTGAAACAGGAGGATTGCAAACTTAAGGTCTACTTGAGTGGCTTAGCAAGACTGTCTCAAAATAAAAAGTAAAAGTGGGGTTGGGGTAGGGGTGAAACTCAGTGGTAGAACTTGCCTAGTGTGAATGAGGTTCTGGGTTTAAAAACGCCTGATTACGTGGGTAGGCGGGGTTGGTGAGAATGTCATATCTGCACTCGCTGGCTGCAATCTCTGACCAGGTCACACCCTAATGAGGCTGACCTCAGGGACTGAGGCACCAGAGAAAGTGTGGAACACCCAGTGCTTGACCCAACTGTGCCAAACCAGGAGTCAGGGATCTCAGGAATCATAGGGGTACTTCTGAAACAAAACAAAACAAAACAAAACAGATATGAGCAGAGGAAGCCCCCAACTACAAATCAGGTTTAAATGCACTATTTAATTTAGGCCATTTAATTTAACCTCTGATACAGTCCTGGAAGTAATTTTGTGATGGCTTATCATCAATGTGTGTGTGTGTGTGTGAGTGTGTGTGTGCATGCACACAAATATTATCCTAAATCCTTGGTTTTTGCACTCAGAGGTACTCCATGATATTAGAATCATATCAACAGTAACCCAGGAGTAAACTGGTTATAAGAAGACTGGTCAAATAATTGGCATTTGGGGGAAATTTTCAAAATTTTAAACAGTTGCTTTTTAGGCTTATGACTCTTGACAGCCATCTTGCTTTGACAGAGAGGGAAAGAGAACAGTCTGTGTGACCAAGAGCTTTCAGAGGAGAAGGCGGAAAGGGGACTGTTGCCCTAGTCAATGACCTACAGCAGCTGCAGTGGCTGGATAGCTCCCTTGGATGAGATGACGCGGCAGGGGGGGGGGCCACGAGGGGAAAGAGAGAAGATCCCACAGATGACCACAAGGCCCAGAGAGGACTTGGAACACAGAGGGAGGGTATTAAAGGGTTGTGTGTATTAGGCCGTGTCACCGTCACCCAGAAAGGCATGCACTTTAACTGCCAGGAAACTAATAATGAACTGGAACACCATCCAGGGATGAGAGCAAGTTAGAACAACAAATTCTGTGCTCGACCTGTGTGCTCTTTCCAAAGCAATAGTTACACCGGCTGGGTCTGGCACGGGGGGGGGGGGTGTGTGTGTGAAAGCCAGCATGGGATCTCCTGTTGTCAGCTGGCTTTGAACTTGCTATGTATCCAACACTGGCTTTGAACTCCTGTGAGTTCTGGAATTTTTAAGTTAAGTACCTCCACAATGGACAGGGTTTCTCTCTGTCGCTTTGGAGCCTGTCCTGGAACTTGCTCTGTAGACCAGGCTGGCCTCCAACTCATAGAGATACACCTGCTTCCGCCTCCTGAGTGCTGGGATTAAAGGCGTGCACCACCACTGCCACTGCCTGGCTTTTTTTTTTTTTTTTTTTTTTTCAAGACAGGGTCTTATTATGTAGACTCAATTGGCCCAGAATCTGCTGTGTAGACCAGGTTGGCTCAAACTTTGTTTGTTTCTGCTTCTGAAGTGCTAGGATTAAAGATGTAAACTACCACACCTTGCTATCTGATCCTTTCCAGGACTGCCAAGGCTACACAGAGAGACCCTGTCTCAGGGAGAAAAAAATAAAAGCAACTAACGTGGCTCTTTGTGGTAAGGATGCTTGCTGGCATGCTAACCATTCTTTCGAATGTTCCATCATTTTGGACAAACCTCACAGCTTTCCTAGGTAACCCTTTGCTAGGTAAGTATACCCATTTTACAGGTGGGCAAACGAAGCCACTGTGAGATTAAATAACATGCCTACAGCCACAGTGTTAGTGAATGGCAAAGCCAAGATTTGAATGAAGGCAGTCTGTCTTCAGATCCCAAATGGGTAACCACCACTCTATAATGCCTTTGTAGTAGCCAGTAAGTTGTTTGTTTGTTTGTTTTTAAACTAGCTGTTGGCATGCAAGGTGTGGGTTCTACCTCAGTGTGGCAGAACAAGTGCAGCTGTGTGGAAATCCTGTACAAAGCACGTCGACGTCAATGTCAGCATGACATCACTGAGAATGAGCACTTAGGAATCCAGGTCAGTTGGGTCATCCCCGTCCTCATAGCATCTCCACACAGCACTCAGGGTGAGTCTCACTTCTAGAGGCCACGCCCTAAAGCCTCCAGCAAGCACTCCCTTTATGCGCTCAGTCGGTGCATGTTCCTTGAGCACTCAGTCTGGGCCAGGTAAGTCATACTAGGCTCTGGAAATAAAAACTGGCCCGACATACCCTCCGTCCCCTATGAATCAGGAGAGATGAGAGGTGGACACCCTCAACTAATAACCGATGGGCTTAAAGCTCAGCAGTAGCCTCAGGCTGATGTCTCCCATTGTCCATGCCACCTCTGAGAATCACTGCCATGTTCTAGAAGCCTGGCAGTGGCTTGGTCACCAGTTGAGTGGGCTATCATCCCTGCAAGTCACCTGTGTCTGCAAACGTTTCTCAGACAAGAACTTGAGTTTGTTTGTTTGTTTTTTTCAGTTTGTGTGTGGTGTACTGGGAGCACTGATACAGGGTCTCATGTAGCCCAGGCTAACCTCAGACTCGCTATGTAAAGCTAAAGCTAGCCTAGAACTCCTGGTCTTCCCGCCTCCACCTTCTACATAACCGACTACAGGCAAGCACCACTTCTCCCAGCAAGAGTCTGACTGTCTTATTGAGAAAGTGATGTGGAGTGATGTCAGCGATGATGGTCAGATGAGAGATAACTGCGAAGAGAATGTGTAACATCAGCCCACAGTGGTTTAGTTAAGTATGTATGAACATTCACCTATGGCTAACCATCTAACTATCCACCGTAACTCGGTGACTTCGAATCTGGGCTCCGAAGTCAGACTATTTTAACTCTGCCATTAGTATTGCAGCTTGACTCTTTCTATGCAGATCAGAAACACTCAGGCAAGCCTTAACAAAGCCCGAGAGATAATGTAGACAGGTGCTCACGATGGCATTGGAAAACGGTACGCCTTCTGCAACCTAAGTGGCAAGCTTTTATTTTTTTGTGGAAGCGGTTTTTTTTTTTAAACAATATGATTAGTAGCCATAGTTACTTTATTACCTTTCGAGAGTGAGTTGAAGGGGAAAGGAAGGGATTTCATTTGAATGATTTGTTTTTTTATTATTGCAATTAATGAAGAAACAAATTTTATAATTAGAAAATGACTAAGAAACAACAAACATGCCTTTGGGCTCTCCAGAGGCCATGGGTGAAATTAAACAGGTCGTTTGGGAGGCACATAAGTGTATCATTCTGTTCATCTGCTTCCATCGAGGTTTGTTTCACGGGGTGACTTCAGGTTGGAGATCTGAGGAGGGTCAGTTTAGTTTCTCTAAGAAGCACCTCGGGGGAATTGAATAGTCCAGGACAGACAGCATCAAGGGCCCGTCTTTCCTTATCTCTCGGCAAGTCTCCTGGGCAAGCTGGAGTGATTCTAGGGCTCCTCCTTTTAGTGATTGACAGCAGCCCTAGGGCCCCATGCTCCAGGTTCAAGACTGGAGTAAGAATAGCACCAACTCCTTAACTCCTTTCACAGAGACCAGTGGGTTACACCAGGGTCATGTGCCCATATCTAAACCAATCACTACAGTTGGGAAATTGAGCAAGGATCTGATTGGCCATCCCTTTGTTAAACCTCTACTGAGGAGGTGATCCATAGAGTCACCTTGTCTGAATGCAGAGAGACTCAGGAGAAAATGGGCAGCTCCTTGAAGGAGAATGGAGCCCAGTTGCAGGGGAAGGATGAATGGGCCAGGCGGCCAAACAAGAGGTCCAATACATCCAGACACGGTGGCAAACACCCTTAATCCTAGTACCCGGCAGAACAGAGAGTTCAAGGTCAGCCTTGGCTATGTAGGAAGACATTTACCAACATAACCAAGTGAGTTTCTGGAGAGATGGCTCAGGGGTTAAGAAAACTTGTTCTTGCAGAGGACCCGAGTTCAATTTTCAGCGCCCACATAGAGGCTCACAATGAGCAGTAACCCCACGTCCAGGGGATTCAAAGCCCTCTTTTGACATCTGTGGACACCAAGAACATATGTGGTGTGTATTCATGTGTGTGTGTGTGTGTGTGTGTGTGTGTGTATGAGCAACAGCGAAGGAAATGGCATGGTTTTCCTTATGCACAGGCTGGGAAAACATACACACAGTGGTCTTTAGGGCAGCAGGCTAATGACTTGGAATCAGGAAATCACCAACGAAAGCTTAAGTCAAAATGAAGGATGGAACATACAGACTCGGGGTGTCCAGGGCCTCTACTTATGTCCTGGGAAACGGCAGCTTTGTGCTTGCTTACACAGGATAAAAGCCTTAGATCTCAAACACCCTTGAGTTCAGGCAGACGCCACAAAGGACCAGAGTGGATTCCTGACCAGGCCTGCATCCATGACAGCGAGGCAGCTGCTTTGCCCTCACAATGTCCACGAATCCAGACTCCAAGCATTTGCAAGCATGTGCAAGCAATCTCTCTGTTTTTAAACACCGAATGATTTTAAAACACACCGCACCAGCCAAAACAAACACACATGTTGCTGGGTTAGAATCTGCTGTGCACCCTCTTCCCTCCAGCAGGTGACATCTAAAAGAACTGTATTGACAGAGAGCAAATGAAAAACCCTTCTCCTTTTATAGAGTCCTAAGCCTGTGCTCAGTCAACAATTGCCCAGTGATAGCCCTCCTGCCCAAGGTTCAGGTCTTTCATCTCTACTCTCTGATTCAAATCTGAAAAACACCGAGTGGGCCACGAAAGGCGAGGAACATTACGGTGAGAACTGTACTTTCATTTCCTGGCGGGGGTGTGGTTAAATTCACAACTTTGGTGTGACTCTAACCGTTGGAGGGTTTTACATTCAATTTCCTGTTTCCTTTTCTTAATAAAGAAAGGAAAAGCAGGCCCCGCAGCAACTGCACTTAGAGTTCCACAGGAAGACACCACTGGGGGTTCCGAGTTGGCCACAAGCAAATACAAAACAAAACCTGAAACCCAGCAAATAGCAATCCACGGAAGACCTGGGGCCCACGGGGCTGCCTGTTGCCCATTTTCATCGGCTCAGGCAGCAATTTTCCACCCTACACGCATTAGACTGGTGTCCGTCTCTGTTTCTGAGCTGCCGGAACCATTTGCACGAAGGTTTAGAAAGTACTACTGGGGACAATAGTTGCAACCCCTCCAAGCGGCACTTCTGCTTCATACACGAGGGAACAGGAGGCATGGAGTGTTTTGATAATCCACCCGACTGTCCTCGTTAGCATTAACTGTCAGCTTGTCATACTTTCAATCATCTGACGGGAGAGCCTCAACTGAGCAATTGGCTAGATAAGACTGACTTGTGGTCATGTCTGTGGGGGACTATCTTGATGGTTAATTAATGCAAGAGGGTCCAGCTCACTGTGAGCACTCCCATTTTCCTGTGCATGTGGTCCTGGGATGTGTGATGAAGCTGTCTGGGGTAGGATTCAGCCATTAAGCCACATTTCTCTTTGGTTCTTGCCTCCAGGGTCCTGCCTTGAGTTCCCTCAGTGATGGAGCAGAAGTGTTAGATGAAACAAACCTTCTCTTTGACAAGCTGCTTTTTATCATAGCAGCAGAAGGGACACTGGAGTGTTGACATAATGCCAAATGATGAGGGCACACTGACTTACTCCCAGTGATGGAGGTGGTATTTCATTCTTTTCTGTCGTTCACTGAATTGTTGCTGTTGGTCACCTGTTTGTTGGGGAGGCTTTACAAAAAAGGTTATAGCCTGGGCTACTCAGAGAAAACTTGTCTCATAAAAAAAAGAAAGATTTTTTTTTAAAGTGTGTGTGTGTGTGCTTGTGTCTGTGTGTGCAGAGATGGCCCATTGGTTAAGCGCACTGGCTTTTCTTTCAGAGGACCTGGGTTCTATTCCCAGAACCTACACAGCAGCTCACAACTGTCTGTAACTCCACTTCCAGGGGATCTGTCACCTTCACACAGACATACATTTGGGCAAAACACCAATGCACATAAGATTAATAATAATAATAGTAATAATAATAAAAAGACAAAAACGAGATTTTAGCCATGGAAGTGGTGGCATAAGCTTTTAATCCCAGCACCCAGGGAGGCAGAGGCAGGAGATCTCTGAGCTAGAGTCCAGCCTGGTCTACATAGTTCCAGGACAGCCAGGGCTATGAAGAGAAACCCTATCTCAAAAAACAAAAACAAAAAAAAAAAAAAGGAAGTTATTCATGTTACACATGAGGGCCCCTATGGTCAGAATGAATCTTGCTTGCTGAAAACCTGTGTAGAGTCCACGTTTGGCACATTTGTCTGGAATTTTCCTTCATTTATCATTTATCTTAAATTTTTATTGATTTGCTTACTTTATGTGCACATGTATGCACCTGAGTATTCATATATGCATACAGTGCCCTCAGCAGCCAAAAGAGGGCGTCTGATCCCCTGGAGCTGGAATTACAGCTGGTTGTGAGCGGCTCTATATGAGTGCTGGGAACAGAACCTGAGTCCTCTGCAAGAGTAGAAAGTGATCTTAACTGCTGAGCGTCTCTCTTGCCCTGTCCAGACTCTTCATGAATACAACCGTGCAAGCAGGACTCGAGGCTGAGGCTGGGGCACACAAAGAGGGACGAGGAGCTGCCCTTGACTCCCAGAGCTTGCTGTTTAGTTAAGAAGGCCGGCTATACAGTAAAGCATTTGAATGCAGTACAAGAGGTTGTCTAATAAGGACCAAGGTCAGTGGTCCAGATAAAAGTCGGAGTGGTTTTACCAGGCATGGTGGCACCTGACTGTAGTCCCAGTACTTTGGAGGTAAGAGCCAGAGGATCAGGAATTCAAAGCCACCCTTAGCTACGTGGGAAGTTTGAGGTCAATCTGGGCGCACTTGAAACCTTGCCTAAAAAAAAAAATCTCTTTTTTTCAGAGGGTCGATGAACTGAGGATTCTTCTAGGCTGGGATGGTGGGAGCAGCAAAAAAAAAAAAAAAAAAAAAAAAAGAGAGATGTGTGTGTGTGTTTGTGTGTGTGTGTGTGTGTGTGTGTGTGTGAGAGAGAGAGAGAGAGAGAGAGAGAGAGAGAGAGAGAGAGATATGGGCAGGGTGCAGATAATATCTGAGCTAGGTATCCAGCAGAAATGGGCCAAAGAGAATGAAGCAAGGATATGCAGTACAGCATAATTTGGCAAAGAAGCCCTCGGTTGCAGCAGCCACGTAAGAAGCCAGGTTCTGCATCCTCCTACCTACGTGACCCTGGGTCACTTATTTCACTTGTACTAAGCCTTGGTTTCCCAACCTGTGAAGTGGGTGGAATCCACACAATGACATAAAGCTGTGTCTCCCTCCTTGGCAGTAGCTACTGCTATTACTATGGTCTGTTTATGGGGGTATCCCTGCAGCTAGCTGTTCCACCAGAACAGTGGAGAGATGTCTGTGACCACACTGAAACCATAACGTAAGAGCCCAGAGGGCTGGAAACTCTAGCTGTGAACTAAAAGCAACACGTGTCAGCCCCAGAATCGGATAACACAAGCAAACCACAAATATGCCTCTCAGGTCTCTGAAGTTCTCCGACAGGGCAGAACCCACTGTAAATTACCTCATGCGATAGAGTCAAACCACATCTTTTTTTTTTCTTTTTCTCATCAGACTTCACAGGAAATCTATTCCTCTGTTCAGATTTGAGATAAAACAGCCTTTCACCTTGACTCTCCTTTGTGGCAGGAACTCGGTCCATGAAGCCTCTCATTTTTCTATCCTAGGCTGGATCACCATCAAGTCCTATTTAGTAGGAATGTGTACCTGAACTGTCCTATTTAGTGTTACAGGCAATAGGTGTTAAATCTATGAAGATGCGCTCAGCCGTCAGGCTGAGATGACATTCTAAGAAAAGGAGCTGAGGATGCAGGGTGAAGTCAGCCAAGGCATGTGGAGTTTTTAAAGGTTGTTTATTTTGTGCCCGTAATCCCCTACTCTGCTATTGCCCAATAATTATTTTAGGTTTCATGACTTTCAACCTAACCTCTGTGCCCAACAGAGAGAATCTATCCCGAGGTAATGACATGGTTTCTCAGTAGCTGTTGCAAAGACAGCTTTGCTTGCCTCCCCACAAGGACAACAAATTATCAGGAAAGCTGGTTCTGAGGAATTCCTCAAGATTCCCCCCCCCACACACACCTAATGGAATGAGCCCACTGTCCAAATCTAAGAGTACTTTGGTGAGGTCTCTCTTGAAAGGACTGAGAGATTAAGCCAGGATGTGGAACAGTGGCTATAAACATGTTATAAACACGAGCCTAGTAGACAAAAACTCAGCCTAATTGAGAAAGAACCAAAGATGGCACAACCCACCACCACAATACTGATGCCTGACCTTTGGGGAGTACTTGAACCCCAAGCTCACTATACACCCATAATCCTAAAAAGGTGAGTGTTGTCAATCTGACAGAATCTGTAAGCTGTGGAGAATTATCTTGATTCTGTTAATTAATGTAGGAAGACTCACTTTAATTGTGGAAGAGACCAATCCCTGGGATTGGTCTACAAATCGAGGATCTTTTTTGTTCTGTTGGGTCCATTCTGAGACTTGTAGCAGACTGTGAAGTTACTGGAACCTTCTCTCTAACCCATTGGGAGTTTGGGTGCTTATCAGATGCTATTCTGAAGACATGGGTCCCAAGGATCCCCGGGCAACCAGACTTTGAGGCCTTGAATGCTTAACAAAATCCTGGACAAAAGAGAAAGCAGCAGCTAAACACATACATTCATTGCCCTAAGCTTCTTGGTCGTACATGAGATGTGATTAGCCACCTTACGCTCCTGCGGCTGAGTCAGGAGAGCCAGTCTAAAGGATTACATAAAGGACTATAGCCTTGAACTATGAGCCAAAACGAACCATTCCTTCCTTAAGTTGCTTTGTGAGATTTTTTTTAACATAGTAACAAGAAGAGATTAAGATATATACATCTTCTAATTTTATCAACAAGGCAAGTAGGCACAAAGAGATGAAAATTTGGAATATTGACAAATAAAAATCTGGCCCAGGGCTCGTGGCAAGCATGACAAAGGCGTACATGTTCTATCATAAGGAACAGACAGAGAGGAGGGTTCTAAGATCTGACATAGAAAGGAAGTCGAAGCAGGAGAATCTCTGTGAGTTCATAGCCAGCCTGATCCACAGATTGAGTTCCAGCCCAGACAGGGGTATACAGCAAGACTTGGCTATGTTGGCCGGGTGGCAGGTAAGGAAGGAATGGAAGATAAAGAAGAAAGGTGTGCCAAGGCCATTGGCTCTTGTCTTAAAAGGTACTGCCCCAATCATAGAACAGAATCCAAGCCCAGACGAGCAGGGGCATGGGCAAACAAATGCCCAGAGATAAGGCAGCTCATATACCAGCTCTCTGCCCCTATTCTTTTTTGTCCTGTTGGGTCAGCCAAGATGCAGTCCATTCTGAGACTTGTAGCAGACTGTGGGGTTCCTGGAGCCATTTCTCCATCCCAGGAACGTCTAGAGCGGCCATTAGGAGTCGGGGTGACTCTCAGATGCCACTCTGGAGGCATGGGTCCCAAGGATCCCCAGGCAATGGGACTTTAAGGTCTTGACTCCTTAAGTCAGTATGGAAATGTTGGTAGACTCTCCCCTTAGACCCACATCATCTTCCCGGACTCTGAAGGAAGTTGAGCACACTCCGGAAAGTCAGCCTTGCTTGTGTTGACTCTGAAGGTTACCTTCTCTGTCTCTATTTCTTTATCAGTGAATCTAACACTCCTCATCGATTGCTTAAGAATTAAGTTTAATTGATGATTAAGAATCAGCCCACCTTAAGGACTCCAAGGGCTCCAGTGTAGGTGACATAATTATCAACCTCTTGTCTCTCTTTGAGGAGAGTCTAACTGTCTCAAGCCCACAACACATATTATCACATCCGGGTAGGGAGTGGCCTCAAGAACAAAGCCTGTAGCCCTGCCAGACCGCTCTTGGAAGGGAAATGGTTTCATCACCTAGCTGTCTAAGTCAGGGGCGCTTTCTTCAGGGAAGGGTTTCTGCAATCGTGCCAGCTCAACACGCTGCATTCCCCCAGGCACCTCCAACCCGGCTCTGCCCGCCCCTAGTGTGTCAAAGAACCCCTGAGAGTCACACACCCGCCTCTTGGGCAGAATGCTCATTCATGACAGGCCTGAGTGTCATTGTGTTGGCTTTGGTTCCTGTCTGACACAGGTGAGTAGCTCATTTAAGCTGGTGTCCTCCTGAAGGTCCTCTTGTCTGCCTGGTGACCATGACTGTTGTCTTCTGCGGGGAAATCTTTGGATTCCAGAGAGGCTACCCCAGGGCTCACAGCAAGAAGGGTCTTTCCGAAATTGAGCAAGGAACCTGAGAAACGAACTGTGGGTATGACAGAGTGGGAAAATTATGGCTGTATCTGTGTAGCTATCCTAACACAGTATAACCCCGCAGGAACACCAGCAGTAAGCGATGAATCCTGAGACCAGACACCTTCTGTCCAAGGCTGCTGTAGTCGCATAGAAACTGTGTCGTGTTTGACAATTTCCTTGATTTCTGTGTCTTCGTTTCTCATCTGTACCATGTGACGATGACAGTGACAACAGTATCCAAATACTCACCTCTTTAGGTTGTTTTGGGATGCCAATGAATTTTTACAAAAAATGTTTAGAATCCTGCCTTGTTAGCCGGGTATAGTGGTCCGTACCTGGAAGATGCTCTTGGGAGACATAGGCAGGATCAAGACTTCAACATCTCTGGCTACACAGTGAGTTTGAGGCCATCCTGGGCTAGAAACCTTGTCTCTAAAATCCAAAGCACAAACACAGACAGATAGCAACAGGCAACGAGCAAAAGAACAGTACCTGGACTGTGATAGTGTAAGTATCAGCTGTTGTTTCCCCATAAACAGGAGACTTCCATTCTGGACAACGCCTCCGATAAATAAGGAGGTTAAGCCCCCAGTCGGAATGATCTTGAAGGTTGCTCCCTTTGAATGTCACTATACTGTCTGAGAAGAACATATGTCAGGGCTGGAGAGACGGCTCAGCAGTTAAGAGCACTGACTGCTCTTCCAGAGGACCAGGACTCAAGTCCCAGCACTCACACGGTGGCTCACATCCGTCTATAACTCAGTTCTATATGTCTATATGGAACCCTCACATAAACACACATGAGGGCAAAAACACTAATACACATATAAAATAAACCCTAAATTAAAAAAAAAAGAATATATGCTAAGCCCATATTTCACTCTTGGGGGCAACAGTCTCCCAAAATTGAGTACAAATGTTGGATTCTTGCTTTTATTTCTATTTTGGATTTTTCAACAGTGTCTCCTGTAGTCCAGGTCAGCCTCAAACTTGTGGTGCTCCTCCTGCCTCAGCCTTTTTCCCTTCACTGTGATTACAAGTGTGTCACTTTGTGGCCTTTTTGTTATTGTTTTTGAAGCAAGAACTAAGGTTCCCCTAGGTAATAATACAGGATAATCTAGTCTAAATCAATTTGACCACCCGTTCCCTAATCCCGGATCTTTGAGTGTCATGAGTCTGGTAGGCCTGCCCTTTGACCTGAATCTGAGGGATGTTAGTAATACAGGACTAGGTGAAATGCCAGCCACGCCTAGCTAGCCCAGCAAAAGGAAATGTTTCCCACACCTTGCTTTTGCTCAGGAGGGCCCCCAGGAAAGGCATCCCCAGCACCAGCGCCTGGCCCTGCTTCAATGCCTGGGTGTGACTGCAGAAACCACCCAGTTCAAACTGTAGCGAACCTGCTGCCCTCTCCCTCCCCCGCTGCCAACTCAAACAGAACACTGGGAACACAAATAGAATCATCACAATAAACCGGTTGTTGGAGCCAGACACCGGACAACCCACTCCCTGGCACGGCCACCCCCATCACAGGTCCAGACGTGAGAAGTCTCTGAGGGCTGAAGGTGTGGCCCTTGGGCATTCCTGCTCAGCAAGAAACCCTGCAGCTTGTCTGTACTTATTGCCACCTACATGCCTTGCTCAAGGAGCTGCTTTGCCAAGGCAGGGAGGGAGAAGGGTCTCCCGTTCCTCCAAGCCCTGGATGGCTAGGAAATGCCCTTCCCATCAGACCCACTTGACAAATAAAGCTTGTCAGGAGAGAACTCTTCAAACTTCGTCAGATCCTAAAGGAAGCTGAAGCTGGAGGCATGCGTGCTGGACGTGCTTCTCTGCAGGTTCAGGAATGGGGAGAAAGAGGAGGAGCCAGTCCTTTACGACAGCTTCAGATTAATGAGAGCGCTCTGGTAGCCCTGAGCTCAGGTAGCGCCCTGCCTAGCTCAGAGCAGGTCAGACTCTTCAGACCGCCCAGACCTTTCTGCTGTCTGTGCTCTGGTGCGTGTCTCTCTCTTCCTTCTCAGTCCTGAGCCAAGGAGGAAAGGTAGGTTAGTCCCTAAGAGGCAAAGACAGATCAGTCTTCTTACTTCCTGACGTGGGCACCTTTTCCAGATAGTCTAGCAAAACTCACAAACAATCTTCAACGCACCCTAACCCACCCCTACCCCCACAATCCACCCCCACCTCCTTCAGTAAGTTTGGGGGAGTCATTAGAGCATCCCCCAGGAAAGGAATTCAGACAGAATGATTCAGGAGGAAGTTTTTGCTGCCTTCAGCTGCATGGTGGGAATGGAGGATGGGCAAAGGGTCTAAAACATCTGGCTGGGGAGCCCAGTTTTTTGTAGATGCTGCATCCTTGGCTTGTTGTTTAACTTCCTGTGCTATGCCCAAGTTTCTGGTCCCCAAATGAATTCACGGAGCCAGATTTCTGATGCAAATTACATGAGGGTTTTTAATAATATTCAAACTCGAGTTTGGACCACACCTCCACCACATCAACACAGTGGGTGAGGGAAGTGCAGCCCCCCAAACCTGGGGAAGGGGTAAACTTTTAAAGTGGAAATGCCGTAGTTAGGGGAGTTCGAGTCCTGTCATCTTGGGATTGGGTGAGGAGTACATAGGCTAAGGTAGTTTCTGAACCCATTGGTCAGTTTTTGGGCGCGAAAACCTGACAAAGAACCATTCATAACTGACAAGGTATCTTCAAGGACAGGATGCCTCCCAAGAACATCTGGACCTTGTTAAATTTTATGGCCCTTCTTCCTATTTTCTTAATTGGCCATTTTTAGGGTATCTGTTCAAATTTCTGCTATGGTAACACATTTCTGGAGCTGGGATCGCCCCCCCCCCCCCCAGCTCATTACAGGACTTAAGATGAAGCCCCTTGTTTAAAATGGAGTTCACAAAGTCAGGCCCTCACACCTGAACCTCCATTTCTTCAGCTGTCAAAAGTGGACAACAAAGAGTGAACTTCTTGCTGGCGGTGGTGGCGCACGCCTTTAACCCCAGCACTCGGGAGGCAGAGGCAGGAGAATCTCTGTGAGTTCGAGGCCAGCCTGGTCTACAAGAGCTAGTTCCAGGACAGACACCAAAGCTACAGAGAAACCCTGTCTCAAAAAACAAAAAAACAAAACAAAACAAAAAAACCCAAACAAACAAACAAAAACCAAAAACGAAAAAAAAAAGTGGAGTTCTCAGGGATGCTGGGAGGATCAAATGAGATACAGGAAAATATTCTGTCATAGTACATGAAAAATACCAGGTAGAGCATCCTTCATTTTCCTCCTTCCTAAGTCTTTGATTGACATGAAAAATTAGAAGAGCACTTTGGAGAGAAAATCATTCAGTAAAGGCAATGGTCATTCTGGCTCAGCCATGAGTTTCTTGGGTTGGTAATACGAACTACTTCTCCATTTCTCTGTAAGTGCCAAGAGAGGTTATTTTGTTGCCCGCGGGGGGAATCTCATCAGCTCTCTCCCACATGAAACAAAACACAAACACTTCATTTCCAAGCCCAGAATTGGCCCAATCTAATCTACCTACAAGGCACCTTTTCTCAGACCTGAACCTGAGGTTCTGTCTTGTCTGCCTTGCGCTGTAGGTGGAATGTTGGCGTGAAGGTGGCAAATGATGCTCAAGGCGGTCTAGCCTGATCACCGGTGGATTAGCAAAAGTAGAAATGACCATTGCATCTCTAAAAAACCGCCAGAACGGGCAGTTACTGCCTTGCCTAGGATCCTATAATAAACAGTACCCACGTGCCCATATCTTAACTATTATCTGGGAGTTTTAAGGGCAAAGATAAGTTTGTTCTTATCTTTGTTCTCTGTTAGGAACTGGGCAGGAGTTCCAAACTGCTGCTGTAGCCTATTGAAGTTGACAGAGATGGGTAGACAGGACAAGGATTCAGAGAGGGCTGGCCCCGAGTAGAGCCCTGAAGAGTGGCAGCAGAGGAGGGAGGGAAGTGAAGGCCAGCTGTTTAGAGAAACCTGCCAAGGAAGTGAGTAATAGGTGGGTCAGAGGATGGAGCAAGGGAATGTTGTAAGGGGATGATCCCTTTTGTGGACAGGTGGTAAAATGTCCAATGGATACTCCCGTGAAGGAAACCCTGAGGTGCTGATTGGTCAGAGATGGAAAATGGGGTGGGATATATGTTGGGAAAGGAATGGAAGGAGACCAGGCCAACTCCAAATGCCATTCATTTACACCAACTCCTTCTAGACGTCTCTGCCTCTAGCACAGACTCTATCACGCTCACCCAATGGCTTGCATTTTGTTGTTGTTATGAACTTGAGTCTTGCTATATTGCCAGGGCACCTTTGAACTGGAAATGTTCCTGCTATAGAGTTCTTGTGTGCTGGGATTACAGGAATGCACCCTATGCCCTACAATGATTGTTTTTCATGCCAATAACTAATCTCCCTTTTGGCTCCACACCCCCATAAGGCACAACTTAAATCTAGATTGTGATTATTTGGAGTCCTGAGTCCTTCCGCCCCGTGCCTTACATTCCGTGTAGGGTGGTTGCCTTACCGTGGTCGCCTCAACCGCTTGCTCTGTCTCTTTCGTCTCTCTGTAACTGTTTCCAGAGCTGGGCCAAGGGGGAAAAAAAGCAAAAGGCAACTCACAAAAATTCCTCGCATTTGGCCGCATTGTCTTAAGAATTAAGACAGAGTTAAACTTCAGTTGTTGACATAAGTATTTCAGGACTTTCTCATGTTTGTAAATCACAGTCCTCGGGAACTTCTGAGTTCCCATCCCCTTTCAGTGGGGTCGTCTAGGCATCCCTTCCCTCAAGTATTCTCCAAAGTTCTGTGGAATGAACGCCTAGAGTTTAAAAATTTAAACTTTTCCTTTTCTGCTTCTCTTTGACTCTGGGGCTGATGCCAAGAGTGAGAGTCCTCTAAGCTAGGTTTGATTCCAGTCTCCTGGGCAAGGTAGTTTGGTTAGTGGCTGGTCTGTGGTCTACTGTCTGAGGAGAAGTGGTTAGGAAGGTCACCCAGACAAAATTATGACCCACTGAGGGTGGTGGGAGTGGTCTAGGTTTGGCCTCAGTCTGGAGTCCCAGGCTCATAGACAAATCTTGGCTCAGGACCTGAGGCTGAGGCGTGCTGGGACAGCCTAGGGGGTGTCTTGGCTTTCCCAGGGCTGGGGAACCCTCGCTGGCCCGGGGGCGGTAGACGCTGTTCCAGAATCTTTTCTGGCTCCACTGCCGCCTCAGCACTTTCTAATTACAGCTCCAAACAACAACAGAAGCCTCTGAAGTCATGACAACAGGCCCCGCCCATCAGGCCTCCCTCCCGGCTGGCAACACGTGACGGCGACGCTCCCTCGCCCTAGCGCAGAGGGAGGGCGGAGAGGCGGGGAGGAGGGAGGGATGACGTTTGCTCTGTCGTCTCCATGGATATAATGCATAGACGTCAACGCCGCCAGTGTTTAGTGTGTAATGTTCTTCGGTCTCCATGGTAACGTCAGGCGGCCAAACACAGGACCCCGGCAACAGGCTTCTGATTGGTCCGAGGCTTGCAGGGGTGGAGCTTCGGCTCCCGCCGGCTCAACCATGTTGCTGTTTTGGTTGTTGTCTCCCAGCTGTTTATTTCTGTAACAGATCTTGGAGGCTGCGGTCTGGATCTGTCGCCAAGGATGAGATCCAGGAGAAAACGTGCTCAACGTGCAGTTTTCTCCTACTGATTACAGCCCCACAGACAACATTGCACCACAGTCACCAAGTCGCTTGTGGGAGTCTTGCGCCTCGTGCCCAGCTTCTGCTACAGCTCAGTATTTTAGTGTCAGAACGTCGGCTCCCCGCCCGGATCACCGCTCAGCAATGCCATTTCCTTCTCAGCCAAATCCCAGAAATGGATTGGCTTCCCAGTGAACGCTTTTCACACTCTCAAGAGCAGTCGGGGGCCTTTTCATACCCAATTCCTAGATTCGGTGCTACCCCCTGCAGGATCTGGCTCCATAGCCCCCGTCTGGTCCTAATTCTGTGCAATGACATCATTTATCCACATTCCCACCGAGATGCCCAGATTTCGTGTAGCCAGAGTACTTCAAAGAATCCCAAATGACCTTGGGTGGGTACTTCTGATTAAGGACTCTTATTCTTTTCTCTCTGTCCGATTGAAGACAGCGGGTGATGTTATACTTGTTTGCTCCGGATGAGCTAAAACCAAACTGAAGAAAGAGGTACACAGAGTCACTTTTTTACATATTAAAATGCCATATTATTTTTTGATAAATAATACTACCATACTGATGGAGTTAATATCCCAAGGCATAAATGTTATCTACAGAAACTTTCCCACCTGCCTCCCTCATTGAGGATTGAAGCCAGGGCCCTGGTCCTTCACAGGTTAGGTAAGCACTCCACTAGAACCACACATTCTCAGCCCCGAAGCAGTTTTAACCTTACCCTGGACTCCGGTCAGTGAAACCAAGTTAGCATCTATCTAGAGATAACAATCTGTCCTCAGGCCTTGCAGTCAAGCCCTGCTTAAAAGAATGCCTTAAAATCTTTCGTTCCAGAGTCAAATAGAATTCACCTTCACTAGCTCCTGCACGCACAAGTCTGAGATGCTTCATAAAACATTTCGATGACCTGATAACACGCTTTCCAACCCCAGGGAGGGAAACCGACACAAACCTCACGTTAGAAAACGAGAAAGTAAAATGGCTGTCCTAGTCTCGGATCAACAGGGAAAGGACCAGTTCTTCCGGTTCTAATCTTAGCTTGCGACCTCTTTTCTCTCTTATCGGCTCTGCTGAATATCTTTGCTAATTTCCCTTGCCCCCTTCTTTGGCCTGCCTCACAGCCTATAATTCCCTTCAGAGATGTGAGTGAATTAAATGAAATTAGGAGCTTGCTTAATGCAAATAGGACCAAAGGGCACAACTCTTTATCATAATGAACTTCATTCATTAAGTCAGGAACTGCAAGCGTTTACTATTTACCCAGTAAATGTATTAAAGTGCCCGGCAAGTCTCCCTCCTGTCTTGACACTGCCAGGGAGGTATTTGAAAGTCTGATATAAGATCATTTCTAGACCATCATATATTGCTTTCAAATGCTATTGTTTCTTTCTACTGTTCCAGGAATACAGAATGCCTTGACTTCTAAGAGACAAAATATCTGGGTTATACCAAAGTAGGAGTAAAGGGGTGCTATTTGCATTGCACGCTGAAGATGACCTGAAGAGATGGGGGGGGGGGGCTGCTCCCAGCTGGACTAGAAAGAGAGGAGGACGGTGTTAGGGCAGTCTCTGAGTGCCTGGATTTAACTCCAGCCCAAGAACCAGATTTATGACCCTGTCCAAGGTCATCCATTATAATAATTCATCTGGGCTTTAGTTCTCTTTTTGTTACACACAAACATGACACGTGGTATGTAGCTCAAAAAGTCTTCCCTTCCGGAAATTCTTTTTTTTTTTTTTTTTTTTTTTTTGGTTTTGGTTTTTTGAGACAGGGTTTCTCTGTAGCTCTGGAGCCTATTCTGGAACTAGCTCTTGTAGACCAGGCTGGCCTCGAACTCCCAGTTCTGGGATTAAAGGCGTGTGCCACCACCGCCCGGCGCTTCCGGAAATTCTAAACTAATTACAGTTTAATGGTATTGTGAGGAACACACACTGATACAAACTCTTCCTATGCCGTATTTTGGTTGCACCACTTTTAAAAAGATTTTTGTTTTACCCTTGTGTTGTGTGTCTGTGGAGGTATGTCCAGATGAGTACAGGTGACCACAGAGGCCAAATTGAAGCTCTCTGCAAAAGCAGTACTCACTCTTCACTACAGAGCCATCCAATCCCAGCACTTGGGAGGTAGAGGCAGGCGGATTTCTGTGAGTTCAAGACCAGCCTGGTCTACAAGAGCTAGTTCCAGGACAGGCTCCAAAACTACAGAGAAACCCTGTCTCGAAAAACCAAAAACCAAAAAACCAAAAACAGAGCCATCCAGCCCCAAGCTGCTTTTTTTTCTTTTTCTTTCTTCTTCTTCCTTTTTTTTTTTCCTGATCCAATTCATCAAAAGGATCACAATGACCTTCCATGCTGCTGACTTTTTAAACCACGGGACAATTCATTTCCCCAGTGTATTTCCTGGTCTGTGACAGGGCACCTGGACACTCCCTGTGTTTGCTTTGACTGAAGAGGGCTCAGTGAACAGAGTGATTCTGTGCGGGCACTGTGACTCTACCAACTGCTGGTTCTTAGGACCGGGCATGCCCTCCCCCAACACCTCTCTGTCCCAGCGGTGATTGGAGAGCCTTTCCCTGCTAGATTTCCAGAGCAAAGGTTTTCTCCAAAGCCAGGGTGTGTAGGAAGAGTGACCTGCTTGACCTGCTTGACCTAAAACTTACACGTGCATCCTGAGTCTCTTTCCCATCCCAGACGGGTCGGAAGGTTACCCCTCCGCTCATGTTTCTCACATCCGACTTTCTTCATAAAAATGGACCCTTTGTGGCTAGCTCTGCTTACCCCTCAGACCTGATACAAGTTCACCTCAGTTGTTCTTACAGAGGTGTAGGAATCATAAAGCAGAGTGATATTAACAGTATTTTGTTCGAGTTCAAGGTCAGAGTCTGGGCACGTAGCTCAGTTGGCAGACCGCTTGGGGTAGCATGCACGAAGCCCTGGGTTCGATCCCCAGTACTGCGTAAACTGGATGTGGTGTATGGCGCACATCCCAGCATTGAAGAGATGAAGGCAGTAAGGTCAGAAATGAAAGGACATTCTCGGTTACATGGCGAGTTTGAGGCCATTCTGGGGTCTATGAGACCCTGTCTCAAAAACAAAACAGTCAGGCCGGGCGGTGGTGGCGCACGCCTTTAATCCCAGCACTTGGGAGGCAGAGGCAGGCGGATCTCTGTGAGTTCGAGACCAGCCTGGTCTACAAGAGCTAGTTCCAGGACAGGCTCCAAAACCACAGAGAAACCCTGTCTCGAAAAACCAAAAAAAAAAAAAAAACAGTCAGCTCATAACCTAACGTTAAAGAACAGCTTTTCAAAGTCAAACCTACTTTTCTTGTCTTTCTCCTGACGGTTCTACTTTGGCGTTCATGGGGCTTACAATGGTGAAAATTTTAATTCAAGAATTTTGCAGTGCCGAGCGATGGGCATCTCTTGGGACAACTGGCACAAGCGCAGCAAGACCGGGGGTAAGAGAAAGCCCTACCACAAGAAGCAGAAGTATGAGCTGGGACGGCCTGCGGCTAACACTAAGATTGGCCCTCGTCGCATCCACACGGTCCGTGTGCGAGGAGGCAATAAGAAGTACCGTGCCCTGAGATTGGATGTGGGGAACTTTTCCTGGGGTTCTGAGTGCTGTACTCACAAGACAAGGATCATTGATGTCGTCTACAATGCATCCAATAACGAGCTGGTCCGCACCAAGACTCTGGTCAAGAACTGCATTGTGCTCATTGACAGCACCCTGTACCGACAGTGGTACGAGTCCCACTATGCACTGCCCCTGGGCTGCAAGAAGGGGGCCAAGCTGACTCCTGAGGAGGAAGAAATATTAAACAAAAAACGATCAAAGAAAATTCAGAAGAAATACGAAAAAGAAAGCCAAGATCAGCAGTCTTCTAGAGGAGCAGTTCCAGCAGGGCGAGCTTCTGGCCAGTGTGGCAGAGCAGATGGATATGCACTAGAAGGCAAGGAGCTGGAGTTCTATCTGAGGAAGATCAAAGCCCGGAAAGGCAAATAAACCATCCGTCATAGCTCATGTAATAAAGGTGTTTATTATTCTGTAAAAAAAAAAAAAAAAAAAGAATTTTGCATAGCCTTCATGGTGGCACACACTGGGAACCCCAGAACTGAGTAGGCAAAGGCAGTAGGATTGTCATGAGCTCCAGGTGACTCTGGGCCATAGAGTGAGACCCAGCCTCATAAATAGTTAATAAATGTAAATAAATAAGCAAACAAAAACAAAGTCCAAACTTCTTAGAGGGGCATAGCGGCATGTGACTTTAATCACAGTACTGGAAAGATGAGACAGTTGGATCTCTGTGAATTTGAGCCTAGCCTATCTCAAAAACAAAATCAATTAATTTCTTGGGCTAGCATCTTTGGATCATTCATAAAAGAGAGTCACATAATCCTACTGGGATGGTTTCTTACCATCAAGATATAGTTTCCTCTGAAATTGGAACATTCCATTCTGCAGAGAAATTCCAGGAAGGTTAACAACTCAAAACAGCGTCAGGAAGTCCCTGAAACTGACCAGATTCACTAGGCCCCTCGATGCCAGAGTAAGCAATAAAGGTTAGAGCCCCTCTGAGACAAGTGGAACAGAAGTCTTGAGAAGACTCTCAGACAAACTGAACTGTAAAGAAGACTCTGAGAGCAGACCTGGAAGGAGCAGAAACCAACCAAGCTGCCTGGAAGATATTTATGCCAGAGTTACTTGAAAGGGGCAACCTCCACCCTATTGAGGTGCCTGCAGGCTGTACAGTATGCTCCATGTTTCCCAGCTTTTGAGAGCTGTCACACGCTGGGGTGGCTTTTAGTGATACAGCTGTCATTAAGTTATTCCTACCCTAATAAGTAACCCTTCGCCCAACTGCTGTAAGTAACCCCAATAAAACTCATTGGTCCAACAAGTTGGGCCATGGTGATATCCGTACTTGAGCTGTTGTGGGCTCCCGAGCTGGGGTAAGTAGATGTGTGTTCTATCTTCCCATGGAAGGTTTTATCACCCGACACAGAAACACAATATTACGAACATTTCTCTTGGAAGTATTTCCGCTTTGGGGGCAGACTGATTTGCTTTCATTGCTGAATCTGTGTCCTCTCTACCTAAACACTAAGGGTCTAACCTGGGGAGGTGGATTTACTGATTGCACTATTTGTGGTCCAGCCAGATCTGAATACAGGAGCTGAATACAGGGACTGGCAGAGTTCCCAGAGTTGGGAACAAGCCTGTCTTCTACCTAGCTTCTTAGGACCGAGCACAGATACTGGCAGAGCCAGTTTAACCAGCACCTTGGGAAAGCTCAGCCCATTTCCCCTGCTTCTAGTTTTCTTTCTTAGAAGTGGAAGCCTTTTACATGTTCTGTGATTACATATGAACTCACTGAAACTAGAACAAAATACCCCCAACCCCAAACACACACACACACACACACACACACACACACACACACACGGATAGATGTAACTCAGTGCAGTGCTTGTCTTGTCTAGCATGTAAGAGGCTCTGGATTTAATCCTGGGTACCCTAAAACAAACTAACTAAACTCTACAAACATCTCTTTGAGGAGTTTATTTTTTTATATTAGACCAATTTCTTTGTAAAGAAACACATCTAATTACAAATATGTGTTATTATAAGTGTTGTTAAGTGCATACAGAAGATGAAGCTATAATTTAGTTCTCTGTAATGTGAGTGTAATTAAGGGCCACGAGCCTGAGTTTCTCTTATCAGACTGTCTCTGGCCGGCACCCAGGGAAACAAATTCATTTCGGTCACCAGAGTGCTTCTTCCACTCTACTGGAGAGAAGGGAAGGATACTTAGACCAATTATCCCCTGTGGGTTTGGCAACTGTAATGTCAGTATTTAAAATAAATAAATAATTAAATAAAAGATTGACCCTAAGCCAAGGACAGTGATACATGCCCATGATTTCAGGGCTCCAGGATTTGGGAGGCTGAGGCAGGATGATTGAGTTTGAGCCATACTAGATTTCAGATTGATTTTTGTCTCAACAGACAAGATAACTGAGCTTCTCCAGCAGCCCAAACAACACACTAACAAAGCCCATCACTGAACTGAGTAAATGCTAAGTAATCTCAGTGATTTATCTCACCATAATTCCAGAGCAAGCACTCAATGAGTACCAGCTATTAATAGTATTTCCACGGAGTCAAAAGGTTTCTAAAATCTGTATTTATGTGTCTGTCAGTGTGTGTGCCATGCGTTTGTGGGTGCCCAAGGAGGCCAGAAGATAGCATTGGATCCCTTGGAGCTGGGGTTACAGGCTGTTGTGAGCCGGCTAACGGGAGTGTTGGGAACCAAACCTGTATACTCTGGAAGAGCAGCAAGTGCTCCTAACAGCTAGGGCATCTCCCCACCCCTGAAAAAGTATTTCTGAGCGACTGTGTTAGGCTCAAGAGAGTCAGTGATGAGTGATAGGTTTTTGTACTCCAATATCGGTTTCTCCACAGACGCGGTAAACCAGCTCCAGCAGAGTTTAAAATGACCACGTTTATTGAGCAAAGCACTCCTGGGTGACTTTCCCTGCCAGAGAGGTGAGCAGGTAGCAGTGTCGGGGGAGGAGCCTGGACTTTTGGCGGTTTTTCTGAGAGAGGCAGGGTTTGGAATGGGGCCTAGCTGGAGACAGACTCCAGCCTAACAATGTGTAAATATAAATGACACGTCTGCTTTTCTGAAGCTGGACAGAGGACACCAAACACACGTACCCAACAACAAAGCCACTAGAATCTGGCTGCTTTGTCTGAGGGTACATCAATAAATAAGAACAATGATCAGTCAGGCATGCTGGTTCAGGCCTCCAATCTCATCTACTTAGGAGACTGAGGCAGGAGGACTCCAAATTCATCACGGGCTACAGAGCGATTTCAATGCTAACCTGGGCAATTTATTGAGACCCTGTCTCAAAATAACAAATCAAAACAAGGCTGGCAAGGAGTGTATCTCTTGGTAGAGCACTTGCCCAGCCTGCACAAGGCCCTGGGTTCAATCCCTTGGATGACAAAACACACAAACAAATAAGCAAATACCTAAACTCTATGAAGATCTCTAGATCTCTTCAAGGAGTTTCCCGTTTAGATTTTAGGCCAATCACTTTGTATATATATATGTGTGTGTGTGTGTTATTATAAATGGTGTGTAAGTGCAGCCAGTAGAAAACCTAGGCTAGAATGAGGCATTCTAGAAGGTTCCTTACTCAGCCTGGGTACTCATGGGAGTACATGTGAAGGTGATTGACAAGGAATGGGATGAGCTGATCAAAGAGTGAGGGGTGGGGAGGACAATGTACACAGGACACTCACTAGTAACGGATGCTAATTCTTCAGGCCTCTTCCCAACTGTCCTCACAAAGAAAGGGGATGCTCTCTACACCCCAAGTGTGCGCCTGCACTGAATTCAGGCCTCAGCTCCTTGTACAGAAGCAGCTGCGTAAGATGAGTCCTGGGTCTTCCGTCTTCACAAGATTCGCTGACAACAGGCAGACGCTGCCTCTGCTTCCCTGGGTCTCCACTGCCTGGAACCATCAGTACTAACTATGATAGAAACGACCTCTCTGGGAACTGAACGACTCTTTGTCCTTGCTGTAATGAGAGTCACCCGAGTGCCCCCAGGAATATGTCAGCATACATTTGCAGCTGGATTTAAATAATGAAGTGTGGTTTGGAGACTCCATCTGAGGCTTGAGCTACCTCTTCCCTCGGCACGCAGCCCCCTAGCCCTCTGCTACTGAATTTTTTCTCATTTCCCTTTTAATGCTTTGCTTATGTCATTCCCATTAGCAAGCTTCCCTAGTCGGGTTCATATTCCAGCTATGAAATAGTTCACATAGTTCAGGGCAGACATAATATTTACAGGAACTGAAGATGGGTGGATTTGATAGCGGCCTGTGGAAAGGCCTCCAGTGCTGTCAAAATAACAAAGAATTCAAGAGACAGATGCTTTGAAATGATTTCCCAAGAACCACCCCCACCCCTACCCCCAACACAGTCAACCAAACCTTGGGTAAGCATTCAGGGGAGTGGTGCCCGGGGTGAGAAAGCGTGGATTCCTGGGTGTTCTGCTCCTTCACAGCCCAGATTCTGAGCTGAACTCTGTTTGTTGTCAATAGCTTTCCAACAAAGGGGAAGTGGAATGTGCCTGTTTTCACATTCCAGGAAAAAGAGCCCTGGAAGACCTCAGAGCCTGAGTGGAGGGACCGGCTGGGTTGTTTTGGAGACAGAGCTGTGAAGGCTCTCAGGACCGCCTCAGGAGTGCAGTGGTCTCTCTAAGAAGGTTTCAGAGGGCTTGTAGCTGCATGAGAATGAAATAAAACTGTCTGTATCCTGTTTGGGCAGCTAGGGAGGAAACGAAGTGAGGAAGGAGCTGGGAATTTTCCAAATTTGGTAGCACTGATCCAAAAGTTGGCATTTAAGGACTAGGAAAGGGAGAGTCATTCACCCAGACAGTAGGGGTGGGGATGTCCCTTTGCAGCTTGGGGTGGGGGCCAAAGGGCCAGCATATCTGTCTTTCTCCCTTCTCCTCTACCTCCCATCATTCCTCCTTCTCTTTTTTTTCTTTCTTTTGACAGAATCTTGCTAAAGCCCTGGCTGACCTCTAATTCACAGCCATCCTTCTGCTTCAGTGTCCTGAGTGTTAGTTAGCATAGCAGGTAAGCACCACCACCACCACCACCACCACCACCACCACCACCACCTCCACCACCACCACCTCCACCACCACCACCACCACCACCACCACCACCACCACCACCTCCACCACCACCACCACCACCACCTCCACCACCACCACCACCACCACCTCCACCACCACCACCACCACCACCTCCACCACCACCACCACCACCACCTCCACCACCACCACCACCACCACCACCACCACCTCCACCACCACCACCACCACCTCCACCACCACCACCACCACCACCACCACCACCACCACCACCACCACCACCACCACCACTCAGTGTCCTGAGTGTTGGCATAGCAGGTAAGCACCACCACCACTACCACCACCACCACCCAGTGTCCTGAGTGTTAGCACTGCAGGCATGCACCACTAGCAGGGCTAGTTCCTCCTTGTCATTCACTTCACCTCGTGGTGTCTCCTCCCTCTACCCTGATGAAAATAGCAACACAGTTACAACACAACATATTCTTCCATTTTAATTAAACTCAGCATTACTTTAAAGAAAAGTCAATCTCCTGTGTGTGTGTGTGTGTTTGAGATGAGAGAGGGAGAGGGAGAGCGAGGAGACCAGAAGATATCTTCATGGTCTTGGTTCTCCTTTTCCACCAATGTAGGTCCCAGGGATCAAATGTGGGTTGTCAGACTTGAGTGACAAACTCCTTAGCATTTACTTTTATCGGGTATGTTTGTTTGTTCTCTTCTTCATTCATTATCAGACACTAAGCCTTACCTTAGGAAGTTTGCCTATTTCCTATGGATTTCAGTGGCCTGCACGTAGTAGGTGTTCACCAAAGGTGCGGAGAGAATGTAGAGACCAGGATTCTAGAGTCTGCAGCTTGAATTAAGGACAGATTAACTGCGGAGGTCCTATCTCAGTACCTTCTGGCCCATACACAAGGAAGTGATGTTCTGAGTAAACCCCTTTCTTCCCTTGACCGCAATTCTGAAACCATTGAAAAACAGAAAACAAAATAAAGTCTTCTGATAAAAACACAACTAAATTAATCTCAACCTAGACGTAGGATATAAACAAATCAGAGCTTCTCTTATCTAAACATGCAGTCTAAGATACTTGATGTGAAACTCTCCACTCTCTTCATATGGTCATTTTACCGTATGGATCATAAATGGGTTAGGAAGAACCAGGCATAGAGGAACAGGCTTATACTTCAAGCACTCAGAGAGCTGAGGCAGGAGATTTCCAGGAGCTCAAGACTACCCCAGGCTACATGAGTGAGAACAGGCTAGCCAAGGCTATGTGGTAAGACTGTGTCTTTAAAAAACAGAAAACAGAACAAAACAGGAAGAAGGGGAGGAGGAGGAAGAGGAGGAAGAAAAGAAGAAGGAATTGTTCCAAGAAACAACTCGAAACTGTGAGAATTGCTGGCTCCCGTGGCTTGGCTATATCAGCTGGTGAACTGTTTCAGTGGGCCAATGAGACCGTGAGACGAACCTCAGAGGTTTCTGTTATTTTTTTTTTTTTAATTTCTCCAGACTATTTCATAACCCCTTGGTTCTCTCTTCTCCAAGTTCTAAATTCAAACATTAGCTAGATGAAACTCTGAGTTCAAATGAACTTGACTTGAATGTCAAAGCTCTAGTTACAAACACACACATTTCCTATTTGTGGCAATCAGGGTCCAGGCAAAAGCAGAGGCTGTTAACTCACAACCAGAGTTTGTCTGTGCAGGTAACCCATGACTTAGTCCAAGCCACCAATGAGTCTGGACAGAGGGCTAGAAGAGCCATGCCTTCATTGCTGCATGTGTGTGACCTGGGCAGGCGCATAGGTGATGTCTATGGTTGCAGAAATCAGGCCTGCCCCATGGGGCATTAATGAAAGCATTGCTTCTGTGCTCCTCAGTGATCCTGTGTGTGTTCTGTGCAGTTTAAGCAAGTCAATGTACACTGGCCTCCCGCCTGAGTGTATTCAGTCACAGCTAGATTGTTCCAGACGCCAGTAGCTGAAGCAGGGTTATTCAAGAAGCAAGCAAGAAACGTGGGTCCCTTATCCTGTTGCGTGAGGTGTTTATGAGGTACTGGAAAAGCTGCTTTTCCTCCCTCCTCGTGGAACTCAATGTTCTGGCATGGTTCCAGCATTCCATCATACTGTCAAGTGTGTGTGTGTGTGTGTGTGTGTGTAGACAGAGTCTCATATATCCTGGGCTGGGCTCGAACGGCATATGGAGTCCAGGATAGCCTTGAACTCCTAATCTTCTTGTCTCCAAATCCTAAGTGCCAGACTTACAATGTATTTTTAAAGATAAAAACTCCTTCTCAGTTCAATATTGTTTTTACTTTGAATTACTGGGGAGGGATAGCTAATCATTTTAGGGTAATGGAAGTTTATTATTTATGCTTTGCTATACTGAGGAACAAACCCAGGGCTTTGCACATTTTAGGTCAATGCTCTACCACTGAGCTACACCCAAGCTCATATTTTATATTTTGGAACAGAGTCTCACTTCGTTGCATTAAACTTATGGTACTTCTGTCTCAGCCCCCCAGGTAGCTGGAATTATAATCTTGCACCAGGAGGCCTAGCCTGTAGAAGATTTTCTTGTTTTTGTTTTCTTGAGACAGGGTCTCCCTATGTAGACGAGAGTGGCCTTGATCTCACAGAGATCTGCCTGCCTCTGCCTCCCAAATGCTGTTATTAAAGGTGTGAGCCACTACACCTGGCTCATACAAGTTATACCATGCCTCTGAAATCAGTTTGCTTTTATTTCACTATTAACTGGGACAGTCTGGCCATTATGTAGCCCGGGCTGCCCTCAAACTCTCTATCCTCCTGTTTCCTCCCTATTACTGAGATTGTAAACAGGGTATGCTATGCCTAGCAAGTGCTTTTTAATTAAAAAAATTGTTACATTTTTATGTGCAAATATTTTCTAAAAAGTTATTTGTAGCATTTCAATTGAATTTTTGCAAAAGAATCTGGTTTATAATCCAGGATGCCTGACCTCCCCCCCCCCCCACCGTGTGTGTGTGCTATGTCTCACTGATCACTTGTGTGTGGAGTGGATCTTCCTTCCAGAGTTCCAGGCAGTAGAAACACTCAGAGATCTGGGAAGATGGGTCTGTGCAGTTCTTAGAACAGATATACACCTTAGGTTGATAAGTCTTTGAATTACTCTGTTCATGAAAATGCTAACCAGGGTTTTGGTTCCTCTGAGGAGGTTTGTGGGAAGAAGTCACACCCATCGTAACTCTTTGTACCAATTCCAACATTTAAGACCACCATGAGTTCGAGGCCCAATTGAACAACCCAGGAAAACCTTGCCTCAAAAACAAACAAACAAACAAACAATAAAACCAAACAACAATTTCTTCTCCAAATAAGGAGAACCAAGCTGTTTCCTCAGCCACAAGACCCTTCTTTTTAACATCTGTTCATTTCACAAGCATTAACTGAACGCCTGCTCATGTCAAAAAAGTAGGCACCGAGTAAAGATGGATACTCACTAAATCAGGTAAGCGCTCCCATCTTGAGGAGCTGAGGGTCTAGTCGGGGAAGACAGTGAAAAGGCACATGGACAAACAGACAGTATCAGCGTCACAGACAGAAATGCTCACTAAAAGGGAAACCTAGGGACGTGACAGAAAGTGACAAAAGGCCGGGAGCCTGCAGCATCAGGGGAGGGGCATGGTAGGTTTCCTGGAGATGGTGACAGTTGCTGAGAGGAAGAGTCAACAGGTCACTATCTGGAGGCAAGAGGAAACAAGGAGCAGTGGTCCAGCAACAGAGCCAGCAGGGTACCTTTGGGAAAGGGAAGACCGCAGCATCATGGCTGGCGTGGAGGGAAAGCTAGTGGTACAAGCTGAGGTCAGAAGGCAAAAGGCTGGACCGAGAAGCTGTAGAGAACCAGGAGGGAGTGTCATTTCGCTTGGATGTTTGATTTAAAAAAAATTGCATTTTAAGCAGGGTGAGTGGGACAGCAGATCTGTTTGGAGTCCTGATTTAATTCAGAACCCTGAAATGAGGAAGTAGAAACTGCCAGGGGGGTGATCTGTCTCCATCCACCTTGTCTTAACTGATGACTTCACAGTCCAGGGTATCCTAGAGTCGAAAGGTAAAAAATTGTTGTGGTGTTAGGTCTTGAACCTATGGCCTTTCGCGTGCTAGGCAAGTGAGGCCCCCTGCCTGGAAGGTGAGATTCTTAGGTGAGTCACTTTCAGAGTTCCCCCAGCCATCCTCCAGTTCCAACCCTGCAGGTAAAAGGACAGCCGAGGAGAATCAGACCTCAGCTGACGGTAAACTACAGTTGAAAGTTTTCTCACAGGACAGAGTCAAACAGGAAGACAAAGCGAAGTTGCTAAATCTGAGTTGAAACTGTGATGGACAGGAGGCAGCTTCACTCTGAAGTCCCCTACACTGGTTTGGATTTTTCCACGTTGGGAAAGGAGGATTTCTTTGGCACTCTAATAATCAATGCTTCTTTCAGGTTCGGTTAAGTAAGATGATGGATAAGATGCATCAACGCCTTGAAGCGCGTCATGTGCCAGCCCTTGCTAGTCACCCTCAGCCCTGCCCTTGGTGATGGTGAGATTTTCTCTTTGGATGGGAGCCCTGAAGTTGAGGTTTCTCAGGGTGTGTGGCTGTCCTATAGGTTTAGTGACGTATTACGGGAGGCTCCTTTGGAATCCTAGCAGCTAAGCTGACCAGAGCCACAGAAGGTCAGCTCAGGACACTAGAGCAGCTGGCAGCCCGAAGAAGACCTCCCTTGTTGTCCGATAGCGTGTTCTTGTTTCTGAAGCAAGGCTCAGCGTGGCAGACGGACGGCTGTGTGATTCTGCCGCCGCTGGTAAAAGACGCAGCAGGCTTGGGCTGAGGGAGTCAATCTTCAGCACCCTAGGTCCCGTTTCCTCAGCTCCAGATGGATGGTGTTCTGGGCTTCCACAGCCTTGTTTAAGTGCCCACATTAGCAGCAGGATGGGGTTCCCATTGAAGCATCATCTCTTGTCAGAAAGCCAAGACTTGTTCAGAATGAAAACAGAATTCTTCCCAAAGAGGCTAAATCACTCGCGCTAATTAGTCTCGGTGGTGGCGGGTGCGTGGGGTGGTGCTAGTGGCAAATCTGCGCCTGCGCTCTTCTAAATAAGGACAACAGCTTTGTTCACAAAGCATACTACCATGAGTAGCCCTGATCCCGGAGACCCTGTGCCGGGCTCATGTGCATGTGAGTCTCAAGGGATTGCAAGACACTTCTTGTTGGGCCCAGACATTCAGAATGAACACATTTAGAACGCTTCCAACAGTTAACTGTCATCAGAGACAATGGGGTGTCTGTATGGGCACTGCTGACCTTCTCACAGGGTAGTGTAACAGGGCGAGTCTGGGCCTTTGATCTTTTGCCCACCATGAGCCATTGGCATGTTACACGCAGTCTGCATCAGCTGAAGATAGCTCAAACATGCTATTTATTTCCTCTCTCCCAGTTTTTCAACTATTCATACTCAAGAATAACAGTTTTGTCCTTCCTCCTCCCCCCTTTTGGCTTTCTGAGACAGGCTCTCATGCAATCCGATCTGGCCTTGAACTTACTACACAGCCTTGTCTCAAAAAAGGGGGAGAAAAAGTAACGCACAAAAATGGCCAAAGAAGTCTAAGAAACGGTTTTCTTAAGTCACCCAAAGAGTTGATCCTGATGCGCACTTCTTCCTGACTGCCAGTCTCGTGCTCCGACCACAACCCTTCACCACCAGACCACACTTCCCTAAATAAACAACTACTTCTGCATGCTGGGGACAGGGCCTGTGCGGCAGCACTTACGTACGTAGGCGGCGCAGACAGCAGCCTCTCACTTAGTGTTGCAACAACACAGGCTAACCCATGCACACCCAACTCCAAACGTTACCAAATGTCTTGACGCTGCTCAGGCTTCTCTACCGTCCCACCATACAACAGAGCAAGAGCAGGAAAGCCTGCATGACATAAGACAAATCTGCTGAAGAAAAAGAATTGTCCTTCCTTCCTCCTTCCTCTCTTCCTTCCTTTAGCTCAAGCTAGCCCTGAATTCCCTCTTTAGCCAAGGATAAGTCTCAGCTTCTGATCCTCCTCCACTCAGCACCCAAGTACAAGTCTTACAGGCAGGTACCTGGGCACCAGAGCTCCTCTTTTTGGTTTGATTGTTTGTTTTTGTTTTTACAAGACAAAGCCAGTTTCACTTTTTCACCAGCGGTGGCCTGGAGCTCCCAGTGTAGCCCAGTTTCAAAGCCACCCTTCTTCCTAGGCATGCTGAGGGCTGGGGTTACAGGCAGGAGCTACAGCGCCCACTCTGAATTGGTTTTTAATTTGGGTTAAAATCAGCCCAGGGAGCCTGTAATCTTTTGACTTTTGATTTCCAGTGAGAGGAACTCAGAACACAGATAATCACTCACTGCCAAGGTTCTGCCACTTCATGCTCAGACTTGTCCAGAGCCCAGAATCCCTGCCCTACTGGGAGGCAGCACTGTGCGCTCTGGAGCACACATGCTTGTCTCAGGTCCCAAAGTTGCTCTGACCTTTGCAAATGGCAAAGACAGGTTCACACGCAGGCACTGATTTGTCTTTATTTTTAGGCTACAATGTGTGAGCTCTATTAAGAGAATAACTCTACAGAGAAACCCTCTCTCAAAAAACTAAAGAGAAAGAGAGAGAGAGAGAGAGAGAGAGAGAGAGAGAGAGAGAGAGAATAACTTTATTTTTAATTGGTAAACCATTTGTAAAGATTTATGGAGGATATTTTAATATGTATATACATTCTGTAACGATGAAACCAGAGTAGCTAGTATGTCCATCGTCTCTCAAATGTTTACAATTTTTTTGTGGATAAAAGCATCTGAAATCCTTTCTTCTTTTTGTAGATATTTTGATATATGTTATTAGCCAGGTTTAGTGGCATACATCTGTAATCCTGGCCTTGGGAGGTAGAGGAAGGAGGTCAGGAGTTCAAAGTCATCCTCAGTTACGCAGTAATTTTCAGTCGGCTTTGAGGCACCTGAAAATTTGTGTGTGTGTGTGTGTGTTCCATACAATAGAAGACCACAGCATATTCTTCCTGCCTAGTTGTTTCTTTGTACTTACGGCCAGCTTTCCCTCTCCTTCCAGCCCCTGGTAACCTGTTTTTTTCTTTCTGCTTCCAAGAGTTTCACAGTCTGAGATTTCAAACGCAAGTGAGATCATGAGGTATTTGTCTCTTGGTGTTTGGCTTATCGCACCTAGCATGAGGTCCTGTAGGTTCCTCCAGACTGCTGCAAAGTACAGATGCCCTCCACTCTTAAAAAGAGTGAGAACACTATTTCACTGTACATGGACGTATACTAGATTTTAAAAAGCGATTTTTCTGTTGATGGACACAGCTGTTTCTGTGTTCTGGCTGCCGGGATGAACACTGCTAAAAACACCTGTGCCAAAACACCTAACACAATTTCTTTTCTCTGCTTGCTCTTGGGTTTTGGGATGGTAGGATTAAACTCAGAGCCAGGTAGTCACTGTGCCACGGAGCCACACGCCTGGCCTGCCCCATTTCTTAAGATGTGAATTTTATGCTAATGAATTAATGCCATGAGTAAGTCGAGATGTAAGAGTATCTTTATCTTATAGGATGAACACTGGTTGTTAGTGGGGGAGGAGATGGAAGGGTCCGAGTAGAGCTTGAACCCTATATGGTATTCTGACCCTTTTTAAGCCTAGTCAGGTTATTACCCAGGGGACAGATGGTCTAGATGCCACCTCTGTATTTCAGTCACTTCCTCTGAGTTCTGTCACTATCCCTCTTTGTGCCCTTTACTACTCCATTCTTAGATCTGTCAAGCCATTACTGCAGCCCCATAATCCTCTGTTCCCTGGGAGCCTTGGCTCTGTGTGAAGGAAGGATAGGTCCACCCCATTTATTACATATATATGCATATATGTTAGCATATGTATATATATCAGCACACACACATATATTGGGTTTTTTGAGACTCTGTTTCTCTGTGTAGCCTAGGCTGTCTTGAAATTTACTCTGCAGACCAAGCTGGCCTCCAACTCAGAGATCTGCCTGCCTCTGCCTCCTGAGTGCTGGGTTTAAAGGCGACACCACATGTCTGGCCTGGTCTACCCCATTTATTACAGTAAATGTCAGCCTCTAACCCAATCCCTCAATAGTCTTCGTTAAATAAATGGGAGAAGATATTAATAGATGGTATGTCCTTTTTAAATTATTTGTTATTTTATATGTATAGGTGTTTTGTCTGCATGTATGCCTGTGCAACAGATGTGTATCTGATGCCCAGGAACACGAAGAGAGGGTGTTGGAATTGAACCCAGGTCCTCTGGAAAAGCAGCCAGTGATCTTAACCACTGAACCATCTCTCCAGTCTCCAGCTTTCCAGCTTGTCCTTTTCAGAGGACAGATGTATTAGGTGTCCAACACTCTAGCCATAATGGTGCCAGGGGAGAAAAAAGAGCTAAGCTATTCGGAGGAGAAAGGCTAACCCCAAGACCTTTTTTTTTTTTTTTTTTTAATTGCCAAAGGAGGAGTAAGTGATGTATGAGATAAATCCTGGATATAAAAATCTTGATATATCTTTGAGGTGTTGGCCGGAGCTGCTTCAAACCTGCACAGAAAGCAAATCAAATCCCTCTAGGTTTTCTCGACGAGCCCCTGAGAGGCAGTTATGAGTGGAAGGCAAGGCCAGACAGACCCAGGAATTCAAAGCTTGACCTACTTTGTCGAAACTAATAAGAGGAAAGATGTCTGCATAATCTCTCTCTCTCTCTCTCTCTCTCTCTCTCTCTCTCTCTTAGTAAAGGGCAGTGGAAGCACATGAGAGACGTTAGAATTCAGAGAGCTGAAAACGACGAAATCACAGCAGGACTGAGCAGCTAGCTACAAGAAGCCTGTGTTTGTGTATCGCGTTGTTCTCTTTCCCCTCCCCCTCTCTCGAGTGAGAAAAAAAATAGGTGCCTAAATTCCCACCAGCATAAACCAATGACATACAATGATGAAATTCTGTTTTCACCTCTGCCTGTGACAGGGAATGCAAAAATAGCAAGTGGCCTATTTCCACGAATCCCCGCCTCCCTGCCCTCCCGGTTCCCGCCGGGTTTGGATCTCTAAGAATGGAGGCTAGCGCACAGCCAGGAGCCAGCCGGGATCAGCCCCCGGACCCGAGGGTGATGTCAGGCGGCGGGAGCGGCCGCAGCCCAGCCAGGGAGGCCGCGGCCTCTGGGGAGCAGGGAGGGCGGGTGGCCTCGATGGGCGGACCGTGCTCCCGGCCGCGCCGCGTCGCCTGGAGACGGCCCTGGCGGCGCTGTGTTGCTGTAAACAGCCGCTCGCTGTTACTATCTATAGCAAGATCGCCTAGCTCCCGGGTGCGGCGGCCCGAGGCAGGTTTGCGGTTCTGCGCCCCTTGCGCCCCTAAAGATACATTCACTGCCCTAATCCTCTCTAGCCTTTCTTGGAATGCCCACCGATTGGCTTGACCCCCCCGGAATCCATAGAATGGAGACAAACGGACACCTGAGTTCTGCGAGGGTCTGCAGTTTCGTACCCCAGGGGTGACTGGCGCTCTGGGGCCGAGCCCAGTCAATCTAACCCGGCTTGTCCTTTGCAGAAGGACGGCGGCGGTTGAGGGCATGTAGGGGTGTGTTCTACACACCTAGCCTCCCCAAAGTTCCATCTTCCAAGATTCAGAGCTGTGCTCAGGTTCCAGAAGCCAAAATTTCCCCTACCACGGGCTGGGCACCGTTCTTCCAGCCCTCTCTGGTCCCCCTCCCTCCCAGGTCCGAACTGGAAAATCACCCGCTGCTGGTCCCTGGTAAGCGCAGTTACAGGCTTGGATTCAGTCCCCCCCTCCCCCACCTCCCCAGCACGGACTTGCGTTCTCCGCCAGATATCACTTCACTTTGTAACTCAGAGCTGTCCCCCCCCTGCTCACTAATAACCGCCCCCTCCCACCGCCCCTCACCCCCGGCCCCAGCTCAAAACTAGGCAAACGACCCCTTCAGGCACCCTTGCAGGGAGGTTTTGCGTAATATTTTTCAGCCAGTGTCTCTGGGGGCTAACAGCCACCCTAATACCTCCAAGTGGCTAAGAGCCGGGGAGTGTGGGGGGTGCTTTCTTCCTTTAAAACACGAATGAATGAATGGACTCAGTATCGTAGGTGAAGTGGGCTATTGTGCACTTATTCAGAATCCTTCACTTACTGCGTCCAACCTCAGTCCTAGTGTTACTCGAGGCCAGGGGTTGGAGCGAGGGGCTGTGAAGCTGATACCATTTTATTATTTATTTATTTATTTGCACTTATTTGCGGTGGGCAAGCTTTCCTTTGGGAACGGAGGTTTCAAACCTTTAGGGTTACGTACCTGTTTCTCCTAATACCAGATTCAGAAATGTCCCAGATTTCTGGACCATGGTAAGGAGGCGACCCCATCTCGTGCCCTGACCCTGGGACAAATGGGTCCACATTGAATCAGGTGCGAATGTTCGCTCGCCTTCTCTGCCTTTCCCGCCTCCCCTCCCCCGATCGCGGCCCCCACTCCCCCCCCCCTCCGCACTGCACCCTCAGAGTTGGCTGCAGCCGGCAAGCAGTTCCCGTCAGTCCCTCCCTCCTTCACACAGGATGTCCATATTAGGACATCTGCGTCAGCAGGTTTCCACGGCCGGTCCCTGTAGTCCTCGGGGAACTATCCCCGAAATCCTACATGCGGGGAGTTCAGGAGACCCTCTAAGACCCTTAATGTGAACACTCAGGTGAAAATCACTTGACGAGTCGGGGGTCGGGGGATCTGGGGCGGGGAGTTGACGACAGGGCGGTTGCAGAGGGCCCAGGCGCGCTCCTCCCCCTCCATCGCCACAGTTCCGCCCAGTGCCAGTGACGTATAAGCTAACTTCATTCACTCCGTCTTCTCTATAAAGGCACCGGCGGAGGCGCCTACTACTCCAACCGCGACTGCAGCTAGCAACTGAGAAGACTGGATAGAGCCGGCGGTGCCGCGAACGAGCAGTGATCGCGCTCCCAACCCAGCTCTGCTCCGCAGCTCCCACCAGTGTCTGTCCCTGGACCCCTCGCCCGGATTTCCCTAAACTTCGACCATGATGTTCTCCGGTTTCAACGCCGACTACGAGGCATCCTCCCGGTGCAGCAGTGCCTCTCCGGCCGGGGACAATCTTTCCTACTACCATTCCCCAGCCGACTCCTTCTCCAGCATGGGATCCCCTGTCAACGCACAGGTGAGTTTGCCTTCGTGCAGCCGCCGGGTCCGCGCTGAGGGTCGCAGAGGAGGGGATACCGGGATGGGACACTCAGGGACGTCAGTTGGAAGGGGGTCTCACTTTTTCTCTTGGGAGGGAGACTGGAGTGGACAGAGCAGCCCTAGCTTGGGAATCCAGGACTTGTCTGAGCGCCTGCACGCTTGTCATAGTAAGACTTAGTACCCCCTTCCCGCGCAGCAGGTTTATTTTGAGTGGCCTGCGCTCTTCCCTTGGTGTCTTGTCTTTGAGATCAGCCCGGGACTCGAGCTAAGACTAGCTAACGAGAGCCTGCGAGGCGGCAAACAGCGGCAATCCCCCCTCCGGGGGCAGCCTGGAGCAGGGAGGAGGGAGGAGGGTGCTGCGGGCGGGTGTGTAAGGCAGTTTCATTGATAAAAAGCGAGTTCATTCTGGAGACTCCGGAGCGGCGCCTGCGTCAGCGCAGACGTCAGGGATATTTATATCAAACCCCCTTTCAAGCGAGTGATGCTGAAGGGATAACGGGAACGCAGCGGTAGGATGGAGGAGAAAAGCTGCGCTGCAGAATTCAAGGGAGGAAATTGGGAGAGCTTTTATCTGGGATGAGATACATACAGGAAGACATAAGCAAGTCTCTGACCCGAATGTTTCTCTCTCTCCCTGCTGCATGCGACGCTAAGGCTACTTGCTCCACCTGTGTCTGGAACCTGCTCGCTCACCTCCACTTTCTTCTTTCTGTTTTGTTTCAGGACTTCTGCGCAGATCTGTCCGTTTCCAGTGCCAACTTTATCCCCACGGTGACAGCCATCTCCACCAGCCCAGACCTGCAGTGGCTGGTGCAGCCCACCCTGGTCTCCTCTGTGGCCCCATCGCAGACCAGAGCGCCCCATCCCTACGGAGTCCCCACCCCGTCAACTGGGGCTTACTCCAGGACTGGACTGGTGAAGACCATGTCAGGCGGCAGAGCGCAGAGCATTGGCAGGAGAGGCAAAGTAGAGCAGGTGAGCAGCGAGCGATTCTGGACCTGGGTTTGGGAGGCAGCGAGCAGGTGGGGAGCGGGGGGGGGGGGTGGCGGGCGGGAAGGACACAACAGAGAGTGTAGAACCCTGGTACAACTCACGGCACTTCCGGACCTGGAGCCGTGACTCCAAGCCCTTACCCTCCCTTGTCAGATTCTGATATTTGGCCCCCAGAAGTACCCTAGATAGTTTCCCAGACAGCTTCCTACCCCGTTCTTTAGCTCGGTCGCTTCTTTGTTCCCTTGCTAAAGATCTTACTTTATATGCAAATCACACCCAGTCTGACAACTGCAGGTTAAAAAAAAAAATGCTTCACCAGGAGCTGCGGGTGTTGTAGGAGCCAGGTTCACTGCGGTGACTGAATGGAGGTGATGACAATCTTACTGAATGTTGGACCTTTTTTATTATTATTGTAGTTGTCTCCCGAAGAGGAAGAGAAACGGAGAATCCGAAGGGAGAGGAATAAGATGGCTGCAGCCAAATGCCGGAATCGGAGGAGGGAGCTGACTGATACTCTCCAAGCGGTAGGTAGAGCCTGCTGGCTACTTCTGCAACTTCCAAGTTGGAGGTTGGGACTAAGGGATGAGGGTCCTTAGGCAAGACTGTGTCTTATGCTTTCCTTCCTCTCTCCCTGTGCAGGAGACAGACCAACTTGAAGAGGAGAAGTCTGCCTTGCAGACAGAGATTGCCAATCTGCTGAAAGAGAAGGAAAAACTGGAGTTCATTTTGGCAGCCCACCGACCTGCCTGCAAGATGCCCGATGACCTGGGCTTCCCAGAAGAGATGTCGGTGGCTTCCCTGGATTTGACTGGGGGTCTGCCTGAGGCTGCTACCCCAGAGTCTGAGGAAGCCTTCTCACTGCCTCTTCTCAATGACCCTGAGCCCAAGACATCGCTGGAGCCAGTCAAGAGCATCAGCAATGTGGAGCTGAAGGCTGAGCCCTTTGATGACTTCTTGTACCCACCACCATCCCGACCCAGTGGCTCTGAGACCGCCCGATCTGTGCCAGACATGGACCTGTCCGGTTCCTTCTATGCAGCAGACTGGGAGCCCCTACACAGCAGCTCCCTGGGGATGGGGCCCATGGTCACAGAGCTGGAGCCCCTGTGCACCCCGGTGGTCACCTGTACTCCCAGCTGTGCTACTTATACGTCTTCCTTTGTCTTCACCTACCCGGAGGCTGACTCCTTCCCCAGCTGTGCAGCTGCCCACCGGAAGGGCAGCAGCAGCAACGAGCCCTCCTCTGACTCCCTCAGCTCACCCACACTACTTGCCCTGTGAGCGGTCAGGGAAGGGGAGGCAGCCGGCATCCAAAAGTGCCACTGCTTTGAGCTGGTGCATTACAGAGAGGAGAACCACGTCTTCCCTCGAGGGTTTCCGTAGACCTAGGGAGGACCTTGTCTGTGCGTGAAACACACCAGGCTGTGGGCCTCATGGACTTGAAAGCATCGCATCCACATCTGGACTCAAGTCCTCACTTCTTCCGGAGTTGTAGCAAAAGCGCATGGAGTCTATTGTTCCTAGTGACACCTGAGAGCTGGTAGTTAGTAGCATGTGAGCCAGGCCTGGGTCTGTGTCTCTTTCCTCTTTCTCCTTAGTCTTCTCATAGCATTAACTAATCTGTTGGGTTCATTATTGGAATTAACCTGGTGCTGGATATTTTCGGATTGTATCTAGTGCAGCTGATTTTAACAATACCTACTGTGTTCCTGGCAATAGTGTGTTCCAATTAGACATGACCAATGTTAAACTAAGAGAAAAACTGAACTTTATTTTCCAGTAGATAGAACTAAATAGCTATACCCACGTACTGTAGTTCCTCTTGGGCGTCAGTGTTCATCGTGATGTTACTGATCATGCATTGTCGAGGTGATCTGAATGTCCTGACATTAACAGTTTTCCATGAAAACGTTTTATTGTGTTTTCAATTTATTTATTAAGATGGATTCTCAGATATTTATATTTTTATTTTATTTTTTTCTACCCTGAGGTCTTTCGACATGTGAAAAGTGAATATGGATGAAATTTTAAGCATTGTTTGCTTATTGTTCCAAGACATTGTCAATAAAAGCATTTAAGTTGAATGCGACCACCTTGTTGCTCGTTTTGTTCTGAGAGTTATTGTATGGTCTCCGGAAGGCATTTGTGGAGACCAGTTTGTCAAGATGGGTAGGTTCTGGAGGGAGACACGCCTTTTTCTGTTCCCTTATCACACAGAAGAAAACGCTAGTTCAGAATATTTTATGTGTTCATATTGCATTGCTAAGGTTTTCTACCCGCCCTGGGGGCTGAAAGCTGAGTGTAGTAACTTGAGCAAGGACACGCTTCTCTTTTCTGTTTCTTGAAGGGGACATTCTTGAATTTATGTGCTCATCTTAGGTTTAGTAGTTTTCATGGGAGAGGAATCCTTTAACAGAGCGTAGTTCTAGAAAAACAATTCTAACTTTTTATTTGGTATTGTTTGAGATAGGATCTTGCTAGGAGGCCCAGGGTGGCCCCAAACTCACAGTAATCTTTTTGCCTCAGGCACGTCAGTGCTGGTTATTACAGATGACCAGCAAGCTGAGCTTCTTATTCCTACAAAATCATGTGAAGATTTACTCTTATCATAGAAGTGGGTCAGTTGAAGAATGGCTGAAATAAATGACCCTCCACCCTGCACACCGAGTCACCACTTCCCACTCTTGTCCAGTCTATTAGACTGAACTGCTCTTTTGTTCAATTAAGCTTCAAAATTATATTTATTTGTCTCCATGTGGAAGGCATCATGTACCACGGCACCGGAGGGAGCTATGCGTCCTGGGCATTGAACTCAGGTCATCAGGCATGGTGACAAGCGCCTTTGCTCATGGAGCCAATCTTGCCAGCCCTGAGCTGCCTCTTTTTTTTTTCTTTAAAGGTGTATTATTTTTATTTTATGTGTTAGAATGTTTTGCTGGCAGGTAAGCCTATGCACCATGTACCTGCAGTGCTCACAGAGGCCAGAAGAGGGCGATAGATCCCTTGGAACTGGAGTTAAGAGACAATGGTTTTAGCCTCCATGATGGTGCTGGGAACCTGAACCAGGATCCTCTGTAGGACTAACAAGTGCTTTTAACCGCTCTCAACCATCTCCCCAGTCCTCCTGTACTGCTTCTTAATACTTGGCTTTAGAAGTTGAGTAGGGCGGTAGTGGTCCATACCTTTAATCCTAGCTCTTGAGAGACAGTCAGGTGGATCTCTGTGAGTTTGAGGCCACCCTGGCCTACAAAGCAAGTTCCAGGATAGTCAGAGTTGTTAAACAGAGAAACCCTGTCTTGAAAAACCAAAAAAGTTTTCCCTTGGATAAAAACAACAATTTTTCCATTTTTTAATTTTTTGAGATAGGTCCAATGAAGGCTAGTCTGCCCTCAGACTTGTTAGACAGCCTGTTTATATCTCCCAAGTGCTGGGACTACAGGTAGGCACCGTCATGCCTGCTTGAGTTCCTCACGCTAACCTATGCTCATTTAGTTGACCTTTTTTATTCTCAGAAGAAAAGGGGAGGGTCTTGTCCTATGGCACAGTGAAAAACAAATCCTAATTCTGAAGTTACTTTAATGCCATTCATATTACAGTGTGTGTGTGTGTGGGGGGCTGACAATTCAAAGACCTCAAGCAGCACAAATAATGGCTGATCATTCTGTAAATAAAAGTTACATAATAGTTCAGTAGGGAGAAGTCAGCAGATGCTGAATAAGCTGTAGCTGAGAAAGTTTATCGTCTCAAAGAAGAACACGACCTTTGTCTGGGATGCCTCTGGTAAGGTTGGTTGCTCTCATTGGCACAGGTACAAACCACAATGAAAGGAGATTGAGCCCCACCCTTTGTGCCCAAGTGCTGGCTGGAAGGGGAGCTTCCGGGTCATTAGTGGTAATGAAAATCACTTGGAGGTCATGGTGGACCTCATCCTCCAGCAAGTTATGTCTTTTATTTCAAATGGCAGTTCCACTAGTCTTGAGCTGATGCTCTTACCGTGATGATCAACACTTCAGAGCAACTCACTCAGGTCTCTCTAGACCAGTCCTTACGGCACACACCCCTTGCACACTGCTTTTGCCAGTCTTGAGTTAGACTGGCCTTGTTGGTACTCCAACAATCCCAGAGCTGAGGTGAGAGGCTCACCTGGAGTTCAGGGTTACACTGTGAGATCCTATATAAATAAAATGTAATGTAAAAAAAATGGTTTAGGTTCATTGTCTGCTCCTTAAAGGGTAAATATCCTTTAAATGTGATTTCTAACTTTAGAATGAAGGCAGTGTTTATAAGGACCCAGTGAGGTCTTTTAATGTGTGGTGATAACAACCCGAGATTGCCCAGATAGGGAAGGGCAATACAGGAAAGCGGCTTGCCCTGGGGGCCTTACTAATGGTCCTGTGGGCCCCAAACTGGCTATGGAAAACAAGCTTTCTTTTGACAGCCGTGACACAAGCCCTTCTTCAGTTCACCACAGCCCAGGCTATACTCCATCCACAGGGGCGCGTTGACATTCTAGGAAGACAGAATCTCTAAAAGCCTTCTCAGAATTCATGGGATCCCCCACAGGACTGTCACCTTCCAAGCTCTCTGCCACCTACATTCATGGTCTAGAGGGAAGAAAGAAAGGCCTTCCCTGTCTAGCCACAGCACTTCTTCCAAATCCCCCAATAACTCCTGAGGATGATTGACACTGGGCATGCTAACTTTCTTTTGGGAAACACTTCTATGTCTGCTCAGAAGATACAGCTTCAAGCTGGTTTCAGTGAAGTCACACCTGCACATCTTCATGACCACACTATTGATATAGACCTGTACACACCAACAGAAAGGGCTAAACACCAGGGACCATTTCCTTTTGGGGACCATGTCTTGTCTGACCTACCAATGGATTCTAAGATCTAGTTCGGAGCTATAGTACAGAGTTAATAAACATTTTGCTCAGTGAGTGAATGAGTAAATCCTACCTGCTTTCCACAACCAGAAAGGGAGTCTGCGCATGCTCTGTAACTTCTGTTCCAGTCCTGTGTCCCTCCACCCGCTCCGTAGGGTATTAGGCAATAGGAATGTTACATCTTTTACATCTGGCTGCAAACACACACCCCACTTCTAGTCTTCATTTCTGGGATTCCTTCATTGCCTCCCCTGAATTCCTTCTGCCATTTCAGCGAAGTGAGTTTGCAACTGTGTGCTGAAATTACTTTCAGATGACAGAAGATATCCACCTTTGTAGACTCGCAGACAACAGACTCCGGGCCATCTTCACACACCCATACATCTCAGGCAATTATCAAAATTAAAGGGAAGCGCTTTTTGTTCTAACAGTTATTTTGTGTCAACAGCGATTCCCATAGGTGAAAGTAAATCAGTCTCGCTGTGTCTAATTAAGAGACAAAGTCTAGGCAAATGACCTGAAGTTTCAGTGTCTCAAAAGCAAAAGCATCGGGGGCTGGAGAGATGGCTCAGAGGTTAAGAGCACTGACTGCTCTTCCAGAGGTCCTGAGTTCAATTCCCAGCAACCACATGGTGGCTCACAACCATCTGTAATGAGATCTGGTGCCCTCTTCTGGCCTGAGGGCATACATGGAGGCTGAACACTGTGTATACAATAAATAAATAAATCTTAAAAAAAAAAAAAAAAAAAGCAAAAGCATCATTTAAGCTGTGCACAAGGTTCCTCCCAAACAGTTCTCCAAAGGTTAAGGAGCAGGACTGACATTTGGATGCTGAACATCAGGTGCTGGGGTTGCTATTAACGCTAATGAGCTGACCCTTGATTCTTCCTCAGCTTCCCTCAAGACCCGCAGCCTGTAAACACACAGTTCATGGGATTCCTTTGATTCTGGACACATCACACTCATTCCTTCAAGCAGGTATGGTTTGTGTTGCTGGGTCTCTACCTAGGTCCTTTTCCCCAAAATTGGCTACTTCTTGACATTCAGGGCTTAGCTCAAAGCAAGCCTCCTAGATGCCTTCTGTGGTCATTCTGTCCTGGCTGTCTTCTGCACACACTGCCTTCACGTGATTTTCTCATGATCCCCATTTGGATTTCCACAGCATTTACCATTAGCTGCAACATCCAACCTAAGTTTTCTTTTACTTAAAAAAAAAAAAAAAAAAGTAAAGGTCTTGCCCCTCATTACTGAATTCTAAGTCCCATTAGAGCAAAGACCTGTTGCACCTTGATCACAACTGTGTGCCAGTGTCCCTTAGGATTATTGAATAAATGAAAATAAATGAGGGAATGCAGACGAAAGCCTTAAAAATGTCAGAGGGTAGTTGGACTTCTTCCATAGTAGAAAAGCATATCCCGTTATTAAATAAAAATCCCCAGGCTGGAGAGAGAGCTAGCTCAGCTGTTGGCACTTGTTTCTCTTCCAGAGGACCCAGGTTCAATCCCAGAAGCCACAATGGGTGGCTCACAATAGACTACAACTCCTGCTTCAGGGGAGACCCAACACCTCTGGCTTTGGTGGGCACTGGCACTATCCTGTACATATGCACACACATAGGTGTAAATTAAAAGTAAAATCAATTGTTGCTTAAGCAACAACAAACTACGCACTGTCCAGATGGCTTATCGGAGAAAAGAGCCTGGTGACCTGAGTTCCACCCTGGAAGCCACGTAAAGGTGGAAGGAGAGAACCGAGGCCACTAAGTTGTTCTCCGACCCCCACACTTGTCTACCCATGCTCATTTCAAAAACTTGCTCTAGGAATGGTGGCTCCCAGCTACAATTCCAGCACTGGGGAGGCTGAAGCAAGAGCAGAGCACAACTACATAGTGAGTTCGAGGTCAGCACAGGCCACAGAGTAAGATCCTGTTTGTTTTGTTGTTGTTGCTGCTTTTGTTTTGTAAACAGAAACATTAACTGCCAAATGGACACACATCAACTCAATTCTCCTTAAAGAATAATCAACATGTTTTCACTTTGGTTAAAAGACTTCCAGAGTTCATTTGGTGTGCTGGAGGATGCAACCTGTAATTTAGTCTGCATTAAAATGAGAGAGTAAGAGTTAGCCATTCCCGTTATCAACATCAGCATCATTAGAGAAGGTCCAGACCTGACAAGAAGCCGGGGGATAAGATGCACCAGATGTGGTGAGTGCCTTCCATCTCTGCAAGGGGCCGGCTGGACAGAGTGCCACTGTTTTCGCATGCAGGAACAATCACCAGAAATCTAAGCTAGTTTCCCTGCACACAACCCGTTTCTATGGTCTACACACCCTCAGTTTCTTCAGTGGCAAAATGGAGATGCTAACTGTTGAGACTGTTACGAGCACTCAGCAAAGCAAATTGGCACATCGAGAGGGCTCATTACAGCTCCGAGACCGGAAAAATATGGTAGAAGGGTTGGTTGTTATTATGATTTTGGTGGACAACATTCGGTCAGAGAAACAAATGGGGGCTGAATTTCATAGAATAGCAAGGTTCTGGGTGCCAACTGTATATCATGCATTGGATTCAGAAGCGAGCAAGACACGGTTGTGTTTTAAAAGAATGTGGACCTCAGTAAAGGCGAAAGACACATAAACACATACATTATAACACACTAGAAACAGCAGGTCTGAGGGAAAGAAGGGAGTGAGGTGTTCTACTAGGAAGATTCTCTAGGTAACCTCTGAGTTGGGCTTTGGAGGTGGATGGGGTAGAGATATTCAAGGTATTGAACCACTCTAAAGGCAGTGAATTTGGCTTTGCTGGGCTAAGCCTATAAAATGCAAGGGGTGGAGCTCAGTGGAGGGAGGGTGGGGATCTACCATTTACATCAATATTGCAGTATCAGCCGGGAGGAGGCTAAAGGCAGGTCAAGAAGAGATAACTGTGGCCAGATTACTCATTCATTTATTCATCATTTATGCCCTGGCAATGCTTACGTATGCAGGGGCAGCCCGTTTATAACGTTCCCTAGTTGTCCTATCTTGGGCGTCCTAGATGCTCGTGTTACTGTCATACCCAAGGTCCCACAGTCTTCCTTTATGCTGTCTATCCAGCATCTTTTGAGTCTTCCTTTTCCCTTATCCTGTGCACTCCTCCAAGCAGTGCTGTCTTCGGGTATCTGCCACCATTCATTCTCATAACATGGCCAAAGTATCTCAAGCGCCATGGTCATCTCCTATAGTTTACTTCCTTCTGTGGATGGAGACGTTTCTTAATGTCATCGCTGAGCAGCTTATCTCTTCGTGTGATGCCTAGAATCCTCCTGTGTTTGAGATGGCATGTCTCAAGAGGATTCTAGACCAGATGAATTTAGCTAGTTGAGTTGTTCGAAGGTTTAGTGAAGGAAGTGGTGGTGGGGTAACTAGGGGGAAGGACAGCCCAGACTTGGTGATGGAGTGGATCTAAGTTCATGTCTAGATTTACCAAACTTGACACACAGGTCGGCTTATGGTTCACTAGTGTCTTTTCACCAGTGACATGGGTTTGGGGAATATGGAAATTAAGGTGCATGTGGAACACATTAGGTTTGCAATGCCTGTGGGATCCACCCAGGGGGAGTGGAGGCAGTCACAATAATCCAACAGAAGATGATGAGTTGGCAGGGTTTATCCAGAGCACAAGGTTGGCATAGAACCTGTGACTCTGGGGTAAAGTTTCACACGAGCCTGTTTTATGCCAGCCTCTGCTTTATCCAGGCACAGTTCTGGGCCAGGGACCCTTTCTGCTCTGCTAACCAGTGTGCCACTAGCAGTTGGTGCTTGATAGGCACAGAATCATTGTCTTGTCAAATGACTGCCTCATTTGGTTCTCAGCACACAAGAGGCCAATGAGACGAACATTAGTCTCTGCATTTCACAGGTGTGGAGCACAATCCAGGAAACAGTAAATACATTGGCCCAGGGCCCACAGCTGGTAAGCAGTAGACCTGAGATTTGAATATACACTTTGTGACTCTGAAAGCCCAAACTGCTTAACCACATTACCAGATCATTAGAATTTGACTCTAGTTATATAGTCGACTCCTCTGAGATTGACACATGCCCATCAGGGCTGGGACTGGCTAGAGAGATGGCTCAGCATGTAGAGTGCTTGCTGCCAAGCCCGACAGCCTGAGTTCAATCCCAAGGAGCTGCACAAAGGAAAGAAAGAAGCAGCTCTACCTTCACATACACACAAGACAAATAAATGCACTCTGGGGGCTGAGGCAGGGTGAGTTCTGTATTTTCCACGTATTTATTTATTTGTGTATGTGTGTATGTGCACTTGTGGCATGGTGGTATGGAGGACAGAGGGCAACTTTAAAGAGTCAGTTCTCCCCTTCCATCTCTATATGGCTTCCAGGGATCAAATTCAAACATCAGGCTTGCTTTGTAAGAGCTTTCCCAGCTGAGTTATTGTGCTGGCCTCCTTAAACTAATTTTCTCTGTTTGTACAGAAAGGGTCTCATTGTTTAGTCTTGGCTGGCCTGGATCAAACTGGCCTTGAACTCATGGAGATCTGACTGCTTCTGCCTCCTGAGTGCTGGGATTAAAAGGAGTGTGTCACCATGCCTTGATCCCCCCACCACCACCAAACCAAACTAAACCAAATCAAACAAAAAAAACCAAAGCAAACCAAAAATACCCCCCAAACCCACCACCACCAAAAACAAAAAACCAAAACCAAAAACAGATTTAAAGTAAAGAAGCTGGTTATGGTATCCTGCATCTGTAAGCCCCAAACTGAGAAGTAGATTTACCTCTGAAATAGAGTTCAAGGCTATCTTTTGTTGCATACCAAGTTTGAGACCAGCACGAAAGTCATGAATCCTTTCTGGAAAAAAAAAAAAAAAACCTAAAACAGGCAAAAAACGGACTGATAAAACATAGTGTCTGTGAAGACAAACTGGACTTGAGTTACTTCAGTAGCTCTGTCGCTGGGTATGAGCATCTGGTTTTTTTCTTGTTTTGCTTTTCAAGACAGAGTTTCTCTGTGCAGCCCCAGCTGCCCTGGAACTCCCTATGTAGACCAGGCTAACCTTGAACACCACACACCCCCCAAGTCCTGGGATTAAAGGTGTGCACCACCAATGTCTGCCAGAGCACCTGGGTTTTTGATGTGTGTTTATAGGTCACTGTAGAGCAGTGCATGTAATAACGTGATATTTTGTCATGCTACTGGCTAATGTGCATCGTAGTGAGCGCATTTAGCATTTTTATTAGATATTATCTCCTTAGTGTGCTCTTTAAAATGGAAGATTTCTTTAAAATTGTTTGCTTTGAAACTGAAGGACAATCAGGAACACATGACACCAACTGAATGATGTCGTGGTAGCTCATCGGCCAGCAGTAACTTGGGCTGACAGTGTGTGTAGCACTATTCTAAATACTATGTAACTTTTTTTTTTTTTTAAAGGTGGTGGAACTGGATGGACGGCTCCGTGGTGTAGAGTGAACACTGCTCTTGCAGAAGACCCGAGTCTAGTTCTCAGTACACACATCCATCTGGCACACCTGTACGCACGTGTACAGGCACGTACATAAAAATAATAAAGATAAATTTGTATTAAAAATAGTCACAGGGCTGGGATTGTGCTTTAGTTGCCAGAGTGCTTGCCTAGCATGAAAGAAGCGCTGGGTTTGAGTCCCAGAACGGTATGAACAGGGTACCCTGTGGCTCATACCTGTTTTCTCACCTTTTTGGAAATGTAGGCAAAGGATCAGAAGTTCAAGGTCATTTCACAGCTACACAGTGAAGTCCAGCTCCACGTGGGATCCGTGAGACTACGTCAAAAATACTCAAAATAGTCACAAGCACCCTCTAAGGTAGGTCTTGATAATACAGCGACAGTCTAGGGCACAGAAAGACTGTGGCCTGTACTGAGTGGCAGCGCTGGAACCTGAGGCCCAGGCAGTGTCGTTTCCCCGACCCCCCCCCCTCCCGCCCCCCACGACTGCCTGCCCAGCGGCTAGTAAGGAAAAAACCAAATCTGCAACGACCTTGCAGGCCGGTGAAACGCTCGGGAGGTGGGAGGGCTCCTCTCCGCGGGCTTCCCAGGCATCTCCCGGGGGTCTTGGCGTCCCTACACCCTCCCTCTCGGCACCCTCCCAGCGCCCGCGCCCCGCTTTGTCAAGGCCAAGGTGTCTCCAAGCCCTTCCCAGCTTCCGGCCCTTTACTCCAGGTCAGCGCGCTCCCGCAGGCAGCGCCAGGAGCCCGCCAGTCCCCTATTTACTGTTTGGTTTCCACGGTGACACGTAGGCGCCGTCAGCGCCTCTCGTCAGCGGCTCCCACCCGGCGCCGTGACGTCTGCCCGCCGCTTCCGCTCTGCCCATATTTGGAAAGACTTTGCGGGTGGGGAAGGGCTGGGAGCCGGACTCCCGCGGCGCCCCGCCCCCCCTGCTCGGCTCCGCCCCCGCGCGGACCTGCGGTGCCCTGGTCTGCGCACCCCTCCTCCTACCCGGACCCTGCGGAGGCGGGCGGGGGCTCGGGTCACCAGCATCCAAGGGGTTCTGATGGTGGAGGCTGCAGTCAAAGCTTAGGATCTGGCTCATCTGTTTGGGGTGGGTGATCCAGGATCACGATTTTCCCTCTCTGTGCCCGGAAATCCTGGAAGCAGTCTTGGCAGTAGTGGTCTAACCTTCGCCCTCTTTGATACACTTGAATTTCAGATTCAAGTGTCTGAGGTGCAGTGGAAAGCTTTGAGGACAGACATTCTGGGGTCGGTGTTTTCCCTGGGGACATAAGTGACCTTGGGAAGGCCAGTTTCTTCTGACTGGGGGCGGGGCCGTTCTTTTTGCAGCCCCGTCATCCAGCATCTTCCATCACCTTCTAACTGACCCCCTTCTGGTGACATAATTGCAAAGTGGGTGAAGTTCTTGAAGACCCCTGCGGTTCTTATGCTTGCACTAATTGTATCTGTGTGTCTCCGGGGATTTGCTTATATTAGACGCTTAGTTAACTTTAGCTACTGATAATTGAATGGATCTGAGGCAGGTTTCACCTTCGTAAGTGTCTCCCCCCCACCCCCCGCCCCGCAATTCCTTTTACAGGCGGCGGGAATATTGAGATGATTAATAGTGGCGCGTCAGGGTTGCTGATGTAAAGCGATTTGCGGATGTAAAGGGCAATAAACATGCGGATGTAAAGGAATCCATTGAGATTCCAGAAGTCTCTGAGGAGCCGTGGGTGTGTGCTGCAGGGCCGTGGAGGCGGGGGTGGGACGGGCAGTGCCGCAGTGGCTATGGCTGGGTACTCCATGGCAATTAACGAGATGCGTAGGGCTAATTCTTCATGGGGCCTATCACACACACCCCCCCCCCAACGCCGACACCGCCCCCCCCCCCGTCCTGCCCTGTCCTGCCCTGCCCTGCCCTGCCCTGATCTGCCCTGCTCTGGTCGTCCACGCCTCCCAGACCCTTTGGCCATAGGAGTGGGTGTTTTCCAGAATTTCAAAGCTGGACGGGACTTCAGAGATTAAATTTATTCCATAGACAAGGACGCTAACGCTCATAGAAGTTGATTCAGCTAACCGAGCTTGAACAGATAGCTAGAAACAGCTAAAAGTCAGATCTAAATTGTGTAATAGTGGGTATTGAAGTGTGCCTCAACCTGAACTCAGGTGACCGTAGGACCCTTTTACTTGGCTTAGCTGATGAACGTTTAGGCCACACATACATTTAGGGTAGCCCACGGTCACAATTCAACAGCAGAATGGGGACGATTGTCAAGGTGTTTGCTGCAGAAAGCCACTAGCACTCCTGTTTACCATGGGGGGGGGGGGGGAATCTTTGTCTAGAGAAGGGTCGGAACTGCGATCCGCTGCGGCGAAACCTGTCTTAGATTCGCTATTCCCTAGTTATCCCCAGCCGTAGGCAGAGAGCTCAGGCCGCAGCTGGTGAGTAGGTTACAGGACCAACCCTGCCCTGCTGCATGGAAGATCTCTTCGCTCTTAGGAGTCTGGCTGCAGGGAGGCGTCTTTAACCCCCCCCCCCCCTTCAGCGTCACCCAGATTCTTCTCACAGCCACTTTCCGAACCTCCAGGTTGACTTTGAAGACAGCTCACGCTTAGAAGACTGGCGCCTCCCCACCACCCTCTCACCAGCTGATTTGGGGAGTGGTCTGGGAACCGTCCTCTTCCCACTGACTGGACATGAGCTGTCGCCTCAGAACAGCAGCTCTGCCACCTGGTGGTTGTGGGAGCCAAGTGTGCCCTCCTCCGGGAGCCTACAGTAGGCTGTTGTGAGAAGGCCAGGGGACAAAATGTGAGTGTGTGCCCTGGGGAGTCAAACTCAGGTTGTCGCGCTTGGCAGCGAGCGCCTTAACCCGCTGAGCCATATACCGCGATGGTCCACTCATGGGAAGAGCCAACCTGGCAGATAAAACCCAAACCAAAATAAAATACCAGATCAGTCTAGCTGTTTTCTCTCTGTGGGTTATTTCTGAAGACTTCTTCCATGTGGATGTAGGGAAGCTGATTGTAATTTCTCTTGCCAGGACTGGTTTTCAAAACCTGCTCCCCTTCTCTTTCCAACTTTGTTTTGAGTTCCATCTTCGAAATAAGTGTCTAGACTCTCCTTTCCCATAAGCCTTTTGTGACTTGGCTGCACTCGGGGGACACGGTGTACTTCTAGGTTGCCTTCCCTTCTCCTTTAGAAAAACTCTATTTGTTGTTATAGTGTGCATATGTATGGTGTGTGTGTGTATGTGTGTGTATGTGCTGTGGTATATACATGCTGTGTGTGTGTGCGCGCGCGCGCGTGAACGTGCGTGCGTGCACTATGGTATATGTAAGGTCGAAGGGCAACTTTGTGGAGCTGTTCTCTCCTTCTCCTTCCTCCCCCCTTTCTTTCTTTCTTTCTTTCTTTCTTTCTTTCTTTCTTTCTTTCTTTCTTTCTTTCTTTCTTTCTTTCGAGACTGGGTCTGGCTGTGTAGTCACACTGGTTTTGAACTCCTGACCCTCCTGTGTCTGTCTCCTGGCACGTTACGACTGGCTCTTCTTTTCACTATCTCCTTGGATGTGGGGGGGTCACGTGTTGTCTTTGTTATTTATAGACCCCCACCATAGGGCCCTCCAGAGGACTGGGGACAAAATTGGCTTTCAATAAGTCATGGCTCACTAACTGGTCACGTCTCTAGACACAGTCTGGACCTTTGCATAGATAAGCCTTCTAGAACTCTTAGTTCTTGCTGGTGGCAGGGTGTAGGGGTGATCCAATCAAAGGTGGCCTTGCACAACACGCAGTTTCACAAGAGAAACACCCGGAGTGAGATGAGGAAGTTGGAAGTTTACAGTAGACTCAGAAAAATGAGGAGGGTGGTGACCAGGAAAGGGGGAAGAGCAAGGAGATGGGTTCTGGAGAAACAGTGCAGACTCTAGAGCCAGCTTGAAGCCAAGACTCCATCTGCTGTGTGGCCTTGGGTGGTTTACCCTGCTGTCCCGTTCTACATAAACAAGTGCTCACCTTGCGGGAGTGCCGGCATATGAACTGAACTGCTCTTTAGAAAAGCACCAGGCAAGTCTAGAGCTAGCTGACTATGAGTGAGGTGTCCAGTTTTCTCGTCTTGCACCATCCTTCTTGGGGTCCCCCAGGTCTAGGTTGACTCCTGTCTGCCTGTAGTTGTTAACCCTGAGTAGCTGTCTCCAAGCCCTGGACTTTTAGATTTCTCCTGTGTGAGGCAGGCATGATTACATCTGCCTCCAAAGACTGCGGTGATAGGTTTATAAAGTGCCTAGTGTATCAGGGGCTCAACATCAGGAGTTATCATTATTAGCATGGAGAGGGGGGCGTTGTAAAGTAGCATGGGGTTCCAAAATCCTAGAAGTTTTAAGAAAGACAGATTTCATGGACCCAGAATGAGACCAACCGGCTTACCAGCTTGCAGGGGAGAGGCTGGGCTGGGCCACGAACATCTATCACTTCTGAAGCAACCAAGAATGATCTGACCTCATGAGATGTGGGGTGCTCATCCTTTCATTCTAGGAACAGTTCTGCCCCACGGCTAGGCTGAGGGTGTGGACCCAGTGGGGCTGGATGCCAGGACCTGTAGGTTCTCTTGCCCACCCTCCAGGGAGGGGGGCTTTAGCATCTGAGGGTGTGTGCTGGGTGGGCCTTGGCAACCTATTGTTGTTGCTTGTGTGTGAGAATGGCCCAGGGACATCTTGGCCCAGGACGTGGACTTTTGGGCCTAGTAAGCGAAGAACCTGTCTGCACAGCTCCTGAGAACCGCAATTCCAAGCCTTCACTAAAGACATCCTGGGACTGATTGCCAGCTAGTATCGGAGAAGTGGAGGAAGGAGGGATGTGGGAGGCATGTTCATGTCAATTCTCTTCAGCCACATGTGTGGAAAAGTACTCACCCGGCTATGCAAATGGTTGGCTCTTTCTTTCAGTTCTTTTTGGAAGAAGGAAGCAGGTTGCAAAATCATACATTGTTAGAGTGTTGCAATCTCAGTGCATGTTAGGAGTCATACTATGGACTCCATACTTGACAGCTCTTGTCGTGGAACACACCAAGTGCCTTGTGCTTTACAACCGATGACGGCCATGGTGGTGGGTCTCCTGTTAAGTAAGTTCGTCTTTGGGGATCCCAAACACAGTTTGACGCTAAGCAAACTCATCTTTGGAGCTGCTGTTTGGAGAGGCACCAAGAAGACTGGAAACCATTCAATTGCTCGTGACAGTGATAGGTGGGCCCTGGTGACAGCCCCACAGCAGCTCCATGGGGACCAGGCAAAAGAAAACAACAACAACAAAAAAAACCCAAACACCCAGCGTGCCAAGACGTGAGGGTGCAGGTGTTGGCGGTGCCTGGGGAAGAGGAACTCAGGTTTTGTCTTCTCTCTGCTCCTCTGTGCTTCGTGACTGCTTTTCCTTGTTCCTGGTGAGCGTGCACTGTTTCTGTAAGAAGGAGATGCTTTAAAACGTTCTCAGCGGAGCAGGATTTTTTTTTTTAAATAAATGACAGCATAATTTGCCTTGTCCTTTCTTTCCAAAAGAAATAGGTATTCCTGGTTTAACAAAAAGCACCTTTGAAAATTCAGAGAGTGAATATATGGAGAAAATTAAAAGTGAAATCCTTTCCCAAGGACAGCCACTGACAACAGTTTTCACTGTAACTTTCCAATGCATACTTAATGTTTTTTGTTTTCCTTCTTTCCTTCCTCCCTTCCCTCTTTCCCTCCCTCCCTCATTCCTTCCTTTCTTCCTTCCTTCCTTCTGCCCTTCCTTCCATCCTTCCTTGGTGTGGGAAGTCCTTCTGTATATATGTTGCTTTTTTTGGTTAATCAAGAAGCTGCTTTCGGTCAATGGCTTAACAGAATATAGCCAGGCTGGATGGATGAGATCTATCTATCTATCTATCTATCTATCTATCTATCTATCTATCTATAGAGAGAGAGAGAGCAGGCAGAGTCAGGGAGAAGCCATGTAGCTGCCCGCAGGAGAGAGATGCCTCTGCCAGAGGCCATGGGAATCTTGCCAGTAAGCCACACCCACATGATGATACACAGAATAATAGAAATCGATTAATTTAAGATATAAAAGTTAGCTGGAAATACGCTTAAACTATTGGCCAAACAGCATTGCAATTAATACAGATTTCAGTGTGATTATTTCAGTTCTGGGCAGCTGGGAGCGAACAAGTGACTTCTGCCAACAGTTGGCCCCACAGTGGGGGCAGCTAAGTCCACATAAAACCTGACAGAGCTTAAAAAAAATTCTACACACACACACACACAACCCCCAAAGTTTAGTTGCATTTTTTTTTCAGATGGGCTCTGTTTGCTGGCCGCATGAAAAGTCATGCCGTTTTGAAATGGTAGCTTCCCAATCCATGCTGCCAGCACAAGTTCTTTCAAGAGGCCAAGCACTTGAATGGGGTTTGTGAGCGGCATGCTGTAAGTTGCTTGGTGACAGCATGGGCCAACTGGTTAGCAGAGTCGAGGTGGTGAGGATGGCTCCCACTGGGCAGTCTCAGAGGCAGTAAAAGGAGCCAAAATGCAAAGCAGCCTTAGTCCTGGGCATGCCACTGAACATTTCCAAAAGTGGTCCTGGTCCAAAAAATTACAGATACACAATAAAGACAAAATCGGATAAAAAGACCTCTAGATGGGTCATAGTGTTAGATAAATATGCATAGGCTTGGGAGAAAAGAAAGAGTATAGAGAGTAATAAATAAAAATAAATAGCTAAAAAAATAAAAGTCTTTAAAGAGACAGAGTACAGGCATAGATTACAAAAAAATAAGTCACATAAAGATAGAATATATACAGAGAGTCTGGATTATGTATATTATTGTATTTTCTTTAGATTTTTGACTGTGAAGGAGCTAAGTACACAGAGACATTTCATTGTATGGGCTGCTAAGCTAAACCAACATATATATCTCAAGGCTTTGAATATATGGTGGTGTTAGCCTCAAGGAGGGAAGCTATGCTCAGATGACCTGCTTCAGCCTCAGTGCTAAGATCATAGGTGCCCTATTTATGGTACAGAATATGCAGCTAAATTTAGGTATTAGGGGAAGTATGCTGGTATGTTCCATCTTCTTATCTACAGAGCTTTGTTCTTGAAGAGACCCCCCAGAGGCAGCAACAACAACATTGTACTAATATAGAGAACACCTTGCTCAGAGGGACTCTTACCTCTACATAGGTCACAAGGAGGTTGAAATTAAGGCAGAGTTCATTAGCCATTTTTTAAAAAACAATCTCATTTGTGAACCTTCTCAGAAAGGGGAGTAAGTCATTTTGTAGGTGGTTTGGTCAGTTATGTCAAAAACTCCTGGCTGTGAGCCAGGGAAAGACAGCAATCCAAAGCAGGAGGTTAAGAGAGGGCCCTTTCCCATCTCCTCTGTGCCCAATCCAGCTTCACACAGGAAACAAAGGAATGTCACATTTAGATGTGCGGACATCTTCAAGGTACCCTGTTTAGACATCTGATATCTACAAAATCCAAAGCACTTCCGGTCCCCAGCACTTTGGATCACAAGTAGTCTACCTGCAAGGACTCTACCAATTGTTAGCCGTGTAAGAAGGAAATGACTCCTCCCCCTCCTTTTTCTTTTTTTGAGACAGGGTTTCTCTGCGTAGTCCTGGCTGTCCTAGAACTTGCTCTGTACACCAGGTTGCCCTCAAACTCAGAGATCCACCTGCTTCTGCCTCCCAAGTGCTGGGGTTAAAGGCGTGCACCACCATGCCAAGGCTTGAGCTATATTTCCAATGCTTTTTTTTTTTTTTTTTTTTTCGACAACAAATATCAGGCTGGTTTTAAATTTGTGGTGATCCTCCTGCCCCTGGCATGCTGAGAATACAGGTCTGTGATATCATGCCTGGCTCTAATACAACTGCTTTGAGAATTTGCTGAAAAATTTTTGTAAATTAGATACTTGGCACTGCGTGTGCCTGAAAATAGTTTCCAATCTCTAACTTGTCTGTTTTTGTTTTTGTTTTCTCCAGAATGGGAAGTTGTCTGGATATACAAACACACAGCCATAATTAAGCACAAATCTTTAATAAATACGGAACACTTCCTACACTGGTGGGTCATCTTTGCGTAGGGGTCAAGCTAAGATTTGTCTGAGCTTTAGTGTATGTGAAGCTTCAGCAGGCTGGGATCAAATAGGGAAGGTTCAGGTTAGTGTGGAGGCCTGGTGTTGACTAGGTGAGGGAAGGGAGGGGAGAGGAAAGGGCAGGCTGTCAGACAGATGAGAACTTCACAGACTCGGACAAATGTGGACACAGCAGTCACTGGGAGTGGGAATCCTGGTAAACAGAGTCCCGTACAGTGCCTGGAGGCCCTGAGAGGCCGGCTGCGTAGGTCGAGCCGGGCCGGGCCTGGAATCTGACCTGGCTCTGGAGCCTGCTGCATGCCGGTTCCTCTTGGCCTCCTCTTGCCTCACGCTGTGCCTATCTTTCGATTCCTTGAGTGCACCCTGCTCCTCCCTGCTGCTTGAACTTTGTGCGTACTGTTCCCCTGCCAGGAACTCCAACTGTTCTTCCCAGCCAACTCCTAGGCATCTTCAGCCCTCAAGCTTAAAGTTCACTTCCTTAGCCAGCCTTTCCAGACTCTCCCCTCCCTCACTGATAGTCTCAGGATCCTCCCTCTTTATGGTACCAGCCCGGAAGCTCCCTGTGGGCAGAAAAAAAAAATCTGTTCCTGTTCACTATGGTAGCATAGAAAGCCAGCCAGAGTGCCGTAGGCCACCGATGGGCATTAACTGAAAGGGAACAAGCCAGTGCATTTGTGAGCTATAAAACGTGACCTAGAAAATGACCCCCTCCTTCAGAAAAGCTTTCATTCTATTTTGACGGATGCCAGCCGACTGACTAAGAGACTGTGGGAGCTCTTTAGCCAGTTCCAGCATCATCTTCTTCCTGTGGCCTATGCCACCGTGCTCTGATTGCTACCTTACTATTGAGTCGCGGCGCCCTCTTCTGGTTACTATGGGATATGACAAAGACAAAATTTTGGGCCAAAAAGCTCTTCAGCTAAGGGCCGATGGGCGCACGATAGGATAGGAAAGGTGCTGCAGAACTCATCCTGTTAAAGACCTCTGACATCCGGAGATGGAAGAAATTCCCAGGACTGAAAGGTTCTGGGACTGGAAGCTACCCTCAGTTACTGATCTGGCTACCGCTGCTGTTTTGTACCGTACACCCCCACTTAAATGTTGGAAGTTTTTCTAGTCAGGAATACATGACTTTCGTAGGCCCCTTCCTCTACTGGCACTAGTTAACTCGTGGTAAGATACACAAATAGTATTTACCATCTTTGATGGACACTTGGTTTGCTTCAGTTTTCCCCTGGTGTACGATGCTGTTATCCACCCGGGTGCACGGATGTTTTCTATGGGATCTGCCCCAGATCATTTGAGCGTACATCCAGAAGTAGACTTGCTGGATCACAGACTGTTTTTATTTTAATTTTTTGAGGAACAACCACACTGCTTTCCACAGTTGCTGCAGGGTTCCCCCTCTTCAGGGCCTCAATGGATCCGCTGATAACATTTCAATGGGTTTGTGGAGGCACGTGGTCACAGTTGACTTGCAGTTCCCTGGTGCCTAGTGACTCTGAGCACCTTCGCACGAGCGTGTGGCGTCTTTGGAGACATCTCCATTCAGTTCTTTGCCCATTGTTCATTGTTATGTCTTGTTGTTGTCGTTGTTGTTTTGATTTTTGTGGAGCTAAACATTAAAGCCCAGAGCCTGGCACAAGACAGGCAAGTGCTCTAGCACTGGATTGCAGCCCTAGTCTTTGTTTCCCATCTTCTGAACCGGGTTGCACGGCTTTGGTTTAATTGGTTCTTTATATATTCTGGATACTAATCCCTTATCAAATACATGTGTGATTTTCAAATAGTTTCTCCCATTCTACTTGCTATTATTCTACTTTGTTGATGTTTCCCCCTCTCTCCAATGATGGGGATCAAACCTACGACCTTGCACATGCTTGGCAAACACTCTTCCAATGAGGAACATATATCCTAAGAATATCTTTTTAAAAAATATTGATTTATTTATTATGTATACAATATTCTATCTGCATGTATGCCTGAAGGCCAGAAGAGGGCACCAGACCTCATTACAGATGGTTGTAAGCCACCATGTGGTTGCTGGGAATTGAACTCAGGACCTTTGAAAGAGCAGGCAATGATCTTAACCTTTGAGCCATCTCTCCAGCCTTGTCTTTTTGGTTTTTTTGAGACAGAGTCTCTGTGTGTAGCTTTGGCCATAGCCTGGTCACTCTGTAGACCAGGCTGGCCACTCTGTAGACCAGGCTAGCCTTAAACTCACAGCGATCCATCTACCTCCTGAGTGTTGGGGTCTAAGGGCGACTGTGTGTCTGGTCCAGTGTCAACTTTTGCCTTATGTTTGCTTCTAATATAGTTTTAGGTCTTAATTTGAGTCTTTGTTCTATTGCGAATTGGATTTTCTTTTTTACTTTTGGTCATGGGAATGGAGTCCAGGGCCTCACAAATGGTGAACACATGTTTCCTATGGGTTACACTCTGAACTCCATTTTGAGTTAGCCTTATATATAGTGTTAGATAAGGTCCAGATTTATTCTTTACACGTGGATATCCAGTCTTGCTATTGCCAACTGTTGGAAAGGCTTTCTTTTGTTCAAACAGAATTTATTTTTGTTTTGTTTTTATTTTTCAAGACAGGGTTTCACAGAGTAACCCTGGCTTTCTGAGTGCTGAATTAAAGGCATGTATCACCAATACCTGGCAGAATTTTGTTTTTAAAGCATATTACTTATTTAAGGAATTCTGAGAGCACAGGGCTGAGTTACTGGTCCAGTCTCTAGATTTTAGGAAGAGCAGAGCCTAAATGGCCGTCTCCCTGATGAGGGCAATGTAAAATTGTCTTTTGTATCAGCTGTTCATATTACTCTTCCCAAAAATATTTGATCATTAAAATTATAGTTCATGTATGCATTGTTATAGAGAGAAAAATGTTAATGTTATATATGAAATATTTTCCTCTTCCTCATATTGCTATTACTAATATTAGTGTATGAGTGTGCATGCCACTGGGCACATGTGGAAGTACGTTCTCTCCCTCCCTCTGTACACGGGATCAAAAGCAGGGCATGGGTTTGTGTAACAAATGCCTTGTGTTCTGAGCTGTCTTGCTAGCTGTCTTAGTTAGGGTTTCTATTGCTGCGAAGAGACACGGCAACCATTGAAGATGACCATGGCAACTCTTATAAAGGAAAATATCTAATTGGGTGGCTTACGGTTTCAGAGGATCAGTCCATTATCATCATGGTAGGACATGGCAGCATGCAGACAGACATGAATGCAGCTGGAGAAGGAGTTACGTATGAATCCCACAGTCACTGAGACACTGGGCACGGCTTGAGTATTCGAGACCTCAAAGCCCACCTCCACAGTCACACGCTTCCTCCAACAAGGCCACACCCACTCCAACAGAGCTATATCTCTTAATAGTGCCACTCCCTATGAGCTTATGGGGCCGCTACATTCATACTACTACACAGCCTTGTGTTAAATCTTTTTCTAATCTAAAAATTGGGCTTTTTTTGTGTTGTTGTTTTTAAAAGGATTGAAAACATTTGTATGCATTCTTGACAAAAGTCCTCAGACTTTACACAGGTTATGTTTGTCTGTGGCAGACCCGGGGCTGTGTTAGGCCCCCTGGTACACTGGCTGCTTTGAAAATATGTCCACATCTGTTATCTAAGCACCCAGGTTGGGGTGAAGGTGTCCCCTGTGCCCCATGCCCCCCATATGTCCTGTGAGCTGTAGAACAGCCCTGATCTCTGTGAGCCAACAGGGTGACATCATTTTCCTCTCAGGACAGGACTAGTAGGTGGCAGAGCAGAGACCTGAACCCTTGGCGTGTGTCCCATCTCTCCAAAGGCTATGTCCTCCGTGTGATGAAACGGTTTCTCAGGCATGTGTTGTGGATCTTCTGTAGGTAGATTGCTTGCTGCACAGGATACCAAGGAGGCTGGCTGATCTTGGGGAGGAAGAGGCTAGGAGAAGGTTTTGAAGAAAGGATGATGAGATAAATCACCAGGGAAAAACCTTGGGGACCAAAAGGGTTAGTGTGTATGGACGAGAACAGCTTGTCCAGGAGACCGGGAGACACCCCGAGATGGAAGGGATTCAAGCAGAAGGCCAGGGCCAGGGTGTGTGATCGAGTATGAGCAACTGGGCTTAGGCCAATGTTTTGGGGGAGGGTCTTTCTTTCTATGTGCTGTGAAATCTCCTGAGTCTTCATTAATGTAGGCCCTTTTGGTGGTTCTCCCTGATGCTGTAGAGATGTAGGATGTTCAAATGACTGTCAACCTAACATTGGTGAGGGAAACCTGTGTCTATTCGGGCAGTCATCCTAGGGTCGGGTCCCTCAGAAGGTTTCTAATGGAGAGTAACCCTCCTTGAGCCTACAAATCCTTTTACAAACTGCAGGTGATAGGAGGTGCCTGCCTAGAAAAATATTGCCAGCAGAGGGCGCTCGTCAGCGAGACAAGGATTGACCTGGTACCTGAAGCAGCAGCCTTGTGCATTGAGGACAGTCCCTCCACCCTGTGGGTCCTGGGGATCGAACTCAGGTTGTCAGGGTTGGTGGCAAGCACCCTTGCTTGCTGAGCTGTCTAGCCAGCCCCACTGACAGCCTCTTAATCATAAAAACCTTCAAAGTTCTTCTAGCTTTTTGAAATGTATCATACATTCCTACTGTTGCTGTGATTTTTTTTCTCTTTTTTTCTTTTTTCTTTTTCTTTTTTGTGGTGCTGAGGGTAATCCCAGTATCTTATGCACATTGAGCTACGTTCCCGGGGCCCACAGTACATCTCTGTTCTCTCTGGTCTTTGTCCTATGCAACCACGCACCGAAACTTCCGGTTCTTTGCTCTCTCGCTCAGTTCCCATTGCCTAGAGTTCATCAGCTCTTCTGCACCCTTCTCTTCCAGCCTTGGGTACCCATCACTCCCCTCTCCAACTTCTTGAAACGCTTTCTTAGTTTTATTAAACAGCAGGCTGGCCTTTAGTCATGCGTGTGGCATCCTTGAAGCCCACGCAGCTTCATTGTAAGTAGCGCGCGGGATTGAAGTAGGGTGTGGGGTCAGAGCATTAGCGAATTGTCTGATGCCCTGCTGTCTTTGTGGCTTCCACTTTGCCCAAGGGGTAGCATGTGTCATCACGCTGGGTTCTTCTAGATATTATCACAATAATGAGGAAATACCCCAGGGTGCCAAAAAATTTCCTGCCCTGACAGGGAGCTGCCTTCCCTGAATCCAGGGTTTCTGACATCAGCTCTGCTGTAGTCAATCAGCAAAAGAGCTTTTGCAAACCAACAAGCAAAAGAAAGCCTTGTAAACACAGCTGAGCTTTTGAGTGAGATTAGGGAGAGGCTGGGAGGAGCCTCAGGCCTGGCGTCATCCGGCTGCAGGCCAGACTGTTGTAGGCCAGACCGATAGCTTGTTAATTTACCAGGGACAGCTGAGCCAGTTCTCTGAGGGGGAAGCCCAGAGGGAGGTGCACAGGGGAGCGTGGGTTTAAGTAATAGAAACCACAGGGAGGGCTTGGCAACTTTTGGAGAGTTCATCAGGAGCTGGCAGGAAGCCTGGGGCAGGAGGTTGAGAGAGGCCATCAGGAATGCTAGAAGTGGCTACTGGACCAAGGAGGAGACCTGTGGATGTTGAAGTTAGCTCTATTCGGGAAATAACCAGGCTAGCTAAAAGATAAAACAATTATATTTTTATTTATTATAAGGGGAAACCTCATGAAATAGGAACAAGAAATCCAAGCTCAGCTGTGCTGCCAGGGAACCACAGAGAGAGAGAGAGAGAGAGAGAGAGAGAGAGAGAGAGAGAGAGAGAGAGAGAAAGAGAGAGAGCGCACCTGGGCTGTGCTGTTTTTCTCCTGGCCCCAGAGAGCCACACTCTAACTTGGTACCACCTCTTAAAGATAATTGGTTGACAAAGATTCCCCATCACCTCCCCATTTTGTCTAAATAAGAGCTATCCAAACACAATACAAAACTATATACAGTAGAACAGATATCAAGTATAAAATTACAACCAACATAAACAATATTAAGCAAGGAACACATGATAAATGTTTTAATAGACATTCTATTCCAAAGAGTCCAAGTCTTGTGTCAGAAATAGGCTTGGCTAAACCATAAGAGGATGGTAACTATGATTATCTAATCTTTAACCCCATTAAAGGCCGAGAAGGGAGACGATATTACTTGAGTAGGAAGGAAGTTCAGTCAAACAGCTTCCAAAGCGAGCAGTATATGACAGAGACAATTAGCTACCTGGGCAATCACCCAAAGTCTCATTTTGCAATGTTGAAGCAACCAACTTTGATTAAGGCCTAGTGTAACTGATAGACTGACATTTTCAGAGGCAGGAAATTTTTTAGAACCATCTTACCCTGTCTTGGCAAGGTTTGGCAGTCCTTTTCCTTGTGTCCTGCTTATCCAGTATGTGGATACCATGTACTTTGTCAATGATTGAGGCATAGGTAGTTCCTTGCCCAAAGGCCAATTGTGCCAAGAAGAAAACAAACTCCGAGTGAAATGTCTTTGGTGCTTAACATTCTCTCGGGAATAGATTGGTGCTGTCAGAAGCAATCTTGTCTCATGTCAACAGAACCCTAAGTTATTTAAATGCTATGTTTTACAGATCCATCATTTGGAGAAGTTGGAAGGCCTTCCTGGCAGAAAAAAATGTGTTGGCTTTCTGGGCAAAAGATGAACTGAAGTAGATCACAGAAGTGTGTGTGTGTGTGTGTGTGTGTGTTTGTGTGCGCGTGCATGTGTACAGGTGCATGTGTGTGGGATCACAATATTTTCTTAAAGATTTATTTTATGTTTGAGTGTTTTATCTGCATGTATGACTTCATGCCAGAAGAGGGCACCAGATCCCTCTCTAGATGGTTGGGAGCCACCATATGGTTGCTGGGAATTGAACTCAACCGCTGAGCCATCTTTCCAGTCTCCGTAATGTATTTAAACAACAACAGAAACAACCCTACACACACACCATTAGGGGGAGAGAAAGGACTTGAGAATCTCAGAGCTAGAATGCAGGATACCTTACGCTGTTCTGGAGTCTGCTGTATGTATATATGCATGTATGTATGTATGTATGTATGTATATATTTGGTTATTTGAGGCAAGGCCTCTCTAGGTTGCCTAAGCCAGCCTGGGACTTACTGTGTGTAGCAGAGGCTGGCCTTGGACCTACCACCCTCTTGCCTCAGCTCCCGAGCACTGGGTCATGAGCAACCACACCCAGTCTATATGATTATGATCACAAATCGCTGAGTGATCTTTTGGGTATTCATGTCTGTGGGGAAAGGTTACTTTAGGACAAAAATGAGACAGTCTTTCCGGCCCCTGCAGATTATCAATCAAAACCAGTACGGGGAGGAAATCATCTTGGTGGTTCCTGTAGACAATCTTGCTACAAAAGCGTCTGTCATTCAGAAGGACAAGTCTGCCACGACTTCACTTCCACGAAGTCACTCAAGGGTCATATCTGAAGAAGTGAAAAGTAGAACGGGGCTGAGGAGCCATATGTGGGTGGGGAAGTCAGCGCTTAAGGAATATGGAGTTTGTGTGTGCTCTGAGGGTAGATAGTGGTGATGATTGTACAATAGACCAAATGTGCTTAACATCACTGAGTTGTGAGAAAAAGGCTTGTGCGGCTGGGCATGGTGGTGCGTGCCTTTAATCCCAGCACTCGGGAGGTAGAGGCAGGAGGATCTCTGGGAGTTTCGAGGCCAACTGTTGTCTGCACAGGGAGTTCCAGGTTAGCCAATGACACCCTGTCTTTAACAAATGAACAACAACAACAACAACAAAAAACCAAAATAAAATAAATGAACAAAATCAAAGAGAGGCTAATGGCTCAGTAGTTGAGTACTTACCTAGTGTACAGCACACCTTGGGGTCAATATCCAGCAATACACACACATACCCAATAAAAACAACCAAGAACATTTAAAATGGTAAGCTTCATCTTATGTGTCTTTACCACAATGAAAGCACGGTGTCCAGAGATTCCCATTGCTCTGGAGACGTGGCGTTTGTCTTCTTCTTCTTCTTCTTCTTCTTCTTCTTCTTCTTCTTCTTCTTCTTCTTCTTCTTCTTCTTCTTCTTCTTCTTCTTCTTCTTCTTCTTCTTTTGTCTTTTTCTGAAGTTAGGATAAGTTCTCCACCAAACTGCGCCCTAGCCAGGCAGGAACAGTTGCTCTTTTCAGGTTTTTGCTGGGGTCAAGCCCTCCTCCAGCCCCCTGAGTCTATGGGGTTCTGGAGGGGGACTTGGTGTCTCCCTTACACCCACTGTGAACATTTAGTGAACAGGAAGGCACCCGTCACCTGAGTTCATGGCAAGACTTGGTGTTTATGCCTCCGGTGCTATGGGCGAGTTGACAGAGGGAGGCCAGGCGAGGAGTGGAGGCAACTGAGAATGAACTGCAGAGAGAGAACCCAGAAGACGCACGAAGGCCGGGGCAAAGTCGGAGAGAAAGCCAGGCCGATTCTCTGGCTCAGGAGCCTCTCAGAATTTATCTTCCTGTGTTTGGGCAACATTGAGAAACAGGTTAAGCTTGCCCATTAAGAGGAAATGAAACTAAATGGAAGAATGTCAAAATATTACCTCTCAAATTTCACGAAGGGAAATGGCACGGTTACGACACAGAACTGGGTGGAAGGTCGTGGAGTCTAGAAGAGAGATGCACTGCTCGGGCCAAGGCACCGTGCAGAGTTCCTTAACCGCCAGTGACTGCTGCAAGGCAGCTTCCCTGCTTTAAAGAAATGCACTTAATCTCCCAGCACTATTGAATACAATTGTATCTGCGTGGATGCCCACATGCCAAGCTCCACTGAGTGCAGCGTGCAGCCTGTCTTTTAATTCCTCTTAAGAACCCGGAAGGGGAGTTTTTTTAAATTGACAACAACACAAGACCCGTGATGTTTTGTTTTCTTTTTCTTTCTGAGAACGGGACCCCTTGCGTAGCTTAGGCCGGCCTCATGCTCACTGTCTTCCTGCCTCGGTTTCACCTGAGCCCTGAGATTCCAGGTCTGCACCGCCACACCCCAGGAGACCCGTGTCTACTTATTCAGTCTTTGTGGTCTTTATTTCCTGATCCTGCTCATGAGAATAATGCTATAGTCAGAGAAGCTCAGCAGCTTGCCCACATCCCCGCAGCTGAGAGGAGCAGTATCAGGGTTGGAGACCAAGCGCTTCTAACCTAAGCTCAAACCCCAGTGTGTCGGAGAAGCCCTACGGCTGAGGAGGAAGGAAAACAGATAATGAACATCATGCTGCAGGAGCAATTAGAATGATTTCTAAGTGGCTCTAGATCTAGCATGACATTGCACGAGGTCACAGTGACATTCCGTGGGGAGCGCTGTGAAGGTAATGAGCAAGGAAGGATTTGGTTTTTAGGCTGAAGCCACGAAATACACAGTGTATAGGATGTGAAACAAGCTTGACCATGCCGTGTATGTGTGTGTGTGTGCATATGCGCATGTGCTCTGGAAGTATTATTGTGTGTATCATCTGTTGTTTGAACTGTGGATGTTTGTTGGTCGTGTGTGTTTATGGTGGGGGGGTTGGTCTGTGTAAGTGAAGAAGGCTTGTATGGTATATGTGGGGTGTGGGGTGAGAGTGTGGGAGGGTGGGGGTGGGCTGTGCAAGTGAGGGAGACTTGCGTGGGGTGTGGGTGTGTCTGTGGCAGTGAGGGAAGCTTGTATGGTGGCTGATTTGGACAACACTGGATCACACACCGCAGCCGCCAGCACTTAGTTCTGACTCGAGCGGGGTGCTCTTTGCCCCGCTCAGGCCCCACTTACCCAGTAAGGTTTCATTCTTCATTTACCTTCCTTCCTCAAAGATCCCACAACACCTCACTTTCTCAGAACAGGAACTGAGGGGACAAGATGGAGGGAGACCCTAGGGAGAGGAGCGAGGCACTGTAGGGAGGCATGGGTCGAGGAATGGCTGTTTGATCCTTTCTCTTCCTCTCCCCATGTCCTGAAAACACCCAGATTCTCCTCTTGATGGGATATTGAAGGGTACATTCTAGTTGTTCTAAACCAACCAGGACAATAGCAGTCCTTTTCCAAGTAGGGAGTGTGGCATTCGAGTCTTCCGAGGGACACACAAGAAGCACTCTCCCCTTGTGTGGATACAGCTGTCTGAGTTCCAGGGCCATCTCTCAGCCTCCATGGCGTCCATCTGGAGGTCAAAGCCAATACACAGAAGCCGTAAAGGAGCGGAGAAATGAGCCAGGGTTATCATTGAACTGCTGCAAAAACCCAGGTAACAGGAGTTTTGTTTGTGAGTGAGTCCATTCATGCACGACATTTTGGGTGCCCTTTGTGATTAGCACAGGAGGAGTTTGGACAGATAAACCAGTAGAGTCCATTGCCTGGACTTCAGTCCTGTCATTCAGGTTGAGAGACTGCAGGCAGGTGACCTCACCTTTCTGTGCACCGTCTTCTATCTGTAAAAGGGGCCAATTCCACAGGACTCTCTCTGGCCAAGATTAACATGCAAAGTGTGTAGGGCACCGCTTGACAGGCAGTGTTTGCACGCCATGCCATGCCACCCAGATCCCTCTTCTGGGGCAGGGCTTGCCCAGTTGTTTGAGTCCTCTAGCACTAGCCTTCTATTGAGACTGCCCCAGTAAAGCAAAGGAGAAGCATGTTGCTCAAGGCCATACCTCTTTCTGGGAGCTGCCTGACTGGTCTGAGAGGAACACGGGCAGTTCAACTCCTTGTTTAAATTCAAGACAGTTCCGAAGGACCTTCCTGAGTCCAGACTCCTCTGCGGCGTGGATGCAGGCCTTTGCCGGATCCCGTCTCAGCTCAACACCCTTGCTCTTCTCCCTTCCCTTTCTGAGGGTGTTGATCCTAGCAGTACAAGCTGCTTGCTGGTCTTGTGATCATCCTCCCAGGAACACAAGCCCTGGCCAAGCGTCAGCTGTTGTCACCATCACTACCACCACCTTCATCCCAGAGCATCCTAAAGGGTAGAGAAGATAGGAGGGAAAATGGCAGAGGGCAGAGTTCCCAGTGAACGGGAAGGTTGCATAGGGAGGTTCGGATAGCCTAGAACAAAGGAGGAGGCGGACAAGTGGGCAATAGAGCAGGGGGGTTCCTTCCCAGACCACCGTCTCTGTGGTGGTAGAACCTGCTGACTTGACCACACATACCTCTGTGTGTGACCTTGGCCAGCCCATGGGGACATTTTTCTCAGTAGGCTTGAAAACCCCCTCTACGGGCATCCTACAGACAGACTTCCCTTGTTTGCTATTCCTGCCCTTGCCACTCTGGGACTTTGGCCCCCACTTTCTCATGTAGGTCTGAACTTCACTGCTGCAATGGGTGGGAGAGGTGGAAGGAACATTCTCCTCCCTTATAGTCACTGGGAGCACGGTTCAGCCTTTCAGGGCTCAGCAGATCCCAATGTACGCAGTGTGAAGTCAGGGCCCCTTGGAAACACCAGCCAGAACTTAGCCCTGGCCTTGTAGGGGGCCCAGGTAGAACAGGACACCTCTTCCTGTCCTCTGGCTACTTGGGCAAGAGATGGTGACATAGAATGCAGGTACTCAGTTATCCAGGTGTCAATGGAGCTGACAGAACCCTGCTGACTTTACTAGTGGGGTCTCATGGACAACCTCTTTCCTTTCCTCTCTTTCCTTCTCCCTCCCCCCATCTCTCCTATCTCTCCCACCTCTGTCTCTCTGAGGGGGTGTTAAATAGAAATAAAGACACTGTCCCAACTCTTGCCCCCAGCAGAGGAGATCAGTCATGTCCCCAAGAGACACATTATGTGGCATCAGGGACCTATGGGGCCAAGCAGAGCAGTGCTCCTGCTTACTGAAGAATGTGGCTCTCTGTCTGGTGTAACACAACACAGCGGGGCCTATAGGTGTGAGGTAGGGACTCTGGAAGGTTTTATAAGGGACACCTAGTTCTGCTGGGGGATACGAGAGAAACTAAGGAGGAGACAGACACAGAACAGATGGGATGTGTGTGTTGCGTGTGAAGAGGTGAAAGAAACGTGTGTGTCACTTACAGACAGCACAATGGGCTGACAGATCCCCCCCACTATTTATCAGGTATAGATCATGTCACCCCATAAGTGACACTCATGGTACCCGAAAAACATAGATTAAACCCCTATCTGTTGAACAGACTAACTGGAATCTACTGGTATGAGGGAGACTGTTGACTCCAGTAAGGACTTCCTTCTGGTTCCCCTCCCCCCAGCTCCCACCCCTGAGTCCATGCAGGCAGAAGGGAAGGCTGACATAACAGAGAATAAGAGGTATAACCATTGTGGAGCCTGGAAGATGGATAGAGATCCTCAGCTTTTTTTTTTTTTTTTTTTTTTGGTTTTTCCAGACAGGGTTTCTCTGTAGCTTTGGTGCCTGTCCCAGAACTAGCTATTGTAGACCAGGCTGGCCTCGAACTCCCAGAGATCCGCCTGCCTCTGCCTCCCGAGTGCTGGGATTAAAGGCGTGCTCCACCACCGCCCAGCTTATCCTCTGAGCTATTAACACTGACCCAAGTGTGTCCACCTTATCCTGGGTCTTTGCTCCCGTTTTTCACAGATGTGTTAAATGGATTAAACATCACCTGATTCAAGGACTTTAATTTGGCCCGTGTGTGTCTCCTGGATCGGTTTGTGGGTTGTTTGTTTGAGACGGGGTCTTATTATGTAGTCCTAGCTGTACTGGAATTCCCTCTGTAGACCAGGCTGGCCTTGAACTTACAGATATCTGTGTGCCTTTGTCTCCCAGTTCTGGGAGTAAAAACAAAACCATGTCCAACTTTTGTTATTGTCGTTGTTGGTTGTGTTGTTTGTTTGTTTGTTCTGTTTTTGAGGCAGATTAGGGTTATGTAGCCCAGGCTGGACTGGACCTCTTGGGTGTTGAACCTCAGTTTCTTCAGTACTGGGTCTACGGTTGTGGTCCATCACACCTGGCCCAACCTTTCTGCCTGTGATCTGAGTGGTCTCTAGCACAAACCGCCCTTGGAGCAAAGGTGGGAATTTCCGCAGGGCCTGGTGACTTGACTTCCCGAACAAAACCTCATGAAGCCAGGGACTCCCCCCTGCAGGTGGCTCCCGAAGGACCTCTCTGGAGAGGAAGTCTGTGAGGAAGTGAGCGAGTTAGGACAGGGCAAGGGGCAAGTGACAGAGCCAGACAGGCAGAGGCTCCCTTGTGACACATTCAGCCTGATTCAGAGCAGTGTTGGACTCACTGGAGGAAGTGGGGGCACCTTCAGCACCTGTTCCAGGGCTTTCTAAACTTCCCTCCCAGGCCAGCTCTTTTTTTTTCTTCCTATTTTTACTTCATTGAAAATAGAATTTTTTCCCCAAATATTATATTCTGATTACTGTTTCTCCTCTGAGGTCCTCATCACCTCTCCTTCCATCTGACTCCACACGCTTTTTGTCTCTCATTAGGAAGCACAGGCATCTAAAGAAAAAAATACTATAAAGTAAAATAAACCAACTGTAATATGTTATAACAAACAAGGAAACAGAAGAAAGAAAGAAAAAGCATGAGAACCACATATAGATGTGAACACACATGTTGCTCTACACAGGAATCCCATAAAAACACAAATCCAGAAGCCATGATATATATGCAAAGAAAAAATAGGAATAAAAAAATGCCCGGACAAAACATCACGAAGCAAGGAGTCTTCAAAGATGCCATTGGCTTTGTTTTGTGTTGGCCATCTATTGCAAGGCAAAGGGCCCTCCCTTAGGAGTGGTTTATATCCCCAGTGAGACTTGGTTTGATAGAATTAATTTTTCATTTACAGGTTGTTACCAATGAGAGGCAGCTTCTGCGTTAGGGATGTGGATATGAGCCCACTTCTCTTAGCGCTGGAACCCCATCTGTGCAGACCTGCACAGGCCCTGTGCATGCTACCTCAGTCTCTGTGAGTTCCTTCCAGGGCCATGAACACGCGTCTGTGGGGTGAAGGCTCAAGGAAGGCACCAGCTCAATTTCTCTGCGTTCAGTGAGCCGTGTAGGTGTTGCCTTCAGCAATAGGGCCTGGCTGCCAGTTCATAGAGAGCAATTGATAGCCTTGGCAATAGCCTGGCTTGTCGGGGGTGTCCTACAACTCAATTATATATAACCCACCAGATCTGATTCCACGGATAGGAGTTCACAGTGACTGTGTGAGCTCAGAGGTTCCTGAGGAGTCTGAAGGCAGAGGCATGAGCTGAGGGAGAGCCGCTCTCAGAAGGGAGCAGTGGGGACCAGGGTGCCCCTACACATCTGGTTTAGTATCTTTTCTTCTGTGAGGCTCTTGGGTAACTCTGTGCACTCAGGAGGCATCTGGCCAGGGTCTAGTTTGCAGCACAGGTAAGGCTCGCCCACCCCTGGTGGGCATCATCATGGGAAGATGCATTGCCCAAGGCTCTCAGTTCAGCACCTGATCTGCTGGAGTCCTATGTCCTTCATGGGTGACTAGGTCTCTAAGTATCCAGGCTCCAGGCCTTTTCTTTTCTTTTCTTTCTTACTTTTTCTTCTTCTTTTGGCTGTCCTGGAACTCACTTTTAGGCCAGGCTGGCCTCGAACTCACATAGACTTGCCTACCTCTGTCTTCCAAGTGCTGGGGTTAAAGGTGTGCTCTACCACCATCTGGCTAAGCCTCAGACTTTTATCTGAGGGGTAATGTCTAAGTGTCAGCTGTAGGACAATGATTCTTGGCTTCAGACAAAGCCAGCCTCCAAAGACTGAGTTGTTGCTTTTTGTTTGTTTCCAAAATGGAAGCTTGCCTGTCAATCAAAACCTTGAGAGTAAGGCTGTGTAGTGTCCCATGGAACTTCCTGGAGAGTTCTCTAGAAGTGCAGCTTTCTGGGCTCTTGCACAATAGCTCTGGGTTGGAAGTGGGGAAGAATTTGTACTTTAAATTAAGCTCAAGGGTATCTGGGAAAAGGTGGTTCTAAGATTGTAACTGAGGCTAAGAGAGATTCAGCATTTATTTATCCAGTTCTGTTGGGGAAGGTGATATTGTTTTTATTATTTTTCATTTCCGAAATAGCTAAATTAACCTAAAAGGAATGAACTGAGCTTCCCAAGGTCACAGAGCTAGTACATATTAGGGCTTCTAGAAGCACTCGGACTACAGCCTGTGTGGTTCTCTCAGCTCTGAAGGAAGAGTAGTAGGGAAAGGAATTTAGAGGTACAGGGTGACCCCCGACATCCCTGGATAAGCCCCTGTTTGAGCCATGCCAATGGCTCAGCCAGGAGCAGGTTAGGTTGTGCTGCAGAAACAAATGAACCAATTCATTTGCTCGGACTGTGTGTCTATAGCATATCAACAGGAGTCCTATCATTGAGTCTAGCCTGAAGCTCCCCCTGGATAGCACTTCTGCTATTCAGAGGTGGGAAAAGGGGCCCTGGCTCTTGAGCTGTGTTTTCTGTCCGGAAAGAACACGAGTGTCAGAGCTGTTGAAATTTCATCAGCCAAGTAAACTCTGTGACCTCCCTCGCGTTTCTTCAGGGTGCAGAAATGTAAACACGGACAGAGTTCACCAACTAACCTGTTCACGACACCTTGAAGTCTTCACTCCGCTCCTGTCTTTGTACCTGTCTGAAATCCTGGGGAAGTGTGTGTGCGTGTGTGTGTGTGTGTGAGCAACCTTGGGTATCATGCCTCAGGTACCTTGTTTTTGAGACAGGGTCTCCCATCGGCCTGGAATCCCACCAGGTTTTGCTGTGCTGGGATAACACGTGTGCACTACTACTACCTCCAAGCATGTGTGTGTGTGTGTGAGAGAGAGAGAGAGAGACAGAGAGAGAGACAGAGAGAGAGACAGAGACAGACAGACAGAGAGAGAGCGTGTGTGTGAATATGTGTGTGTGTGAGTGACTGTGTATGTGTGTGTGAATGTGTATGTGAAAGTGAGTGTGTGTGAGTGCGTGTATGTGTGTGTGAGTGAGTGTGTATGTGAATGTGTGTGTATGTGTGTGTGTGAGAATGAGTGAGTGTGTATGTGTGTGAGAGAGTGAGTGTGTGTGTGAGAGTGTGTGTGTATGTGTGTGTGAGAGTGAGTGTGTGTGTGAGAGTGTGTGTGTATGTGTGTGTGAGAATGAGTGAGTATGTATGTGTGTGTGAGAGTGAGTGAGTGTGAGAGTGAGTGCGTGTGTGTGAGTGCGTGTATGTGTGTGAGAGTGAGTGTGTATGTGAATGTGTGTGTATGTGTGTGTGAGAATGAGTGAGTGTGTGTGGAATGTGTGTGTGAGTGAGTGTGTGTGTGTGAGCACGTGTATGTGCGTGTGAATGTGTGTATGTGAGAGAGTGAGTGCGTGAGTATGAGTGTGAGTGTGTGTGAATGTGTGTGTGAGAGTGAGTGAGTGTGTGTGAGTGCGTGTATGTGTGTGAGTGTGTGTGTGTGTGCACATTCAGAAGCCAGAGGAGGAGAGGAAATGCTAGTTGTCATTCTCTCCCATCACTCTCTGCGTCGCTCTCTTGAGACAGGGTCTCCCACTGATCCTGGAGCTGAACTGTATTTTAGCTCGGTCGATGACCAGCAAAGCCCCAGCAACCCTGCTTGTTTCTCAGTGGCTGACGTTTTAAAAATGTAGCTCCTGGGAATTGAACTCGGGTCTTTATTTTTTCAGGACAAGTTACATTTTCTTAGGCTCCTGTCTAAACTTTTTGTCCTGAATTCTCAACTGGACTAGAATTGTGCCCTCGGGGCCTAATTCTAGATCACCTTCCACCAGCCTGGGTTAGCATTTCCCAACCCACCGAGGGGTAGGAGCTGAGACGGCATAGAAGTCCCAAACTCCAGGCCCCTGGAGGATCCTGGGCTCATTTGTATCATGGGGTATGCCACGTTGCAAATGAGAACCATTGGCTTTCTTGTCTCCTGCAGTGGCCTGTGCCTTTGCATATGAGGCCGTGTAGAGACAGGCCTGGCCTCGCTAACGCCTAGAAAACAGATGTGCCCGAGCCCAGGATAGAACAGCGTGGTGACTAAGAGCCAGGCTCCGGGCCTTTCCCATAGGAACAGCAGGCCTGAGAAAATGGGGAAGAGGAAGGTGAGCCCTCTGTGCAAGCCAACTGCAGATGGGGGAAGAAAGGCCCTGCAGAAACAGCGGGATTTTTCTGAGGTTTGCCCCATCATGGAAAGTCTAGCCTCAAACCTGGGTTAGTCACTAATGGAGACAGCTGTGTCACCGCAGGGTGGACTTCCAGGGTCTTCTGAGAGGGCACTGCAGCTGGGAGAAAAGCCTCGATGTCCTCCGGAGGGGCTGCTGACACTAAAGTTTCGAGTCAGTGGAGGGGACAGGTGCTCAAGGCCTCCGGGACAGGCAACAGCTTCCCTGCCGGGTGCCCACACCTGGAGAAGCACAGTGGAGAGATTGAGGCCCAGCTTGTGTCCCTGCTGTCTGTGGCATGGCTTCCTAGCCTGGTCTCCCTACTGCGACTTGGCTTCCTAGCCTGGTCTCCCTGCTGTCTGTGGCATGGCTTCCTAGCCTGGTCTCCCTGCTGCGGCATGGCTTTCTAGCCTGGTCTCCCTGCTGCGGCATGGCTTCCTAGCCTCAGACTTCCTTCCACTAAGGGCTCTAGGGAATGAACCATTCTCAGTCTCGGGAGAAGCCCTGCTTTCTCAGTTCTGGGCCCCTGTGTCTGTTAGCCCCAACCCAACCCTGGGCCTTTTCGTTGGCATTTCTTCCTAGGAAATCAGCTCTTTGTATGATTTGTCTCTTTCTGATGTGGCTTTCACTGCGGCTTGAGGCACCCGGGCTGTCCTAGGGGACCCCACAGCACGGGGCCCGGTGCTAGCTCTCTCATTTATTTCCTTCAGCTCCTCATCTGGATTCTGGGGGAACACCCAGGCTTCTCCCCTGACCACGCACAGCAAAGCCTGCTTCCTGAAAAGCCTCCAGAGGAACCATTCTAGCCCATGCTAGCCCAGTCTAGGAGTACAGCCTCTTCCCAAATTTAAAACCTTGTTTTTTTTTTTTTTCTTTCTTTCTTTGTGTGTGTGTGGGAGGTAGCCAGAGATCAATCCAGGGCACCGTGAGAGCTAGAAGCAAGCATTTTACTGTGTGGTTTCCCCAGCCCAAAGACCTTTCCTTGAAAGAGAAATCTTCTCAGAGAACAATTGCTGTTACCATCCTGCTGTGGAGATGTCCCCTGCTGTGGAAACAGCTAGTATCCTCCTCAGTGTGTACCCTTTCTTCTGCCCAGATGCCTGATCCCACTCGGCCCCTCTAAGCCTCACCCCTTAGATCTCTGCTGGCCTGACCCCTAAAGTTTGGTGTGGGTCTCTCCACAGTGCCCTATGCCTTAAGAGAGCCACCAGAGAGTTCTGCTTGTGTGTGCAGAGAGGGCGACCAGGGTCCCTTCTCCTTGTTCCTATGCCCAATTCCAGAGGCTGTTTGTTCCCAAGTGTCCTGCACTGTCCAAAGCCGGAGAGTTCTGCAGACATCAGGTTAAAGGAAAACTCTGGGTGCTGAGCACACACAGGAGAGTAGGAGTGGGGCTAGAACCAGGCACAAGGTCAGGCCACAAACCCTTTGAGGAAGCTCTAAGGGACCATCTGTGGCAGAGGCTTGGGGGGGAAAAGTCCTTGAAGAAGGCACGGGCGCATTCAGCTCCTGCTCCATTGGCCCTGTCTGGCCTTGCTCTCTTCCTAGGCCTATCGCGTCCTCCCTGTGGTAGCTGGCTGCTTTCTGGTTTTCTGGCTGTTGTTGTTATTTTGGTGGTGGTGGAGGAGGTGAGGTGTATGTGGGGTGCCTGAGCAGAGGCCAGAAGTCAACGCTGGGTCTTTTTCTATGGATCTCTGCCTTATTTTTATTTATTTATTTATTTGAGACAAGATCTCTCACTGGAGCCGGAAGCACATAATTCAGGTTAGCCTGACTGAGTAGCATGTTAGGTCCCCAGGGTCCTCTTGTCTTTGTTCCCTCAGGTCTGAGGTTGCAAATGCATGGCGTAGGACCTAGCTTCTTATCCCCCTGAAAATGAAGTTATTTTCATACAATATATTCTGATCACTGTTCCCCTCTCCCATGTAGTCCAAGGTCCTCCAACTCCACACCTTTGTCTCTCTTTAGAAAACAAAAACAGGCCAAAATATCCAAACAAACAGATAAACCAGAATTTAAACCCCCCAAAACAAAGAAAAAGCACAAGAAGCACACACACACATCACACACATACACACACCACACACATATACACACCACACACACCACAAAATATACACACCACACACATATATACACACCACACACATACACACACCACACACATATACCCTACATACACAACATTCCACTACCACACACACCACACATATACACCACACAATACACACACCATACACCCTACACACACAACACCCCCCCACCACACACCCTACACACACAACACCCCCACCACACACACCACACATATACACACACCACACACCCTACACACACAATACCCTACCACTACACACACCACACATACACACCACACACACACCCTACACACACAATACCTCATCACCACACATACCACACACACCTTACACACACACCATACACACAACACACACATGCCACACACACACCCTACACACACCACACTGCACACCACACACATACCTTACACACTCACCATACACCACACACAGCACACACACACTGCACACCACACACACCTTACACACTCACCACACACCAATACAGCATACACACACATGCCACACACACTGCATATACCACACACACACAAATATACACACACACACACCATACACATAGCACACACACAGCACACACACACTGCATATACCACGCACACACCACACCATACACACAGCACACACACACAAACACACACACACACTAGTACTCAGTTCACATAGGTGCTGGAGAACTAGTTCAAGCCTTCATGTTTGCACAGTGAGCATTTCCCCAGCCTGGAAGCTGCTTTCTGAAGTCCCCGTGGTCCTTGCTGAGCAGCAGCCAGGCCTTCCCAGGTGGGCAGCCATTCACTGCAGCTTCGGTGTGAGGGCCTCACCAGAAAAAAGTGTTTGCTTATACCATGGCCAAGCTCCAGGATGGAGGCTCTAAGTCCTAGCTGGGTGTGGTTTTGAGTGGCAGCCAGGTGTCCTCTCTAGGAGACCAAGAGTAGCTACTTGCCTTGCAGAACTTTTGTTTCTGAACTCTAATGTCCTTATTCTAGAAGCAGGTGTTGCAGCAACCGCTGGTGAAGTCAGCTGGTTTCACTCAGCTTTGCTAGGAAATAGCTATTTTTTTTCCTCTCCTGGGGCTCTTCAGCTAATGTACCTTATAAAGTGTTTTAAACCTTTATTGTTTCCTGCAGATAAGCTGTCCTCCCATTCCAAAATGAATCGTACTTCCAGTGGATTTTTAAAATACATATTTTATTTATTTATCTTAGTTATGTGTGTATGTCTGTGTGTGTGTTTGCGTAGGTGTATGTTCACTTGTGTGCAGACACCTGAGGAGACCAGAAATGTTAGGTCTTGGCGCTGGAGTTACCAGCAGTTGTGGATAGCCCTCTGTCGGTGCTGGGAACTGAACTCAGGTCCTTTGCAAGAGCAGTACTTACTCTTAACTGCTCAGCCATCTCTCCAGTCCCATATATTTTGGGATGTGTATGTTAGGGACTTACTATGTATCCAAGATTGGTCCTGAACTCCTAAGAATTATTACTTACTGTTACTAGTGTGTGTGAGTGTGTGAGTGTGTAAGTGTGGGTGTGCGGGTGCACTCCTGCTATAACACATGTGCTTCGGTCAGAAGACAACTTTGTGGAGTCACTTCTCCCCTTCCCCTTTTACACGATGTGACAGCTACTTTTAATTGTCAGTTTGATGCGATGTAGCAATCACTCAGGAGGAGAATCTTAAGGAGGGACTGCCTAGGTCAGGCTGGTCTGTGGGCGTGTCCGTGGGGGACTGATTTGTCCTAATTGACGTGGGAAGACCCAGCTTAAGAGTGGGAGGACCATCCTCCGGTTTGGGTCCTGGACTATGAGAATAAAAGCGAGCCGTCGAGCGGGCAAACATGCGTTAGCATTCTCATGGTTCTTGGCTGTGGATGTGGATTATTTTATGTATAGCAGGCAGCGTGGGAAGGGCAGACATTGAGTCAATATTATCATCGCTGGTAAGTGTCACTCGTCACATGCTTGTGAGATGCCGGGCACGAAGTTTGGTGTGCTCTGTACACTGTCACACTTAGTCCCACTAGCAGCCCTGGGCACCGTCCGATTATCGTGCCTTCCGGGCGAGACGACAGGTTCAGAGAGGCTATGTTGCTTGTCAAAAGTTACAAAGATACTCAGCGAGATAGAACATACACCTGTTTTATACTTCTGCAAGAACACATGAGCTATGTTTTTGTCTTGGAGGCAGGAAAGCTGTCTAAATGACTGAGTAGTTGTGTCTGATCTAGACTGCGGAGCTGCTAACCTGACCCCTGTGACCTCCAGCATTTTCTTCTATAAAACCGGGCTGTGTGCAGAGAAAGGTTAGACTGTCTGATACACCAGAGTTTGAAATGTATCATCAAATGTTGATGCCAACCGGAAACCGTGAAGCCACAAAAACTGTGCCACGTAGCTCTTCTCTAAAGCTATTGCTGGGCGGTGGTGCCACACACCTGTAATCCCAGCACTCGGGGCAGAGGCAGGCGGACCTCTGAGTTCAAGGCCGGGGTTACACAGAGGAACCCTGTCCCAGAAAACAAAACAAAAACAATAAAACTTAGCTCTGACACGATGTGCATAGCTAACAGGATTTTCAGGCCTGGAGGTCTCCATCAACAGGGCTGCAGCAGGACAACTAGCTCTCAGAACAACCTCAAAGTGCGTCCTAGACCTAACGCACTCATGCCTGTATTTCTCACATCTTTCTGCTTCAGATGAAAACCCACAATGAAGGAAAATGAAAACACACAAACTACTCAAATTAACTTGGATTATGGTGCAATTCGGGACCTTCCCCGTTTCCTGCCTTCCTTGTACCATGGCCTCTTCACTCCACTGAGTGTGCCTTTTCCCAGGTCATTCAGTGGGGTTAGTGATGCCTTGAGAAAGAGTTCAGGGCTAAAGCCAACACAGATGAAAGCCAGCTCCGGGTCTCGGTCATATAATAATTACTGCACGTCAGGAGGTGACCTGCATGAGGTGATCTAGAACACAGGTTCTGAGCTGACACCTGGGTTGGGGTCCTGGCTCTGCTGTTCAGTGGCTCTGCTTTGTTGAGCAGGTTAGTTGACGGTTCTGAGTTAAACTCATGGGGCTTAGAAGGGCTGGGCAGTGAAGTTTGTAGACTGTGACACAGAGGCGAGCCGACCAGCATCCCATAGCAGAAGCTGCATCGATTTTAGAGTCTTTAAATCTCAACACTCTCTTGCCCCTTTTTATGCTTTGTAGTCTGGACTGGGTACACTTGCTTTGTGTTGTATTAATTAATTTACAGACAGCATCTCATATATCTCAGGCTGGCCTCAAACTCACTAGGTAGCTCAGGCTGGCCTCAAACTCACTAGGTAGCTCCGGCTGGCCTCAAACTCACTAGGTAGCTTAGGTTGAACTCAGAGTTTGGATCCTCCTGCTTTCCCCTCCTAAGTGCTAGGATCACAGGTATGTTCTACCATGCCAAGATCTTATTTTATTCTATATTTTTTATTTTTCAGTGAGTTTTCCTATGGGGTTGTGACTCCCGAAGGGCCCATCCGGGGTAGACGCTTCTTCGATATTTGGGTTGGTCTTGATAAATCGTTGCTGCCTTGCGTTGAGTTAATTGTGTTTCTCGTCTGACTTCCCAGGGATTCACTCAGATCGAGAAGAAACACTTGCAGAAAATCACGCTGGTCTCACAGCGCATCACAGCCGGAGAAGCCAAAGGGCCTGCCTGCGTCCACGGGCCTCTGGCAGCGATGGAGAGGAGCTGAGTAGCCCCCACTCCTCACCCCTCCCTCCCTCCAAGCCCCCTGATTCCACTGTGGCTCTGTGGGACAGCTGTGGTCTTAAAAGGCACCGTGGCTTCGGATGCTGGCCTTGGTGACTTATCTGCTGACTCAGTGCCTCGTAAGGAGGATGAGTTGTCACAACAGGTGATGGAGGTGAAAAAGGGGACCCAGGGGGACGGGGAGAGGAAGGACTTGGCTGCGGACTTCTCAACTGCCCCGGCTGAGTATAAGTCATTGAAAAGGGGAACTTCATGCTCTCCTAGTTCTTCCGTTATTTTTATCCACCCTCAAAGGGGTTAAAGATTGAATAAAGTAAAAAACAGTTGGCCTTTGGCGTCCAGCAGAGTACAGGCACAAGTATGGCCTTGTGCGAATCTTTGGTGTCTTGGTGTCTTTCCTTCTTTACTAAGCTTTTCTTGTTGTTAGTTTGAAATTGTTATCTTATGTAGCCCAGGCTGGCTTGGAACTTGTTATGAGCCCCAGATTGGCCTCCAGCCCATCATCCTCGTGTTTCAGGCTCCCAGGTGCTGAGATTACAGGCATGCTCCATGAGTCCACATATCTGTGGACTGTCCTCCGTGCAAACCCTGTGTCAAGTACCGTGGATGCAGCTGTGAGTGAGAAAGGCGCTGGCCCTGATTCCTCCCACTGATAGGGAGTAGGGGAACAGCAATGGTCAGCTATAGAGAGCCGCTAGGAATTTCACAGGGTGGCAAGGAGGTTCTTAGGAAGAACCCCAGACTCAGTCTTGGCCATTTGGGAGGCTGAGCCTGCTAGACAAGAACAGGGGTCTAGGTAGGGAGTGGGTGGTGGAGGGAAAACTGGAAAAGACAGACTTGGCTGTGCTGCAGCTGGAGTGGAGGCTTACACCTGTAATCCCGGAATCTAGGACTCCAGGTAAATGGGATCACTGTGAGTTTGAGGCCAGCCTGGGCTACAAAGACCTGTAATCCCAGAATTTAGGCCTCCAGATAAGGGGATTGCTGAGTTTGAGGCCAGCCTGGGCTAGAAAAACCTTTGCTCACAGAACTAGAAAACCAATGACAGCAGCAGAAAGAAAAGCCTCAGTATCTGAATATCTCAGCAGTTTAATTCAAGAAAAGCTCGCTTCTCATCCCTGTGAAGTCTGCTGTGAGTTCAGCACACGTTGTCCTCTGTGGGTGACTCAGTGACCCAGGCTAGCAATGACTCCTGGGTCACACATGGTGCTTGGTGAGTCATGTTGTCTGTGCCACACAGAAAGACTGAGGCATGTTGGGAAACTCCTAGTAGCTTCCAGTGGCTAGAACTTACTGTGTGTAGAACGGGTTGTGGGACTGCTCAACAGAGAAATTATAGGGAATCAAATCAGGCTGAGGTCAGTCACGCGGAACCTGGGAAGCCACCTCAAATGCTGAGGAGTTTGAGGAAGACAGGAAAGAACTTCTTAGGACATAATAGAAGAAACATCTTAGAAAGATCACCTGCTTATTTGGGGGTGTGGGATAGGTGAGCGAGATTAGGGAACAGATCAGCAGGGGCTGTGGTGACGGTCCAGGGGTTAAGCTACACTAGTGTGAAGACTAGAATTTAGATCTCTGGAGCTGTGTAAATGCTAAGTGGGCAAAGTTGGGAAGGCGGAGATAGGCGATCTCCAAAGCAAACTGGCTATCTAAGCTAGCCATGTTGGAGAGCTCTGGGTTTGATTGAGAGATCCTGTTTCACTGACAGAGGCAGAAGAGTCACTGATAAGGATTTTCAACATCAACCATGGGCCTCAACGTGAACTTGTGCACACACACATGTGCACACCAGGCACATATATGTCTACATATGTGTACCTCACACGTGGGAAAATGGAAAAAAAAAAAGGAAAAAACCTTTTACAATTTATTAGGTGAGAGATGGTGGTGCCCTGAGGACGGATGGGGCTGTGGGCTGCACAGGGTGGATGTCTCCAGGATCTATGGAGGAGTGGAGATAGGGCTCACATCTTGGGGGCTGAGCAACTAGAGGAGGGTTCTGTTCACCTACACAGGCATCACAGACGACATTTGGACCAAGGGGCTGATGCCCGAGACGTCAGGCTGCTGATGTGGTTCGCAAGTCATGGATACATGCGTGGGATTTGAAGTCATAATGTTGCAGAGTTGAACGAAAAGTTACCTTGCTCCAGGAGCCAGGAGTCCACTGCGGGATAGCGCTAGCCATGTAGACAGTAGGAATTCAAGGTGAGTGGTACGACCCAGGCACCACACTCAGGCAGAGGATCAGGTAAGCTGGACAGGAACCAAAGTGGAGTGAGAAATTGGCTAGTGGCTCAGAGAACTGCAATCCACATGGAGAACTCAACAGGTGTGAGGGCACAGAGGCGTGAGACAGCTTTGCCCAGCCAAAGATGCCTGTGTCCTGGAGCATCTCCATGGGCCCATCTGTGAGAGGAAATAAGTGACTACCAGCCACTCCTTAGCGCATGCTGGCCCCAGAGGCCTCATTCCACAGTTAGGTCCACATTACGGTGACATCGTTGTTTCCACGTTAACTCACTTATTCGTCCATCCATGCATGCATGCATAGGCCCATGCACAGAGCATATGTGTGAAGGTCAGAGGAGATCTTGCAGGAGTCAGTTCTCTCTTCTTCCCATCATGTGTGTTCCAAGACTGAACCTTACCTGCTGAGCCACCTTGCTCAGTTCTAAAATTTTACACGTTGTGAGCATCATGGCAGCTTTTAAACATACTAAAAAACATGGAGAAAATGGCAGAGCAAACTCACATGTATGTGACTGTCACCCAGGTTCAGCAGCTACTCACAATCCGCCAGTCTTTGTTCCCGACTTCATGTCTCCCACTTCGATGGCCTGAGCGTCATTTTGAAGTTTGCACCATGAGGAAGTAGGCAGAGGACTATAAGGACTCTGGTGTTTCTTCCTAGTCACTGAAATGCCACTCGGGGCCATTGTTACTCTGCCTGTGCCCCCATCTGCCTTCCGCACAATTCTGAAGCAAATTCCTGACATCGGATCATTTCCCTCTAATTGATATGCATCAAATAAGCACCACTTCAAAAGGTGGTATTTTGAAATCCCCAGGGACATGTTTGACAAATCCAGAAAATCCCATAACGGTGCATGCACTTCAGGAAAAAAAAAATTAGACGTTTGGGTGAGTTCAGATCTGAATGTTTTAACCAACTATACTGCATAAGCCAAGAGTGGATTAGGACCCAGGGAAGAATAGCTCTCGCCTTTGTGCCCTTCCAACACCCTGTGCCCACGACGTGGACCGTCTCCCCTGGCCTCTTTGCCAAGCTCCCACTTAGCACCGGCTCCTGCCACACACCCAGACAGCACTCTAGGAGAATGCAGAGTTGTGGGTGGAGACTTCCTGTGGGATTGGAGAAGCAGGTGTGTGTGTCTCTCTGTGTGTGTGTGAGTGTGCAAGTGCGTGTGTGGGTGTGCATGTCCTCAGCTCTGCTGAGTGACCTCGGTGTGTGGGAAGTTTCATCCAAAGGAGAGAAAGTGGGAGAAGGGATGAAGTGGGAAAAGGAGGCAGGAAGAGAGCTGGGTACGGAGAAGGAAAAAGATGAAAAAGGGTAAACAGGAACAAACCATCATAGAACATCCATGCGCACCAGGTAAACAGGAACAAACCATCATAGAGCATCCATGCGCACCAGGTAAACAGGAACAAACCATCATAGAACATCCATGCGCACCAGGTAAACAGGAACAAACCATCATAGAGCATCCATGCGCACCAGGAGCCAGGGACCCTGGCCCACCCAATCCAGGCTCCTGGGAGAGGGGCTTTCTCAGCCCCCCCGCCTCTTCTTCAGCCTGTTCAGTGAGTTACTCTATTGGTGAAGGTGGTTAGGGGCAGGTACGCGCGGTGTATAAAATGAACGTGCCACAATCATAAGGAAGTTGGGCTCGGATAGCTGAGAGGCAGGTTCCACCTGTGTCCTTACAGTGGCCTCCACCTGGACCTCAGTAGAATCCAGGAAAGGGCAGTTCCAGAGTGCTGCCCTCCAAGGAAGGGGCAGAGCGGCAGCTGAAGGGCTTGTTGGGTGATAAGCAATTGTGTTGTGAGGTGGCTACAGCCTCCCTCCCAGGGCCGGGTACCAAGCAAGCCTCAACACCCTGCAGCTCGCAAGTGGCCTTGCTGTGCTGCTGCTGCAGAGCAGCACCAGGTGTGAGGGGCCCTGAGGAGATGGGGTGGAGTAGAGGGGTCCCTGGGTTTTCATACACCCACGGGGATTGTTTGCGGAGCCAGAGGTGGGGCTGGGTGGCGAAAGGCTTGGGCCATGGTGATTGCAGTACCTGCTGAGGTCTGACTTCCTCCAAGTTGCCAATCTGGGGGTGATATCACCCATGGTGAGGAGAGAGCTGAGGACAGAAAGCATTCATCCAAACTTTAGAGGAAAAGAGAGACGGGTGTGGCAGTAGACTCCCTGGCCTTCCCCAAGTTACAGAGGAACGCTAGAGGATTCCTCCAAGGATCTCACTGGCCCATCTCAGCCGAGCGCTCTAATCTGGGTGGAGCAGGCATGCCGTTGGCAGAATTGCCATTTACCTCTCCAACTGTGGCTGTCACTGTGGCTGTCACTTGTTACTTAACCTTCTTCAGTCCGGTGTTTAACAAAGCCGGGAGTACAGAGCACTTCCTTCCGGCATTTGGCAGCATGGATTGCCAAGAGGCCTGTCGGTCCAGTGGAGATCTGACCCAGGGAAGGCGCTCTTTCTTCTTCCTAGAAAAGACACAGGCTGGGGCTTGGCTGGTTGATTGGAACAGACAGAATGACGAGTGGCCACAGGAGACAAGGGGGTGAAGTCACCGGTGGTGTGGTTACCAAGACGCAGCAGGTTGGTGAGCTTACAGTTAACTCCGCACAGGGACTTCATTTGCAGCTGGTAACAAGGGCGCCAAACGCTTCTTAGATACTGAGCATGGTCCCAGGCACTGTGCTAAGTCATCAAAGACAGGTTCTAAATACATATTGTCTAGTTCAGAAAACACAACAAGATAATTCCTGGTTTCAGATGAAGAATTCAATCACAGGGACCCAGAGATGACATCATTTGGCTGAGGTCATATAGCTTCTGGGGCTAGGGTTGCATTCTGCTTTTGTGAAGAAAAGGGAACACGTATTGCACTTTTCTGAGGGAAAACTCGCTGATGTCGGGGTTTCTCTAAAGAGAGGACATTTCAGGGCTACTGCTGACATCACCATCCGTTCAGCAAAACACTCCAAATGCTAAACTCACGCCTGTGTTTCTGGTTTCCTTTTTCAGCACGTGACAAAAGTCCTGATCAAAACCAAATTACCAAACACAGTGATTTGCTCCTCTGAGGGCTCGTCTATCGTGGAGCTGGGAAGATGGTAACGGCCCTTGCCACTGAGCGTGAGGACCTGAATTTGACCTCTGGAACTCAAGTGATGGGAAGAGAGACCTGACCCTGCAGGCTGCCTTCTGACCTCCTGTATGGTGCTGGAACATGCTCACCCCCTCCACCCTGCAAATAAAGATTTGAGACATTTTAAAAACAAGGAAGTTTAGTTACCTTGGAAATCCTTACCAGGGGATGCTTGGTTTGAAAAGTTGTTCTCTCTGTAGGACTTGGCCATGATGTCACCAGGGTCACTGTGGCATCTTGGAAGCAGGAAGGACAGATTCTCACCTGTCTGACTGACAATGACCCCGGGAGATGGTGGAGATTACGTGATAGCGTTTTTTCTTCCTGTGGCTCAATTCTGAAATTCCCCATATGTGGGGCCTTCCAGTGTTGGGCAGCTTTGCATTTGCATCCTAACGGCTTCACACAAAGCAGATATTGTTGAGGAAAGCAGCCGCCCTGAGATTGCTTGGCATCACCCCTTACCCGGCAAGCACGTGGGAGAAGGAACTTGCTCACTGAGAAGAGATTCTGTCATAATGCAGGCCTGTGTGGAGAAAAGATTCCTAGGAGAACGGCTTTGCTCAGGGCTGAGGATGGGGTGGGCCAAGGGAAGCGATTTCCTGGGGAAACCTGGCAGTGGCACCAGGATATTGCAAAAGCCTTATTTGGGCTTCATCGCTCATGTCCTTGCTCCCTCCCTCACTGCCATCGAATCTCACCCAAGCCTTTCTGCTGCTGCCCTAACTTTCGAATTTGTGTTGAACAATGGCATACCTGGCCTGCAGCCAGTGTTGAACAGTCTGAAATTAGTGGTGTAAAATTTTAGTTTCACTTTTTTATTGTTAGTGGCTATCCTGGTCAGTGTTCTATTGCTGTAAAGAAGCACTATGACTATGGAAACTCTTATAAAGGAAAGCATTTAATTAGGGCCTGCTTACAGTTTCAGAGGTGGGAGGCATGGTGGCATGGAGGCAAACGTGGTGCTGGAGAGGAGCTGAGAGTTCTGCATCTGAATCCACAGGCAGCAGGAAGAGAAAGCCACTGGGCCTGGCTTCAGCCTTTAAAACCTTAAAGTCTACCCCCAGTTATACACTTCCTCCAACAATCCTTTCAAATAGTGCCACTCCCTAAGCATTTAAATTTATTTATAAATTTATTTATAAATTTAAATATATGAGCCTATGGGGAGCATTCTTATTCAAACTACTGCAGTGGCTTTGGTTTATCTATTTAGAGTCTAAGTCTTGCTCTGTAGCACAGACTGGCCCGGATCTTGAAGCAATCTTCTTGTCTCAGCTTCCCGAGTGCTAGGAGTACAGATATTCAGAGCAAGAAATTGTATTTCTAATAAATAACATTTCCATGAGTTAATTTTCTAAGATACGAACACTGGAAAGATGTAGGAAGAGCACCACAAGTTTGAGGCCAGCCTGGTCTACATAGAGGGTTCCAGGCCAGCCTGGTCTACATAAAGGGTTCCAGGCCAGCCTGGTCTACATAGAGGGTTCCAGGTCAACCTGAGCTGCAAAGACCCTATCTCAGAACAGAACAGAACAAAACAACAACAACAACAACAAACCAAAACAAGGGACCAGGAGAGATGACTCAATGGCAAGGCAGTTGCTGTGCAAGTCTGCAGATCTGAATTCTAGCCAGAACCCACAGAAAGGTGGAGAGAACCAGCTTCACACACACACACACACACACACACACACACACACACACACACACACACACACGTGGGGGAAGTGGTTTAGTTAAAGTTCCTGTTTCTGTGAAGAGACACCATGACCGTGACAATAAAGGAAAGCATTTAATTGGGTGGCTTACATTTTCAGAGGTTTAGCCCATTATTGTCACCATGCAACATGGTGGCAGACATGGAGCAGAAGCGGAGAGTCCTACATCTTGTGTAGGCAAAAGGAAGTGGTCTGCCTCACTGGGCATGGCTTGAGCACATATGACGAGATCTTAAAGCCCACCTCCACAGTGACACACTCCCTCCAACAAGGCCATGACTCCTAATGACTCCTAATAGTGTCACTCCCTTTGGGGGCCGTTTTCTCCCAAGCCACTACATGGGGGGAGGGGGAAGTTGATTAAAGAAAATCAAAACAAAAATGATCAAAATGACAAATCTTATGTTTCATGCTTTTGTGGGGGCGGGAGGGTTGAGACTGAGGTCTCGCTTTGGAGATCAGACTGTCCAGGAAGTAGGTAGCAGTCCTTTGCTTCCTAGGCCCTGGGATTACAGGTGAGAGTTGCTATGTCTGGTTCTGCTTATTTCCCACAGTAAATGACCAACAACAGCAACGTGGCCAAACGTTCGTGAGGGAGTTTGGGTGGACGGCTTGTGAAACATAATTATCTAACACTCCTTTTATTCTGAAACCTTTTCTTTTCCCTTCCTTCCTTCCTTCCTTCCTTCCTTCCTTCCTTCCTTCCTTCCTTCCTTCCTTCCTTCCTTCCTTCCTTTCCTTCTTTCCTGCTTTCTCTTAAAGGTATATTAATTTTAAAAATTAACTTAGGGGTATTTTGTCTGCACATACGTCTCTGTACTGTGTGTCTGGTGCCCACAGAGGACAAATGGGGGTATTGGATCTCTTAGACGTGGAGTTACACATGGCACTGAGAATCAAACCTGGGTCCTCTGGAAGAGCAGCCAGGGCCAGCTGGGGTCCCAAACTGGGTCTTAATGCTTGTGCTTCGTCCTCTGAGCCATCTCTCAGTCTCTAGTTTTTAGATAATGTTCTTTTTCCTGCCCAGGATCAGATCCAGGCTGCCACATTGAATTTAGATGTCACCTCTCCTCTGAGCTGTGAAAGTTCCTCATTTTGTGTGACCTTGACATTTTACTGAATGTCGTTTGCTTTGAGTTGTCAGTTTTCTCACGATCAGACCGTGACTGTGGATTCAGGGAAGAGTACCACGGAAGTAAAATGCCATTTTCCTTGGAATTCATTTATATATATATATATATATATATATATATATATTATATATATTCATTTATATATATATTAAGTATATGCATTCATACACACAGAAATACAGATATGCATACATATGGGTTAGTATTTATGTGTATATTTCCTGTCTCCATCCCCCGGGATGTTCTAGAAGCAACTGTACAATCAGCAAGGAGCATTCCCAGCACTCAGAAACTTGTTTCTAAATGCCACACCCTGGGGGCTGGAGAGAAGGCGTAATAGTTAAGAGTACTTTCTGCTCTTGAGAATGACCCGCCATGGTTCCCAGCACACAGTGGCCTATAATCACCAGGGGATCTGACTGCTTCTTCTGGTCTGTAAGGGCAACTGCACACACATGGTACACACACACACACACACACACACACACACACACACACACACCAGAGAAGAAGGAGCAGAAGGAGCAGAAGAGGTGGAGGATTGGGGAGAGTGGGGCTAAGCCGCATCTTCTGGACAGACCGTGGCTTTCATGCTTACAAACGCACTGTAGCTGTGGCTACCTGGGCACGAGCAAGACGATCAAGATGACAAACATCCCAGCATGGATGGAATGAGGCTCACAAGGCTCCACCCAGCTAAGGGACCACTGGCAGTTAATGGTTGATGGGGGAAAGAGGGTCTTTTTTTTCTGGGTGCGTAGAGACTTGTAGGCTACTGCAGCTCAGCAGACGGAGCTCAGGAGCAACATTAATTGGACTCAGTATGTTATTTTTAAAAAGAAGACAAGGAGGAGATAAAGTTTGGAGGGAGAGATATGGGGAGGGTTGTGGTGGGTGTGGGGATGGATATGACTAAAACATATTATACACAAGTATGAAATTTCTTTTTTTCTTTTTGTTTGTTTGTCTTTCAAGACAGAGTTTCTCTGTGCAACCCTGGCTGTCCTGGAACTCACTCTGCAGACCAGGCTGGCCTCAAACTCACAGAGATCTACCCCAGATCTCCAGAGTGCTGGGATTAAAGGCGTGCTCCACCACTGCCTGGCCTGAAACTCTTGAAGAACAAATGAAAACTATTTTTAAAAAGAAAAGTAAAATAAAATATGAACAAGAGATACCTTTTCTTTACAGAATTCTTTGCAGAGCTAGCTGCTTCACAGAACGTCTGGTATGAAGAAAAGGTGAGCATGCTTGGGTGGGCTGTCTTTGCTTTGGTCTAGCAGAATTGTTATGTATTTCTGGGCAGGAAGAGTAGGGATCTCCTGCCTCTACCCATTACCCTCAGTGATGGGAACCTGAACCAGAGAGAGATGAGCCAGCTGGCTAGAGAGAAGTTCACATTCTCTCTCACATCTGTGTGGATTGTGGGGATGAGGAGAGGATCACAGGTCTTCAGGAAAAACCTGTTGAAGTTGACTCAGCAGGCTTGAAAAGGTTTCCCCCTTCCCAGTCCATTCCTCTATAAACAGAGAAGTAGGGTGAGGGAAAGTTCCTTCCTACCTTCAACAGTCCCGAGCGGGCAAGACTAGGAAATGCCTAATGACTTTAGACACTTAGTTAGCACCTGTGTGTCACAGCAAGTGTGACCACATCCAAAGGTGACGCAGAGGTGTGTGCTTCAGAGCTGCCATGGTAAAGCAGTGTCCTGATGACGCCTTTTGTCGTCCACACAGTACCTCAAACTCTGAGTCACGCTGCCTGCCTTGCTCAGGATGTGGGCACTTTCTATCAGTGCTTACAGAATGAGTGAAGAGGGAGGCTCCCAGGAGAGACTTTATGCGGAAGCTCCTCACCATCTCTGGAGTAGTACACGGTGTGATCATGTAACGCTCATGGCTTAGCTGGTGCTCCGGCCTTGGGCAAGGTGCTTAGCTTCTCTGTGCTCTAGCTTCTCCTCATCATAGTTAACTCTTGACTGCTGACTTGTGAAGTTGACGGCATTTACAGTCTCTCTAAAGAGGATGGGACCATCCCACGGACCAGGCTCCTGGGCTGAATAAAGAGGGAGAATTTGTTGCTCTCTTTCCCGGCTGTAGACACAATGTGACCAATCCCCTACTGGTCTCACTATGTATACACTCCTTGCCACTATGGACCATTTCCTCTGGAACCATAAACCTTCCCTACCCAAGTCACTTTGGTCTGGTATTTTTTGGTAGTAGCGAGACAAGTAACTAATGCCCTTCACCGGAGACACCAGGTGCTCTTGGCTCGTTTTGAATTAGACCGGATGGTTTCTGAAACTCATTTGCAATCTGTAATTCTATAACTCCGGTACTTACTGCTGTTAGAAAAGGGCTTATGAAAATCTCTGGATCGATTCAGGTGACAAGCGTTTCAAAGGCCACCATGTGCTAGAGCTAGACCTTGAGCTGACGTCTTCATATGACGGAAGCCCAGTTGATGGCTACCGGTAACTGGAATATAGAACTGGGAAACCTCTGAGGGCCGGTGATACAAAATCACAAGATGCTTGTTGCAGACCGAGCGCAACATAGTGGTGCACATGCCAATATTTGCCACCACCCACTTAGATGCTCAAGACAATGTCCACCTGGGACTTCTGGAGAAACCCCTTGTCTGGGCTAGGATTTCTGAGCAATAAGCCCCGGGTTATGGTAACCCTGGTTATCCACCTGACTTTTTCTTTACCAGGCAAATACAGACCATCAATTAACTGACTGTTTGGCTGATGGACTAGTGGGAAGTGAAAAACAGACTCAGATATTCTAGTCCCTAAGATCCAAATGGCACACCTTCTGGAGGAAAATGAGACCACAGAGATGTGTAACCATTCTCTAAGCAAGACAAACCTATTTACCTAAGAATGTTACATGCCAACACCACCAACATGCTAGGCAGCTCAACTAAACAGCATGGCTCGGAGCACATGGATGGCCTTTTTTTCCCCAAAGATTCATTTCTATTTATTTTATGTACATGAGTATTTTATTTCCACGTTAAGTGCACTGTGTGCTTGCAGTGCCTATGGAGGCCAGAAGAGGGCGTCACACCCCCGGAACTGGAGTTAGAGACAGTTGTAACCCTCCATGGGGGTGTTGGGAACTGAACTCCAGTCTTCTGCAAGAGTAGCAATCTGTCTAGCCCCACAGCTGATATTTTCATAATCACCCATCCCCCTATATCCTTAAGAGAGGCAACCAAACCATTCTCTAGTCGGTGTGGGTCCATGAGCCTTCTTGTTTCCATTGGTCCACCCAAGTGATGTGCAAATGGTAAGTTTGGGGTTTGCTTCTAAGAATTCCAAGTGAGTGGTGCTTATTACATCTCTTTGTACTCAGGGAAAGCCAGCCAGCCACAGAAAGACTTTCCTCTCAGAGCCCCCTCAAGGGTACACCCTCAGTGACCTGACAACCCCCTACTAAGTTCCATATCTTAATGGTTCCAGAACCTCCCAAGAGTGCCATGAGTTGGGGACCAGACCTTTGACACTTGGGCCTCTGGGAGACACTCAAGATCCAGCAGATCCCAACTGTGCCGTGTGTAGGAATATGTCACTTCCCCGTTTGCTGGCTGTGTGCCAAGGTGTCTACACCATGGTGTGTGGGGTGTATACAAGAATGCCCTCGCCATGCATGGCTGGCCAGAAATATTTACTCCGAGAATCAAAATGACAAACCCTGCCCTTCTTCCCAGGCAGTTGGTCATCCCTCGCTTGACAACACAGGCTCCCATCGTTTCTCTCAGAGCCGGTCTTTCTCTGCTGTCCAGGCAGTTCTTGAAAAGGCTGAGCTAACTCAGAATGATTGCTTTGGGACTCGAAATAGATGTTTTTTTCCTGTCCCACGTATGACACAGTGACTTCCTCAATAGAAACATCGCTTCGAGAGGAACAGGACGTCCTTGCGGTAGAGCCAAGAAAGTCACATGACTAGATGTTTGGGGGCCTCCGGGGACCTTGTTTCCCCTTAAGCTGTTGGCAAGGACACGGCCATAAAAGACTGTTAGTGATAGATGCTGGCGAGCCACTGTGAACTATTCGCTCCCAGGGTTCAGTCCAGAGTGTTTCTGCTGGGGAGAGCTGGCTGATGAATGAATGCTGGGAATGGGCACGGGGAGAATTTGTGGAACATCTCTGATGATCACAGGGTGATGAACCTGGCAGGCAGGAGCTTCCACATGTGACGGATGACCAGGGAATCCCCATGACTATTTTATCTCTGATCTCATGACACCCCTTAAAGGAGGTCGTAACGTTTGGACAAGCAGCCCAATGTGCTGACTGGGGAATTCCTTGGCCTGGTCTGGAGCCAGTTGGAATGGAGAATGGGAAGCAGAGGGAAGACTTCAGGGTCAGCCAGAAGATAAAGGCCTGTATGGAGGATGAGTCTCAGGCTGACACCAGCTCCAGATCCCCTGACCTCATGGTCACGTGGTCAGAGTTCACTGGGAAGAGACCAGGGGAGCATATGGCTCAGACATCTGTGCAGCATCAGGGCTTGGGGAACTGAGGAAGGTCTTCAAGAGGCCCCAAAGCAAGGGGAAATTAGCTGAGTCAGAAGTTGACCAGAGGAACCTGAGCAGGGGAACTTGGTGTGTTGAGTTCAGGGAAGCTTCAAGCTGAAGAAACAGTCCTATGAAAACCTAGTAGGCACTGGGTGATTTCACACTTATTTAGTGAAATCTTCTGCCAGAATAAAGGCCAGTGGGTGAATCCCCAGGCAGAATAGGAAAACCCTTCATGGGACCAGCAATTTTCTATGGCCTCCTGTTCTGGCTGCTCACACCCAATGCTCCAGACTTGATCCTCAGGGGGAGACAGGCAGTTAGTAATTTAAAAAGTGGTATATTCCCTAAGAGAACAGTAACGAGCAGATAAACCCAGAGGCCCCATGCTTTTGTCCTATGGAAGAATCAGAGCTTACCATCAGCCAGGCGAAGTCACAGAACTTCAGTTTGTACCCAGGACACAGCAGAGGTCACACAGCCCAAGGGTGGGCATCCGTTGTGTGGGTTAGAATGTGTAGTTGCTGTCAGTGGGGTCCACACTAGCTAGGTGAGGGAAGGGTTTGCCTAGGGATATTGGGGAGACCATAGGACTGGCAGAGAGTGGGTAGAACTTCTTGGCCAAACTTTTATGCCCCCAGAGCCACGCAGCCAGCCTGGCTTTGTAGGGAGCTGCTGGCACTGCCGACTCGAATTGTGTTTGTCTTTACTGACGATGAGGCGTCACCTCCAACCAGAAATCTGTGGTACCTGCTGTGACTTAGACCCACAGATGTGTCTGCCTCCCTCCTGTCTCCTCGTGTAGTTCTCTTCCATCTCAAAGTCTCATGTGAACACGTCTGAGTGTCAAAGTCTAAGCTACATGGCCTGCATCCAGGAGCAAGAGACGATAAGAATGTGCACACGGGCTGGAGAGATGGCTCAGTGGTTAAGAGCACTGGCTGCTCTTCCAGAGGATCCAGGTTCAATTCCCAACACCCATGTGGTAGTTCATAACTTCCTGTAATTCCAGTACCAGGGGATCCAACACCTTCACACAGACGTACATGCAGGCAAAACACAAGTGCACATGAAATAAAAATAAATAAATTATTTTAAAAAAGAATGTGCACGTGTGCATGTGCTTGTGCATACTCACAAATGTCCTTTCAAGGCATAGAGATTAATAAAGACTTTTGGGAAGTCACAAACAATGCACTCACTGTAAGGGGTATATGGCTTGTGACCTGAGATACTCAAGAGAATACAGTCTATAGGAAGTACCCCATTATGTGGATAAGTGATGGAGCCAAATCTCCCTCAAAAGCATGAATTGATTAATTTTAGGCAAAATAAAAAAAATCAGAAATGCTTGTGTTCTAGGTCCTTTACCAACGGGAATAGTTATCGCTTTAAATGGTATTTTATTTTATTTATTTTTTTGTTTTTTTCGAGACAAGGTTTCTCTGTAGCTTTGGTGCCTGGAACTGGCTCTTGTAGACCAGGCTGGCCTTGAACTCACAGAGATCTGCCTGCCTCTGCCTCCCCAGTGCTGGGGTATTTTATTTTTTAATTTTTAAATAAATTTTATTACAAAAAGCATTGCAAATAAAAAAAATCACATGTCAAGATGAAACGAGATCCAAGATCTATACCACTCCATAAGTGGTGGCTGCCACCACTTACTTTTTTACATTTACTGATTTTTATTTTTATTATTTGTGTGTGTGTGTGTGTGTGTGTATTGCATTTGCTATAGCACATGAGTGGAGGCCAGAGGATCATTTGTATGAGTTGGTTCTCTCTTTCCACGAGGTTTCTGGGAGACTGAACTCAGGAGGCCAGTCTTGGCTGCAGGCACCTTCACCCACTGAGTCACCTCACAGGCCTTATTACTACTTATTTATTTTGAGGATGCTTCCAAAGAGAGGATGCTTCCAAAGAGATGTGAGCATCCGAGAGTGTTGTTCACACTTGGTAGTTCTAGTCCATTCTGAACAGTGTGACCGGTAAGGACAGTTACCCATGTGATTGTGAGTCCTGAGGGTATCCAGACCCTTCCTTCCCTAGTATCACCATGGGCAAGAAGAACACAAGCACAAGATGAACAGCACAGGCAGGCGGCCCAGGAGCTCAGAAGTGCCCTGGGGCTTGGGTAGCCAGGGTGACTTTTGGAGGAGGCAGGAGAGAGCTGGGTCTTGGACGATGAAGAGGGACAAGTGGACCTGGAGGGCAGAGTAAAGTAGGCGAGCAAAGCTTCGAGTGGTGGAGGCTGTGTTCAGAGAGGAGCCTGGGAGGGCAGTTAGTTCTAAGACAAGGGGGGTGGGTGGGAGGGAGATGAGAGTGCCAGTTTTGATAGAACTGAAGATGATAGCGAGGGAAGCTTGAATTGCGACCATATGCATGTTGGAGATTCTTGTCGGTGTCGAGGGAAGCTTGAATTGCGACCATATGCATGTTGGAGATTCTTGTCGGTGTCAAGGATTAGCCAGGACTGTTTTGGTTCAGGTGACTGACCCAGCAACTTTAACTGTTGATAAAAGAATTTCTCCTTTCGTCTCATCACAGAGCCCAAGGGCATAAACTGGATACATGGCTAGATACAGGTTCTCAGAAGAGCTAGCGAGGATGCGAGCTTTCTCTCTGCACTGCTTTGCCTGTACTAGTGGCTCGCTCAGCAGGCTTTCTCTGTGTGGGGGTTCCCGGTGACTCAGGGCTGGTCTTCATCGCAGCACAGAGGCATTTGCCTAAGATTTCCGGCATACTTCCAAAGACTGACTCAGCTTTCCCCCTGTTCTGCCAGAACTGTAACCATGACCAAGAGAATGTAGGATTTCTCACCGACTAGACTTGGCAAATGACCCAAGAGGACAAACACAGCTGACCACATGAGAGACCATCATTGGTACGGTGTGACTGTGACTGCATGTTTTCTCCCAACTACCCTGGTGAGTAATCCTAAAAACGTTAAGAGTACTAAGTGGGCAGGGCTAGATGGAGACACATTTTCATGTGCACCCCCTGTCTCTTAGAATGTGAGGCTCTGAGCAATCCTCTTTTTATGAAGACACCTGCCCAAGTGTTTCATTGTCATAAAGAAAGACTAATACAGTCTCTGTTCCAGATATTGTTGGTTCCTGATGTAGTTAGGAAGTCTTCTTCAAAACTCTTGTTGCAACCAGCGTGGTGGCACACGCCTTTAATCCCAGCACTCAAGAGACAGAGGCAGGCGGATCTCTGTAAGTTCAAGGCCAGCCTGGTCTGCGAAGTGAGTTCCAGGACAGTTAGAGATCCATCCATTCATCCATCCATCCATCTGTCCATCCATGTGTTGCCTGTGTATTGATTCATGAATTCATATGCACACATAAGGAAGGCATAGGAAAATGTATAGTGTCTTCTTTTATGACTCTACATTATTTGCTTGAGACAAGGTCTCTCACTGAAGCTCAGCATTCAACGAGATAGGCTAGTCAGTGAGTTCTCAAGATCCATCAGTCTCTGTCCCTCACTCCTCAACACTAAGGTTATGGCAAATGCAGCCATTCTCAGTGTCTTGGTTGCTGTTCTATTGCTGTGAAGAGACCTCATGACCAAGGAAACTCTTATAAAAAAAGCATTTAATTGGGGCTTTCTTATACTTTTAGTGAGTTCATCCATGATCACCATGGCAGAAAGAAAGCAGGCATAGTGTTGGAGCCTTACATTCTAGTCTGCGGGCAGCAGGCAGAGAGACACTGAGCTTGGCATGGACTTTCGAAGCTTCAAGTCCACCCTAAGTGATACACCTCCTCTCACAAAGCTGATCCTTCCTAAACAGTTGACCTGCTGGGGACCAAACATTCAGACATATGAGCCTGTGGGGGTTTAGTCTCATTCAGACCCCACACCCGGCTTTATATACAGGTGCTGGGGACTCGAACTCAGGTCCTCTAGCTTGTATAGCAGGTGTTTTTACCTACAGAGATACAGCTAAGGCTCTCCTATTTTTGTTTTATTGAGATACAGTCTCACATTGTAGCCCAGCCTCAGCCTGCCTCCTCAGGCTCTCCTGCCTCAGCCTGTTGCGTAGCTGGGGTTAGAGGCTTCTTGAGAGAGGAGAGAGTCTACCACAGGCTCACATGCCTAGGTCATTGCTATGTGCCCACCGATCCTTCCTTTCCCCGCAGGACTCAGAGCTAGAGCATGTCTTCAGCCTCATTCACAGTTAGGTGGGGACATATGACGTGACTGTAACCACTGGAGTGTGGGGCAAAGTGCAATACACTATCTCGAGATCTGGCCCTTAAGATCTCCTCCGCTGCAATCCACTATCCTCTCTCTTGCCTATCGTCTGCCGGGTGGATGTTGCAGTGCTGGTATGGAGGACTCCGGGCCTCAGCTGAAGACACGCACCACCATCTTGGAGGACATTGGGTCCCCGAATGACTGTGTTTTTCACTGGCCTATGACAGGAGTGAGAGACAGATCTACACCAAGATCGGGGTGACACAGAACGGTCGTTAGCTGCCATGTTACAGGGGACTACAGATCAACACAGGCAGGGAGAGAGGACCTGAGCACTTCCTAGTAGGGTCGAGTAGGGCTGTATTTTCCCTCCATAGAATGGAAGCAGATGTGTTCACAGCCAGTGAAATGGAAGAGAACCAATTGCCAGGAAGGACTCAGGTCCCCGCTTAGCATGTTTGTTTTGTGGTGACAGGGATATCTAAGGGGACAAATACACAGAGGCCAGGCCTGGGGTTTGGTTGGGATCTGTTCTTACAGAACTGGCCACCGACATCAGGAAGTACAGGCTGACTTGAGGAAGGGCTTGTGAGAGGAGCATGGCAGGGGTCCAGGACCTTCGTCACCTTCTGGATTTGGAAGATGGTAGGATGAGTGGGGGAAGGCAGATCTGCACTGGAGAGAGAGGCGATGGAGACCCATAGACATGATGGTGGGATATGAAAGTCGGACACTGAAGAGATTGTATTTCCTAAACTGAAGAGAGCCAGAAAGGATCCATTTCCCCCAGCGTCACGTTTTTAACGTTTTAATAAATGTTTCTGCATTTGGTATTATCATGGTCCTTTGCCATCAAGGCCTAGACCCTGCTCTGTCTTGTTCACGAGCAGAGACAACAATCCTGTCTCTGACCAATGTCCGTGGGGAAGAGAGGGCTGATGGGTTTGGGAACCAGGTGCTTGCTCTACTCTGAAGCCAGGAAGGCTTTCCCTCTGGAGCTTCAGGACTGGTGATGAGGAGGGGGCCCGGGAGGCCTCTAAGGGGAGATCAGAGATTTGTTGCTGAGACCAGCAGGAAATTGAGCCAGGTGGCCAGGCAGCAGGTGTTCCCAGAGCCAGTCTCTCATCTCTCAGGTCTCGCGCAGGAGGATGGCTCTGGTAGGCTCTCCAGTTACACGTTTTACTGTTCTCTACTCCAGCTGTGTACTGTGAATGGTCTTTGGATTTCAGCTTCTTGGGTGGGAGCTGGGAAATCTCCAGGCTACAGCCACCTTGGCACCAGAGAGGTTAAAAGGTCAAAGCTAGTTTACAGAGGGAGAGAATGTGGCCTGGGGTCTGGTTTTGTGTGTGTACCAGGCTCTGTACTAAGTGCCTTCCTGGCTCATCTCTTTTTATCACCTACATGCCACCATCAAGGTGGGTGCCAGGAGGAGACTCCTGGGAATGAGGGAACTGTCCCCCTCAGGGATATGTGCCAGTAAGTAACAGGTCAGAAACTTCATCTGAGAGGCTTGATAAGTAGGCTTCCAAAGACTATCCACTTTGGAGAAACTGAGGCAGCACCTGGGAAGTACTCCATTTGAGAGAGAGAGAGAGAGAGACAGAGAGAGACAGAGAGAGGGGAACTCCATAAAAGGAAGGGTCCCCTGCCACAGGGGCTTGAGTCTCTGGAAACTATCTCCAGTAGACAGAACAATGAGTGGCTGTTGACAGGCGATATTCAAATGAAGGTAGACATGGGTAACCATGACCTGGTTCTTCTGTCTCTCCTCAGTATGTGCAGGCATAGCCAAGTTTCCTGTTGAGGCTATCCCATCACCTCAGGGTGTGCTAGCCCTCCCTCCAAGATGGCAGCTTTTTATGCTCCTCAGCTGTACCAACCAAACACCCACCCTCCCCCCGTTTCCAGTTTTTGAGAGAGAGAGAGAGAGAGAGAGAGAGAGAGAGAGAGAGAGAGAGAGAAAGAGAGAGGGGGGGGGAGAGAGAGAGAGATTGTCTTATGTAGTTCAGGCTGACCTTGAACTAATGCAGGTACCCCCTGAATGCTGGGATTACAGGGGTGAGGTGCATGACCACACTCACCTACTTATCTTTTCATGACATCTGATTTGCTTATAAAATTTTCTGCCTCCCTCAGTGGAAGAGAAACTCCAGAGTAACAGCCTTTACTTTTGCTCAGAGTCTGCTCGCCCGTGCCTAGGCAATGCTCAACAAAGAACATCTTCAGGTGACTGCCAAATGCCTGTCTGCTTCCCAGGCACTGTGCTGGATTCTATTCTGGCGTTACCTCCTGAGCCCTCTGAAGCCCACACTGGTTTGCCCACAATAGGCCCTGGATCCAACTTCAGTTGGGAAGAAAAGCAGAGAATGGAGGCCAGAGGTTCTCTGTCCCCATTTCTCCCAGCAGGTCCTGGGTGTTAGAAGCCCTGAGGACAGATAAAGTTAGCAGGCTGTGGAATTCACAAGGTCAGGTGTTGGGGGGGCACCCCCTGGCTGCTGTTAATGGCACCATCTGATGCCAGCACTTCACACCTTGCCTGGTGTAAACGTCCTTGGAGGGGGGGTGCAGGACAATCATAGCCCCAGAATTCAGAAGTTACCAACAAGACAAAGAGGAGCGCTGGCTGCAGCTCTGGTGGGTTTGTTTGCCTTGCTCTCCTCAGTCTCCTCCTTTCAGGTTCAGGGATGGAGAATGGAGTGGGGTTTGGCCTGATCAGAGGCCTCAAGGAGAACTCGAGTTCAGGGTCCCACTTCTTAGCCAAGAGCAGGCTCTTTTCCTGCATGAGTCTTTGTAGGTCTGTTTGCACAGTACATCCCCAAAGCCCATGGCTTGTCTGTCTGATGTTGAGAATGCACTAAGTTTTGGGGACCAAGAGCGGCTTAGACTGGCTCACGAGACTGAAGTTCCTGGGATGAATGCTCACTGCCCAGCTTTGATGCAACATGTGGGGCGTGGGGAGGGCTCTTTTTTTCTTTGCTACTGTGATGTGTATTTCTTTTTTTTTTTTCTTTTTTTTTTTTTTTTGTACTAAGGATAGAACCCAGGGCTTTGAGGTTGCTAGGACTGGCCTGTGTGTACATCCATGGGGCATTTTGTTGTTGTTGTTGTTGTTGATTGATGTGTAAGGGCACAACCCACTGTGGGTGGTGCCATCCCTAGGCAGATCCACCATCCAGCCTTATTCCAATCTCCTTCATTATTCATTTAAAATAGAGTCCTTTTCCCTCAACTGTTTTTTGGACAATTAACAAGCGTGTGATACACACATACTGAAGACCTGTGACTAGTGACTATGAAGCCACACCCACACAGATTAGGCAGACAGACAAAGCCCCTGACCTCTTGGGATTAGAATCTGGAGGCAGAATAAAGCATTCAGACCAGGGCGGGACCCATTTCCGAGTTCTTAGCATAGCCTAGCTGAGCCTCTAGATACCAGTGGTAGAAAGCCATGCAGAACTTGTTAGAATCATAAAATGTAACACAGGCGTCTGGAAGCCCTCCTCCCGTTCCAGACCACCCCACCCAACTCCCACCCCACCCTCCATTCTATTCAGGGGCCTGCGTTACTGTGCTGGGGCTTTCTCTGGCTGTTGTGTGTCTAAGGCGACAGCTGGTAAATATTCTCAGAGGCCACCTGTTCTCAGAGGGCGAACCCAGGAGGCCAAACTCATCCTCAGCCCACCCAGGCTTGTGGTCTGGGCTCCAGGAGCCCAGAGAGAGCAGTTGGGCAAAGGGAGCGCAGAGTCTGTGGTAATTCCCTTGGCTCCTCCTCCATGGTGTCAGGGCGACTCCACTCCCTGGCCTCGCTATGTGGTTTGGACACACTTGCCAAGCGCTCTGCTTTGTGTTATGAAACCATCAGCTATTTCCTCATACCTTCAGGGTCCTAACGTCACTGTTTATGCTCAGCAGCCTGTGAGACCCTGTGTGCAGGAGGTGGCCAAGTGTTAGCGTCAAGAGGAGGAGAGAGCATGCGCGCAGTCTTTATGGGAGCTGAGGTCAAGGAGGAGGGGAGAGCCTGCTCACACGTCTTCGTGGGGGCAGGGGACACTTCTGGCCTTAGAAACACAGCAGAGGTTCTTAGTTGGGATTGGTGGACACCGTGACAACCTAGAGTGACTCTGAACTGGCTGAAGGAACACTGTCCTGCACACTGACTTAGAAGGGGTCTGTCCCATGAATCTGGCTGGTTTGACCTTTCTTTTCATCCTGCAGTTCAGAGAGGTGAGGTAACTAAATTTCAGGATCTTAGTCCTGTCCCTTAAATTACTGTGCTTTCAGCTTCAGCTAGCTTCCTTTTCTTGTATGCTTTTGTTTTTTGAGACAGGGTCTCTCTGTGTAGCTCTGGTTGTCCTAGAATTCGCTCTGTAGACCAGACTGGCCTCAAACTCACAGAGATCTGCTTGCCTCTGCCTTCCAAGTGCTGGGATTAAAGGTGTGGGCCACCATTGCCCAGCCTCATCTTCCATTTTAACACTCAATAGTCCTTTCGTTGCATGCAATATAATTAAATACAGACACATGCATTAAAAAAAAATCGCATGTCTGTATTTTCAAAAGTATAAACAGCAGTGTCTTGCTATATAGCACGACTGGCCTTGAACTTGTCATCCTTCTGCCTCAGACTTCTGGGTGCTGGGATTACAGACGTGTACCACTTCACGCAGCATGAACAGTACTCTTTGACAAAGGTTGTTATGTTCTCAGTAGCTGGAAAGGAATGGGATAGAATTCTCTCTAACATCCGTGTCACTTCCCTGGAACAACCTCACAACCCTGTGCTCCTGAGGACAAGATCAGACCGGACCCTGTTACACCAAGCAGGGTAACCAGGCTGGCTTTGAACTGGTGATTTTCCTGCCTCAGCCTTGTGAGGGTGGAGATTATAGGTGTGTGCCCCCACACCTGGTTGAAGTAGTGCTAATGTCTGAGTCACACCCTGGGACCCTTTGTGTGTGTGTGTGCTTGTATTTGTATCTCTTGGTGTGTGTACAATTGCACACATAAGGGAATATCTATTTGTTTATTTTGTCATGATTGCTTTGTTACACCCAGAGCTTAGATGAATGTGGAAGAGACCATTTCTAAAGGAATCTGTCCATTTGTTCCAACAAACACTTGTTGAAAGCCTTGTATTCGAGGCCCAGGCATTACTTATTCCCAGAGGTGTCAATGTCCCCAATTCTTGCCATCTTGAGTATATAAGTGTGTAAGATACTGAATAGGAATTTTCTGGCTTCTTATTCCACACCAGAAGTTCAACTGTCCAGTAGCTATTGGAACCAGGAATGCATTTGCTCATGAATGAAATGTTATATGATGGCTCCGAGGCTTAGTTAATCCCTGAAACTTACTTATAGATGTATAGATGAATAGATGAAATGTATAGATGAAATTCTACCGATATGGAATTAATGACAAAATGAAGCACTGTTTTTTTAGTACAATCAGTGCTTCCATAAAGTATAAAATTAGGTAAGAAATCATTTTGAATGGGCTTGCATGCTAGCATTGGGGAAGGGGATTTGGATATAGTCTAGAGCAATGGTTCTCAACCTGTGGGTCACAACCCCTTCTGGGGTTGCATATCAGATATTTACCTTATAATTTATAACAGCAGCAAAAGTTACAGTTATAAAGCATCAGTAAAATAATTTTGTGATTGGAGGTCACCAACTATTAAAGGGTTGATGCATTAGAAAGGTTGAGAACCACTGCTCTAGATGCTGTGTGTGTCGTGGTCTTCTTGTGCACAGGTGATTTGTATGGCTACATATCTGTGGTTTCACTAGCTCTGCTGTTTTAACAGTAGGCTATAGCTTGAGATTTTGCTCACAGATGAGTAGTTAGAAGGAAGGGAGAGACCTTTTCCTCCTAGGTTACTAGGTATGCATGGGAACAGGGAAACAAAGAAGGGGCTTGTATATCTTAATAGAGGTGTGTACCGGATGGATTTATGTCAGCTTGGTACAAGATGAAGTCACCTGAGAGGAGGGAACTTCAATTAAGAAAACGGCTCCTTAAGACCAGGCTGTGCCTACAGCCTGTGAGGCAGTTTCTTAATTAATGATTGATGGGATGGGGGAGCGCCCAGCCATTGTGGGTGGTGCCACTCCTGGACTGGTGGTCTTGGGTTCTATAAGAAACCAGGCTGAGCAATCTATGGGGAGCAGTAAGCAGCTCTCCTCCATGGCCTCTGCATCAGCTCCTGCCACCAGGTTCTTGCCCTGTTTGAGTTTCTGTACTGACTTTCTTTAAGATGAACAATGCTGTGGAATTGTAAGCCAAATAAACCCCTTTCTCCCCAAGTCACTTTGGTCATGGTGTTTTGTTACAGTAATAAAAACCCCAACTAAAACAGGATGTGACTGATGTGAGCAGGAGTTATCCACAACCAGCATGTCACCATTATTCTGGCATCTGCTACCATTTCACCCCATGAAACATTCTGTAGGCTATAGGGACTGGCCTGCTTTCATCGACATCCCCGGGGAACCCAGATTCAGAACAACTTCATAGACATGAATCCCCCCTCCCCCCACCCCCCCGAAGCCTTCAGGAGATCTGGTCGACCCTCTAGATTTAGAGAGTAGAGAAGTGAAGGGTTTGGAGAACAAGCCAAGGGGTGAAGATAGGGTCTAGATCAGTGGTTTTCAACCTGTGGGTCATGACCCCTTTCACAGGGGAACATTCTGATAGGCTGCATATCCGATATTTACATTACAGTTTATAACAGTAGCAACATTACAGTTATGAAGCAGCAGCACAGATGTTTTATGGTTGGGGATCACCACAGCATGAGAAACTATATTTAAGAGTTGCAGCATCAGGAAGGTTGGGAACCACTGGTCTAGAGCAATAAAGGGGACTAGAAAATGTCAGATGAGGCATGAGCTACACTTGTCCAAAAGGCAACATTTGTGCAGTTGGTTGTCGTAGCATATGCCTGGGTTATAGTGGCATATGCATGCAGTTCCGGAATGCAGCTGACTGAGGCAGGAGGATTATGAGCTCAACACCATCATGGGCTACGTAGAGACTGCCTCATATACATGCATGCATGCATACATACATGTTATATATACACCCATATTTACATATATGCACACACACATCAAGTCAGTACTGTGGGCAAAGCATGAGCTAGCCCAAGGGAGGGCCATGTCTCAGTTTACCTTTCTGTTCCTGTGATAAAAACAACATGTCTAAAAACAGTCTGGGGAGGACTGTTATGTGGCTCATAGGGTTTCAGTCTATTAGGAAGGAAGTCAAGGCAGGAACTGAAGATAGGAGCTAGGAAGCAGGAACCAAAGCAGGGACCACGGAAGAACACTGCTTACTGGCTTGCTTCCAGTCTTGTGTTCAGCTACTTTTCTTCTACAGCACAGGCAGTTCAATGCCCCACAGACAGTGGTTTTCAACCTGTGGGTCATGACCCCTTTCACAGGGGGAACATTCTGATAGGCTGCATATTGAATTGGCACAGGCCAATTCAATGGAGGCAATTTCTCTCCTTCCTTCCTTCCTTCCTTCCTTCCTTCCTTCCTTCCTTCCTTCCTTCCTTCCTTCCTTCCTTCCTTCCCTCCCTCCCTCCCTCCCTCCCTCCCTCCCTCCTGCCCGCCTTCCTTCCTGCCTTCCTGCCTTCCTGCCTGCCTGCCTCCCTTCCTTTTCTTCTTTCTTTCTTCTTTTCTATTTTAATGATTTATATGTGCATTGGTGTTTTGCCTGCACATATACACGTGTGTGTGTGTGTGTGTGTGTGTGTGTGTGTGTGTGTGTGTGTGTGAAACAGAGAGAGAGATCCTCTGGAACTGGAATTACAGACAGTTGTGGCCACATGTGGAAGCCTGGGTTTGAACCCGAGTCCTCTGGAAGATCAGCCAGTGTTCTTAACACCTGAGTCATCTCTCCAGCTCCTGGAGGCCATTTCTTAACTGAAGTCCCCTCTTTGTAGGTATGCCAAGTTGATAGCTGAAGCTAACTGTGACTGGCCAGCAAGGTCCTGATGACAAATGGGTCTGTGGTTACGTTTTGTCAACCTGACACAAACTGGAGTCACTTGAGAAAAGAGGAACTCCAGTGAGGAATTGTCTTCACAGATTGGCCTGTGGACATATCTGTGGGGCGTGGTCTTGATGACTGATTGATGTGGGAGGGCCCAGTACACTGTGGGTAGTGGGTGTCACCCCGAGCGGTGATCCTGCTTTGTATAAAAAAGTAGGTTGAATAAGTGATGGAGAGAAAGCCAGTAAGCAGTGTTCCTGTGTAGTTCCTACGTAGTTCCTGCATAGCTCCTGCATAGTTCTAGCATAGTTCCTGTGTAGCTCCCACGTAGTTACTGTGTAGATCTTGTGTAGCTCCTACATAGTTCCTGTGTAGTTCCTACATAGTTCCTGCATAGTTCCTGAGTAGCTCATACATAGTTCCTGCATAGTTCCTCCTCACTCATTGACTGATCAGGACACATAAACCAAAGAAAATCTTTCCTTCCCAAGTTGCTTTTGTTTGTGGTGTTTATCAGCTCAATGGGAAGTAAACCAGGGCAGTGGGAAAAGGAATGGGTTCGGTATGATGACTTTCTATGAAAGAAAACAGGGTAGAGAGAAGGCATGGCCACTCCCCAGCACTGCCTACAGGGACACTAAGCCTCTCTGTGGCCTCCACAAAGTTGAAGAAGATGGAGTGGCTCCACAAACTCAGCCATAGGCTTGCTTCTTCAAATGTGCTTTGGGAAAAGGAAGCTTGTCGAGGGGACCCTGAAGGTCACAGACCTCTCCCCACTTCAGTTCCAAAGTGTGTCCTTGAATCACATCAGCTGATGATCTGAACCCTGTCTTCGGCCTCCTGTGGAAAGGCCTTCAATAAACTCACTCTGTCCAGAAGTCACAAGCCCCAGTGAGGGACGTTTTAAGAGACAGCCAGTGGGACGCCTCGTCCCAGCACAGCTACCGTGAGGGCATTGCTTTCTCTTTGCTTTGCTTTTGTAAGGACCAGCCCAAGAAACATCTCTTAGGTCTTCTCTCTGGGCGTTGTTGTCATTCTCAACACTTGCCATTTATTTCTGGATGATATAAACCACATTTTAAACCTTCACCCCATTCTTTTGCTTAACTTGCCAGGAAGCTCATGTTCAAACCTACAGCTTCATCCTGAGCTAAGTACAGACTCTCCCAACCTCGGAATAGAAATTTCTTCTTTGGCTTCTTTACCTGTCTCCCCCCCCCCCCATCTCCTCATTTACCTATACCTTTCTTTTCATTAGACTGCGTGCATTTCTTAGAAGCCATCCTAAGTTATTTCTTGAACGAGGTGGTTAAATAAACACAAAGGTGGCGATGGGGCGCTGACTATGGAGAACCTGGTTGGAGTGCAGTTGGGTGGCTTTTGAACAACAGGCTATTCATAAGTACAGGGGATTTGCAAGGAACTCTGGAAGTACCTGTGCTATTTATAGTTGCATTTTTAACAGAGTCTTGAATCTGCCGAGCGGTGAATATGCGCCATTCTAACTGGAACGGCAATTACCAAATTCCTTAAGAGTCCGTTTGGCCAAGGCACGGAAGCACCTCTGCACTCAGGAGCAGGAGGCTCTGAGCAGAGCCGTTTTCTTTTAAGGTTAAAACATTCATGTGCCTATTCAAAGATCAAAGCTCAGACACTCAGCCCAAACAACTGATTTTGCACATTCACGGAACACCGGATGCGATCCGCAAACTACTGAGTAGTGAAGAGATGGGGAATCAAACCCTTTTAAAAGACAGTCAACTCACAGAATCCTTTCGCTGCTTAGCATTCAACACCAAGCCTTGCTTCCTAGTGGTCCTTTCTTACCAATGGGAAAAGAAACCATCTGAGGCTGGGAATGGTCTGAATGGGGAAAAAGAGTTTTCAGCCAGAGAGTTAGTTGACGGCAGGTCTTCCTGTCCTCTTCAGATGGGCATCCCAAATAGGCAAATGCACCCCACTGGTGTCAGCGACTGGGGGGTGTGAGTGCCTGCAGCTCCCAGCTATTAGTGTTATGGCTCCTGGCTTTGAGTGCAGGCAGCCCTGTACCTGGCTAGCCGTGGCCTCCCACAGGCTCTTGGTGACTACTCACTTAGTGGGGATTCCGTGATCTCTTCATGTGGCCAGGGTCTGCAGTCCCTCCTCTTCCATCCTTCGTCTTCTGCAGGCTCTCAGCTTGCCATAGCCTCTTGTTCTCTGCATTCTTTCAGCAAACCACAGTGCCCACCCTCTCAGCGCTGTGGTCTTTCTCAGCCTCAGTTTATTTATTTATTTGCTTGTTTATTTATTTATTTAGTTTTTCGAGACAGGGTTTCTCTGTAGCTTTGGAGCCTGTCCCGGAACTAGCTCTTGTAGACCAGGCTGACCTCAAACTCTCAGAGATCTGCCTCTGCCTCCTGAGTGCTGGGATTAAAGGCGTGCGCCACCACTGCCTGGCCTATTTTTATTTTTAAATGCTGTATTTATTGCTGGGTGTGGTGGTGCACACCTTTAATTCCAGTATTTGGGAGGCAGAGGCAGGCAGATCTCTGTGAGTTTGAGGCTAGCCTGGCCTACAAAGTGAATTCCAGAATAGTTAGGGCTACACAGAGAAACCCTGTCTCAAACAACAACAACAAAAAAAAAAAAAAAGAAAAAGAAAAAAGAAAAGAAAAGAAAAAAGGAAGAGAGAAAGAGAGAAAAAAGAAAAATAAAGATGCATTATTTATTATATATATTTTATTCATATGGAGTTTTGTTTGCACACTAGAAGAGGGAATTGAATGTCATGGGACTATAGTTTTAGATAGTTGTGAACTACCATTTGAGTGCTGGGAATTGAACTCAGGACCTCCGGAAGAGCAACCAGTGCCCTTAACTACTGAGTTGTCCCTCTAGCTCCACCAGGCTCTGTTTTTAAAAATCTGGTTGCAGCCACTCTCTGGAACTCTTCAGTCACCTTCTGCCTGCTGGGTGTTCCTAGGCTGGCCACGTAGGTGAGGTTGGCCTTGAACTCATAGAGATCTGCCTGCTTTCTGAGTGCTGGGATTAAAGGCCTGTGCAACAATTCCCAGTGAAAATGATCTGTTTATTATTCTATGAGCCCAGCCCACTTTACCTGTTCTAAAACAATGTATGTAGGCAATAAAACCACCCAGGATGAGCTTGTAATGGAATCCAGGTTGCAGCGCCAAGATGGCTTAGTCAGTCATACCTACACACAGCCTTCTGTCTGCTAACTGTGAACTTTTTAGTTTAATACTGAGCCTGCCTGTCACAGCCGTCACGGGTGGTGGAAGTGTGTCTCTTGACCTGACCAAGGACACTTGCAAGACTGTGGGGACATCTGAGGAGCAGCTAAAGCTGTCAATGCCCCAGCATCATCCTCTGGAGTCATTACAGTATGCCTGGGGCAGCTGTGACTGAACAGAGCTTCCCAAGTAAGAGCTGTCAGCAGGACATCCCCTCAAACAGAAGCAGCAGCTTCTGCAGTAGCCAACAGCTGTGGCAGTTTCTGTAGCTGGACTGAAGTCTCTCTGCGCACCAGTGGCTGGGTCAGAATCTCCTTGAGCAGCCATGAGGTATCCAAAGCAACCTCTGTTCTTATAATGGCAGGCTTCCCTGACTGCAGAGGAAGTTACCAGTTGATTGACAGCCTTGGAGCTTCCAGGAAGGCACAGTGATGCTGCGGTTACTGCTTTCCCTCTGGAACAGCCCAGCCAGGTGGTGAGACCACGGAGACAACAGTGGCAGTCTCCAATATGGTTCTGTCCCTCCTAGATCTGGATTGGCGCCTAGTAGCATTCTAGGCAGTTGCCAGTGTGTCCTGGTGTAGGAAAGATCCCACAGCTGTGCAGCTGAGGCTGTCCTTGAACTCCTGATCTTCCTGATGCCACTTCCAGAGTTCAGGGACCACAGATATGAACCATCATGTCCTCATGTCCTGTTTCCTGCCCTCTACTTTTCTTCTTCCTCTTCTTCTTCTTCTTCTTCTTCTTCTTCTTCTTCTTCTTCTTCTTCTTCTTCTTCTTCTTCTTCTTCCCCTCCTCCTCCTCCTCTTCTATTATTATTATTATTATTATTATTTTATATTTGTGAAAGATGAGAGTGAAACTGTAGAATCCACTCCACAGAGGAGTGGGCTTGAGCAAGCACGACACTCAAAAACCTTACCTTTTCTTTTGAGACAGGGTCTCACTAAATTGCTCAAACTGGCCTTGAACTTGTGATTCTTCTGCCTTAGTCTCTTGAGTAGCTGGGATTACAGGCCTATGTCACTCAGCCTGCTGTGTATTTCAAAGGCGCTAACAGACAGGATTTTTTTTTAAAAAGTATATATTATTTTATTTTTTCTGTGTATGAGCGCTTGCCTGCAAGCGTGTATGTGCACCATGTGTTTGGATGGTACCCACGGGGGGCAGAAGAGGATACTGGATCCCCTGGACCTGGAGCTACAGATAGGTATGAGCCATAGGTTGGTGCTAGGATCTGAACCCAGGTCCTCTGCAAGAACAACAGTGTTCTTAACTGCTGAGCCGTCTCTCCAGCCCCCAGAAGGGATTTCTAACATTTCTATCCCAGAGAAATGAAAAGCCATGGAAGTGATGGTTGTGCCCAACACCCCGATCTTATCATCACCCACCATGTATATGTGCGGAAATAGCACACTGGGCCCAAAACTACTATGGCAATTATGTGCCAATTAAATATTTTATATAAAATTTTAGAGTTTGTAATGACTATTTCTGAGTTGTATAATATGAGGGATTGTTTTTCTTCTGCTTGGTTCGACAGCCTGGTTTCCCTGCCATGGACAGAAGTCACGATACAGCTGGGCACTAAGAGGAGGAAAGCAATATGATACAGAAGGAAATCCTGCCTAGTGAAATTGCCTCAGCATTACTTCCCTATTAAAATAGGGTGTTGGGCAAGATGGCCTATGCCTGTAATCCCAGAACTCAAGAATGAGCAGGGGCAAGAGGGCCCCAAGCCTGGGCTAGCTGGTGAGCCAGTAAATCGTACATATGAATGTGCATATGTATACACACATACACATTATATAAAATAAGACATATATAGCTTTGTGTATTACAGGTTGTTGCCTTGAGTTTAGGGCCAGGGTCCCTAGAAGGATATACTTTAAGTCTTAGAATCCACTTAAAGGCTCTGATCTTGTGGTTCTGTGACCAGAGGTGGGGACATCACTCACCTTCTGCTCATTCCTGCGGGGGAGCCTGTCCCCAGGAAACATCTTCATTCTCCCAGCCCCCCCCCCATGTGGTGTGGAAGCTGTTGCCAGGCTGGGTTGCCAGGCATGGTTTTAACTCAGTGTTGGAAGGTCACTGAGCTAGCCAGTGCTGGCTAAGGAGTAAGTCATCCCGCTCAGTGTAAGACGAACAGCCTTAAGGTATGGGGGTGTGCCTGCACATAACAGCGAGGCCTTTTAGGACGCCCACAGTGCCTTCCCACACTTACCTGGAAACCCAGACTGACACCTCTGGACAGCTATGGGAAGGGTCCCCCGGTGAAAAGAAACCTGTCACTTAAACATCAGTAACTCCTTTCTGAGGTCCTGCTCTGGTTAGGAGGGGAACTGGGGGGAGATTAGTTGGTGGGATGAAGTGACGTTCTTTCTGTATGCTCCCTTAATCTCTCATCGTTACAGGTCCCCACAGACGGGCATGTCCTGGCAGATGCCTGGGGTCCTGGACAGAGGAGCACACAGTTTGTGAGCATCTGTTCTGTGTGAGGTGTGAGTCCTGGCTTCTGGCCCCCTGCCCCAGGACCTTATAGGCTCTGGGGAAGACTGGCATTGGTATTTGTAAGTACAAACAGTGCTCAGTTCTCCAAAGGGAAAAGACAGAATCCCAGCGGACTATACCTGAAGCCTAGTTCACGGTAGTCTGGAGAGAATGGCTGTCTGAAGAGCTGCCATTTAAGTTGGAAACTGGCCGGAGGTGGTATGAGCCAGAATCAGTGTGGGAGACAGCATTCCAGCGGAGGGGAAAGCGTTTGTCTCACCTCTGGCCTCCCACAAAGAACCAAAGCAGCCCTTCTTAGCTAAAAATAAGTTGTCCCTGCCAGGAGAGGGTCCCCAGAGAGAGAGAGCCCAGAGACGAGTCTATGACTCCCTCTGTGCACCGCCCCACAGGATACGCAGGCCCGGTGGTCCTCAAACCGTGGCTCCAGACCTTCCCTGGAGCGTGTCTCCAGCGTGGCGCAGCTCCCAAGCTGGGCGCCCGCCAGTCAGTCTGGCCAGGCAAGGAACTATTTTGGGAATTTTTATGATGGAACAATATTTTTTGGGTAAACAGCGGAGAGCTGTTAAGCGGGGATGCTCACCCCTAGCTCCTGGTTCACCTTTCTCCATGCGGAAGTGTCACAGAGGCGGTACTGTCAAGGAGGAACAATATCCCCGGGGCTGCCTACTGCCCTGCACACGCCTCATCGTTTCTCCAGGGTAAATATTCATAGAAATCAATCAGTTCCATGCCTTGTATTCCTTGGAAACAACACCCTTGTTGTAGCCCGGGGTGATGGTGGGCTGGTCCCAACCCCACGAACCCCTTAGGGCCTTGGCTCAGCTGGAGTCAGAATGCCAGCCCTGGAGGAGACCTTGGAAGACATTTGTCTCCTCCTTTCCCACTTGAGGGGACCAAGGCTTTCTCGAAGTATTAACTTCAGGGGAGGATGGATGGAGTCTTAGCTGTCAGGCACTGACTCTTTTCTTTCTTCAAGGAGAAAAAGGCAAAGTCAGCAGCGAGAGTGCCAGACACGCTCCGAGAACAGAGAATGTGTTGAGTCCTTGGGCACCGACCACTCCCCACCTCACGGGAGCACCAGCCCTCTGTCGCGGTCTTGACCAGACCCAGCAACCTGGCCTCCCTGGGACCAGCAACCAGCGCCACTAGCGTCCGTTCCTGCTGGGGAGGCCAGGGCTCCCTGTGTTCCGAGAGTCGGTCCCTACCCAAGCCTCATTTCTAGAGCGCTTTAGTATCTCTCATTCTACTCTGTGGCCCCGGAGCATCACGGGAAGCCCTGGGTCTGATTTTCTCATGTTTTGATGTTTGAACTCAAAGATGATTAAGACCCCCAGCTGAAAAGAGTAACAATTGTTAGCTGGTGGCTGGGCTCAGCTGGTAAAGCACTGGTGTGGGAGAATCCTCTCCCGCCATTCTCTTTCTCACAGTGGCGGATGAGGTCCATTGGAGATGCACCTTGGACGCAGCCAAGGGAGCCCTGCCTGAGGATGGCAGTCACACCTGTGGCCTGCACGGTGAGACAGTGTGCTTAACTTAAGCCTTGTCATGTTGCAGCAGCGAAACCTATGAAATTCATTCAGTAGTCAGAACAGGATTGACTAATTTTCTGATACTGGTCTTGGACAAGTCACTTTTGTCTGGGTGGAAGCTCTGCCTGAACTCCTCTTCCCTCTCCAACCTGCCAAGGGGCAGCTCCTCCCCTTGAGAAGCTCAAGACCACGCCTACAGGGTGCATTTCAAGCCCGCTTTCCTCTTTCCCGGTTTCGTCTTTTCTTCCAAGCTGCCAGTTCTGCTGACTCAGCCCAATACCAGACACCAAGGCAATCATTTTCTGTAGACCTGTCACCAGGCTCATCCCTAAAACAGTTCCTTCACCCCGCCCCTGCTGGATTCCAGCTGGTACTGTCGTTATCTCAGTCCCTCTGGTGATAATGTGTCACCAGCCATCAATGGTATTTGGCGTCTTCCTCTGTAAGGTAGGATATTGATATCAGCGCCCACGCTCTCCTCTCCTGCCTCTCTTATCTCTTCTATTGGCTATTTATTTTTACATCATCAAGTGTGGTAACATATAAAACCACAGTGAATTTTCCCCTTCTTGTCTATGGTCCTTTACAGAAGCCATCAAACAACATTTGAAGTAATGAATGGTGTGTGGGTATCTGGGCACAAGGCCTGGAGATGGGCTCTGATTGGTTTTCCTTCCCTGTATATCAAAGGCAGATATATCTGTCACTACAAGAACAATCTTCTTAGCCTCAGGATCAGAGAGATTTCATTGTTTCATGTATCAACAGTAAGTGAAACACATCTCATCTCTAATCCTGCTTATTTGGATCAGGACTTTCCTGTGTAATGACTGGTTTTTCCAAGAGCAGTTACTGATTATTTCTTCTTCTTCTTCTTCTTCTTCTTCTTCTTCTTCTTCTTCTTCTTCTTCTTCTTCTTCTTCTTCTTCTTCTTCTTCTTCTTCTTCTCCTCCTCCTCCTCCTCCTCCTCCTCCTCCTTCTTTTCCTCCTTCTCTTCCTCCTTCTCCTTCTCTTCCTCCTGCTTCCTCTTCCTCTCTCTCCTTCTTCCCCTCTTCTTCCTCTTTTTCTTCCCCTTCCCCTTATCCTTCTTCTGAAACAAATATTAGGTCTTTGTCATCCTGTCCCTGTGGTTTTTTTTTCATGCTTTACTCTTTGGGGCCCACCACCCAACTCCCAAATAATCACACGGAAATTTATTTTTTCTTGTGAATGACCAGCCTTAGCTTGGTTTGTTTCTATCCAGCTTTTCTTAACGTAAATTATACCTTATGCTTTTTGTCTCTGGGCTCTTCTCTTTCTCTATTCTATATACATTTTTTACCTCTTACTCTGTGGCTGGCTGTGTGGCTGGGTAGCTGGCCCCTGATGTCCTCCTCTCCTTCTCCTTTTCTTGCTCCTGGATTTTCTTTCCCCAGGTTTCTCCTCCTATTTATCCTCTCTGCCCACCAGCCCTGCCTATCCTTTCTCCTGCCTAGATATTGGCTATTTAGCTCTTTATTAGATCAGTCAGGTGTTTTACACAGCAAAGTAACACAGCTTCACAGAGTTAAACAAATGCAACATAAAAGAAATCAACACATCTTTGCATCACTAAACAAATATTCCACAGCATAAAAGAATGTAACACATCTTAAAATAATATTGTACAACATGTCCCAGCTTCTTATACATTTTATGTGTGGACTGGAATCCTCCCTAGTCTTCTAGTACATTTTCCTTAGAACCCACTGCCATTTTATTGGCTATAAATTTCTAAGCCCAAGAAACCACTGGCACCTCTTTTCATTGCATTCTTACGTGTACCCCTCTGTTTCTTGTGTTCTCACGTTACCCTTATGCTCCCCACTGCCCACTCCAGTTGCTCTGGGCTGGTTTCTTGGTTAGCATATCCGTAAGGTGCACACAAGGTGAGAAATCCTGATTGCCTGTGCAGTTCATCAAGCGGCATAAAGAGTGTGGAGTCACTGTGACAATTAGCTTCCTAACGCGGCAAGTGTGCTTAAGCAAATTTGAGTTTATTTCACTAATCAAGCCGCTATTTGATGGAAGATCCTAAAATGCCCGTGAAAGAAATTCTAACTCCACAAGGCCCTGTATCGCCGGATCCCAGTTGACTTTTCAGGTTTCTTTTCTGTTCTCATCCCAGATCTTGAGCTCTGCTAAACTCCTTGTGTGCCCAGCACACTTGTGTCTTCCAGTCCTCCAGCCTCGGCTCTGTGCTCCCTCCTCCCTGAAGCCTGTGTATCCAAACTCTCACTCCCTCCTGAGTGCTCCCGCCATGGAGTATCGCCTGATCCTCAGCTACTAGCCAGCTTCAGCTTCCCTTTGGCTTGTACCCTCTCTACCGAGTAGCCGCACACTTGGCAGTCTGCTGGTGGACAGACAGACTCTTTCTGTGCTTCCCTGCAACTGAGGAAGCCATCACTCTGAGTGGTCCTCTTCGCAGGCTGGGCAGATTCTCCAGGCAACATTTTCAGGAAACTGGACGGCTAGTACTTCATTAAATATCTCTCTCAATGGAGCTTAGGCAAAGGAACCAAATGCACATACCCAGAGGAGGCTTATCGCCTTAAAGGTGGCTTCTTAGTAGCACTAACATTCATTCATTCTTCTTTTTGGGGGGAGGGGATTTCTCTGTGTATCTCTGGTAGTCCTGGAACTCTGTAGACCAGGCTGGCCTCGAACTCACAGAGATCCGCCTGCCTCTGCCTCCCGAGTGCAGGGATTAAAGGTGTGCGCCACCACTGCCTGATTCATTCATTCTTCATTCATTCATGTACTTATTCACCCAATTCATCAATAAATCTATAAATGGATTTGATGCTTCCTAGTGTTCCAGGCTTTGTGGAAAGGCTTGGGAATAGAGATAGGAAAGTCTATTCCTGGTCGTAAGAAAATTGTGACCAGTTTAGATTGCTTTCCAGCCCAGCGGTTGGGTATGTTGATTGGAATGGTGTAGAACGAGGACCCAAAGGCTCCGGAGGGTGGAAGAGGACCCATAGAACGGCGAGGTGACAACATTTCCTCTGCCTCACGGGGTTAGCCTTCTGGCACAATAGAACGTGGTCAGCCACGAGGTTAGGCAAGGAGAGGGTGGAAGGTGGCATGATGCAAGCTTGGGATACACGTTTCTGCCCCTCTCAATTCACCCGCTGTACCCTCTTGACCTAGGAGAGAACCTGGGGAGCACCTTACAGCATGTTTGAGGTAACTGTAGAGAAAGGCCAGTCCTGCTCATGGTTTGGCTTCCTAGCAACTTTCATTCACTCCCAGAGCGAGCATGGGAGGCATGGGAGAACGGTGGCCTCAGCCAGTGCTCATGCCAGGCCGAGTCACCAGCCTGGCGAAGGGGTCTCCAGCCCCTTTTGAGCAGACACTGCAGCCTATTAAAGGGTGATTCTGCCTGGTGGTCACATCCTGGACTGACTGCCTCTCTTCAGACAAAGCTCCTTTTGTAGCCATTGGGATGGCAGGAAGGGGGAGGCCACGTTCTTAATGTGGCCAACCAACTTCCAGCTTATATCAATAAATTTCTCCCTGGAACTTTTCAAAACAAAGTTTGACTAATGTGGAGCCATGGGGCCGTGTGGCTGGGGTCTAGTGCCACCCACCAGTTCTGCTTCCTTTTGCCCTTGGCCAGAGCCAGTTAAGAGTAGACTAGAGCTCTGGCAATGGGTCTCGGAACGTCAGCATTTTATTTTATTATTATTATTATTATTATTATTATTTTGGTTTTTTGAGACAGGGTTTCTCTGTGGTTTTGGAGCCTGTCCTGGAACTAGCTCTTGTAGACCAGGCTGGTCTCGAACTCACAGAGATCCACCTGCCTCTGCCTCCCAAGTGCTGGGATTAAAGGCGTGCGCCACCACCGCCCGGCAAACGTCAGCATTTTAATTAAGCCTCTGGACTAACTGCTTTATCCCAGAGTAATGACATCAGAGGAGGCCATCCACCCAAATAAGAGGCTATGCATTCTTACAGCTGAAGTTTCCTTGGAGACAGTCAATCTAACACTTTTATTATGCAGGGTGTGTGGAGAAGTGACTATTGTGGCTCTTATCTATAGAGACAGTGGCCATACTGGGGCCAGACTCCAGATCTCCCCATCCCTCCCTGGGAGATCTTTTGGTGTATTCTTCAAGGGCAGTGCAAGAGCAAGAGGGCTTTTAGCCCCACAGACCCAACTGATGGAGGCTCTTAGAACAAAGTGAGCAGCCTACAGGACAGGGCACCCTGGTACTCGCATCATACCAAGGCTTTGTTTGCAAACCACACTGTGTGGTCCTGGAGAACCTTTCTTCCGTAGCTTGGACCTGATTCAGGTTGGATGCCCTGTGAATTTGTAATATGTGAACCCTTATGAAGCTCATGTGAGACTCAGAACAACCTCAAGAGAGCTTGTGCTAGCATGTGTGTGTGTGTGTGTATGCTAGCGTGCATGTGTGTGTGTGCGTACTGAGACAGGTTTTGCTATGTAGCCTAGCTAGCCTTGGACTTGAAGCAATCCTCCTGCCTCAGCCTGCCAAGTGTTGGGATTGCAGGCATATACCTGTAAACCCTGCACTAAGGGACATCACTGTCCCTTTAGGTCTAGGAGATCTGGAGTCTGACCCCACATATAGATCATAGATAACATATGAGGGAAATAAGGGGAAGAGGGAATGCAGCTGCCAGATGTCACACAGTCTGTTGGCGATGAGCTGTGTCTGGAAGCCATGTCCTAGACTGTGAATTCTATCCGCTTTCTTCTGTACTCATGGGAAACCACACAGAAATGCTTTGAAAACTCTAAAGCTGTACATGATGTGATATGATTATCATTGCTGCCACCGCTAGCACCATTGCCACCAACACCACTATCAAGCTACTGCCCTCGACACACCACGTCACTCCCCCATACCACCATCACCACACCATCATCCTTCTCCCTACATTGCCATAACCACCACCACCATTACTACTGACCCCCCCACCATTACTACCACAACCATCCCTCCCCCAAGCCACCACCAACCACAACAAATATCATTCTCCCTATATTTCCATAACTATTCCCTCCCCACACCGCCATCACCACCATCATCAATCTTCCTAAACCACTACCACCTGCACACCATGACCCCATGCCGCCTTTTCGACTACCATCATCACTCACTAACACCATGACCACATGACCACTACCGTCACCCTCTTCATAAACACCATTGTCCCCAAGAATGCTATAATCACCACCAGAAGTGGCAGCAGCATTTGTGCCGCCATTGCTGATGCCAGGGTCCTCTCATGTACTGATGTCATTGCTGTTGTGTCTTCACAGCAGAACTTGAGGCTGTTCCCATTCTTGCAGCCCCAACCTCTTAAACAGCTAAGCAACTAGAACAGATCCGGCTCACCCAGGCCTTTGCTGCCCAAGTCCAATCCCCAATAGCCATGTGAGCATCTCCTGGGAGCTTGCTCAAAAGACAGAACCTTAGCTTTCACACAACTTAGGGAATAGTATGAGGAACTGGGGTTGAGAACGGGCTTAGAGGGACTAGAACCTTCAGCCTGTTTGAGATAGTGGCTCCTGAGGGTGGTTTGTGGACCACAGCTGCCCGTGCCTCTCCTAGCCCTGTAATGCAAGTTAAAGAACAGCTCTCATGGTTTCATGGCTGTGCTTCTGTATGCTGAACACTGTGCTCACTCCTTTTTTTTTTTTTTTTTTTGTAAGACAGGGTTTCTCTGTAGCTTTGGAGCCTGTTCTGGAACTAGCTCTTGTATATCAGGCTGGCCTTGAACTCACAGAGATCCACCTGCCTCTGCCTCCCGAGTGCTGGGTTTAGAGGTGTGCAACCGTTGGGCCACTGTGTCTCATTCTAATGGAACAGACTAGGGCTCAGAAGCCTAGAAGAGGAGGAGTCTCAGGGACTTGGCTGCTGCAGAGTCAGAGGAGATGGGCCTGAAGGAGAGCTTTGCTGCCCACCATCCTCTCCAGGCCTCGCATCTGAAAGGGAACCCACCTGAGCTATTTATTCCTCTCTGATATGCCTCCCACATACACCTGGGTCTTCCCAGAGGCGCAAGGGCTGCTTGACTAGGAAAGAAATCGGGAACTCATTTGTGATGTCGCTATAGTTACAGACAAAATCCTGTGGCAAAGGGCCAGTTGCCTGCTACCCCAACTGCTGTTTGGCAGCGGCGATTCCAAAGAACAGCGTAGGTGGGGGAAGCAAACTGATAGATCACTTACAAGCATGGCAGGAGGCGATGCAGCCAGAGGGTTTAAATGATAGTGGGGCCCGATACAGACTGAGGTACAGCTGTGCTAGGGTGCGCTGGCTCTGTGACCTGGGACAGCATGTGACGTTACCACCAGTGCCTCTGTCTGTCAGTTGATGACATTCGGACTGGCGGGATTTGTGATGGTCGGTGCCAGTCGTCAGCTGAATGAGCTCTAGAATTACCTGGGGGTGGGGGATCAACCTCTGGACACGGTACTGGGGGCGTATCTAGATTAACAGAGGTGGGACGACCCACCCAACTGTTGGTGGCACTGTTGCCCGGGCTGGAGCCCTGGAGAAAGTGAGCATGGCTTTGTGTTCATGCAATGTGAACGACAGCCTCAAGCTCCTCCCACGTGGCTTCCCCACCAGAATCGGTAAGCCAGAACAAACCCTTTTCCCCTTAAGTCACACTTGTCAGGGTATTTTATCAAGTTACAGGAAAGATAACAAAGGCAAGAGTAGATGACTTACACTAAGACAAAAAGGGAACCCACTGACTGGGAGAAGATCTTCACCAACCCCGCAACTGACAAAGGTCTGATCTCTAAAATATATAAAGAACTCAAGAAACTAGACCGTAAAAGGCTAATCAACCCAATTATAAAATGGGGCACTGAGCTGAACAGAGAATTCTCAACAGAAGAAGTTCAAATGGCCAAAAGACACTTAAGGTCATGCTCAACTTCCTTAGCGATCAGGGAAATGTAAATCAAGACAACTTTAAGATACCGTCTTACACCTGTCAGAATGGCTAAAATCAAAAACACCAAGGATAGCCTTTGCTGGAGAGGTTGTGGAGAAAGGAGTACACTCATCCATTGCTGGTGGGAATGCAAACTTGTGCAACCACTTTGGAAAGCAGTGTGGCGGTTTCTCAGGAAATTCGGGATCAACCTACCTCTGGATCCAGCAATACCACTCTTGGGAATATACCCAAGAGATGCCTTATCATACAACAAAAGTATATGCTCAACTATGTTCATAGCAGCATTGTTTGTAATAGCCAGAACCTGGAAACAACCTAGATGCCCTTCAATGGAAGAATGGATGAAGAAAGTATGGAATATATACATATTAGAGTACTACTCAGCAGTAAAAAACAATGACTTCTTGAATTTTGCATGCAAATGGACAGAAATAGAAAACACTATCCTGAGTGAGGTAAGCCAGACCCAAAAAGAGGAACATGGGATGTACTCGCTCATATTTGGTTTCTAGCCTTAAATAAAGGACATTGAGCCTATAATTCGTGATCCTAGAGAAGCTAAATAAGAAGGTGAACCCAAAGAAAAACATATAGGCATCCTCCTGAATATTAAACTTCATCAGGCGATGAAAGGAGACAGAGACAGAGATCCCCATTGGAGCACCGAACTGAAATCTCAAGGTCCAAATCAGGAGCAGAAGGAGTGAGAGCACGAGCAAGAAACTCAGGACCGCGAGGGGTGCACCCACACACTGAGACAATGGGGATGTTCTATTGGCCTGGGTCTGAAAAAGCATGGGATAAAACCAGACTCGCTGAACATAGCGGACAATGAGGACTACTGAGAACTCATGAACAATGGCAATGGATTTTCTGCACGTACTGGCTTTGTGGGAGCCTAGGCAGTTTGGATGCTCACCTAAGTAGACCGGGATGGAGGTGGGTGGTCCTTGGACTTCCCACAGGTCAGGGAACCCTGATTGCTCTTTGGGCTGACGAGGGAGGGGGACTTGATTGGGGGAGGGGGAGGGAAATGGGAGGTGGTGGTGGGGAGGAGGAGGCAGAAATCTTTAATAAATAAATAAATAAATTTAAAAAAAGAAAGAAAAAGATTAGATGACTTAATATATATAAAGTACCCAGAACAGCACCTCATACATAGTCAGTGCTCAGTACATGCTCTTATTGTTGATTAGCGGAATAGAAAGTCAAAACAATCAACATGACCACTGAGTTTGTGCCGGCCACTGCAGATTCTTGGCACTTTGGGCAATATATGAGTTAAAAGAAAGCGGGCTTGGGTATTGCCTGAAGAGCTTTCAGTTTAGAAGAAGAGAGAAGTTTCTAATGTCAACTGTGAGGAAGGCCATGCCAGCAAGAGCAAGAGAAAAAACTAAACTTGAACATGGAGAAGGAAGGTTGATCCCAGAAGCAGAAGTGTAGAAACCAGGCCAGACCTTGAACATTCTGAGCCCTCAGAGATGGGAAAATTACCTTGACTATTTAGGGCAGCATGGTGTTGTGTATGTGTGTATATAGATTCGCCCAAAAAAAGAAAGGGTAACTTTTTAAAGAGGAAAGGAGCTTTTCCAGCACTTCCCTGCTGCCTCATTGTGCCAGGCAGCTCCGTGAATTCATTAACACATCAGGTACAAAACCTTGGTTTCAGCAACCCAGCCAAGGGATTCTGAGGGGAGGGCTCTCAGGGAGGGAAAGAGCCTTGTGGAGAGTTCCAGGTCACAGCTGAGCTGGCTGAATCTCCCTCTGTAGGTAGACTGCGGGCAGGGTGGGGGCTCCAAGAGTCTCTGGAGGGATCCAGGAGGAATCCCGGGGGCCATGTCTATGGAAGCTGATTTATGTGACTGTTTCTAATGTATCGCTATTTTCATCTCGTCCTCAGTACTGAGCCTGTGTGTGAGCCAGCACCAGGGAAGGAGGAAAAGTCTAATGGGTTAGAGGCTGAGCCCTTGGGGGCGGGGCAAAGCTTAAGGATTATTCTGATGGGCTTTCGAAACTTTCTTCTTTGTTCGGTGGGGTGTTTAAAATGCCACTTGGGCTTTTCTTGATGACATAGGGTTCTTATCATAGTACTCTATTATCTTTCGTATTTTACGTATAGGATGCCTTGATCTTCCCTAAGTAGGTCCAGAATGTTATACATAACTACCTTCCGGTATCCATAGAGACTGGTTCCAGGTCTTCCCTGTTTCCCTGTCCCAAACAGGGTATACCAAAATCTGCTGATACTCAGTTCCCTCATATGAAACACCGTGGTATTTGTATATAAGTTATACCCGTCCTTTGGCAGGCCTTAAACCACCACCAGTTTGCTTATATTGCCCATGCGATGGAAACACCATGCAAACCATAGTTCTTATGCTTTATTTGAAAATAATGACAAAAAATCTGAACATGCTCAGTTCTAATGCAATTAAATATATCTTTCAACCTGTGTGTCTTGATTACTTTTCTCTTGCTGTGATGAAACACCATGACCAAAGCACCATACAGAAGGAAGTGTTTATTACCCATGGCTGGGAAGCATGACAGCAAGCAACAGACACAGTGGCTAGAGCAGGGAAACAGGAAGCAAAGAGCACGCTGGGAATGGCATGAGGCTTTGAAATGTCAAGGCCCACCCCCAGTGATATACTTCCTCCAGTAACTGTATGCCCCCATCCTTAACTATCCCAAACAGCGCCACCACCTGGAGGCCGAGTGTTCAGACATCTGAGCTTATGGGGGACATTCTTAAACCAACTGCCACACTACGGTTGGTGGAACTCAGAGTTGCAAGTTCATAGATGCAGAGAACTGACTATATTCTGAGTTTTAGGATTTTATTAGGAAAAAAAAAACCCAACAGACTTCTGGATTCATCTCTGGCATAAAAGGGTTTAGAAGTTAGAGGGTATTGAAAAGTTTCTGCACCCCAATAAGCCTCTCTGTGACGCAATAATCTGAATCAGACCAAATCAAATCCAATTAGAAAAAACCCAAGTTTAATGGATACAAACACTTCTGGATGGCCTTCCAGCCCCCCAGAGAGGAGACAGGGGAAGGATGACCGGAAAACCATGTGTTTGTTGGAGGGGGGCGATTTAAATACCCTGTGGGCATGGTCTTGAGTATATCTGGTGAGCGGTCATCGTTTGGTGGGCTTTCTCAGGGGCAGAATCTGAATTGGGGCAGCTCCGGGGGAAGGGGCTTGAGCTGAACCCCCATTCCGAACATCTCAGACTTTTTGGGGTATATGAATGCCAGGGGCTGAGGTGAGGCTTCCACCCAAACAGGTATCACACTTGTCTGTATAAAAAGAAAAAGTTGGAAAACCCAAAGATCATTGAATTTTCTCAGACCTGTCATGGAATTGAGGTTGCAGATCATTTAGAAGCCCCACTGAGATCAGCCTGCAGCAGGCACAGCTGGAGCTCTGGTTTTGGGGAAGCTGGAGGTTGAATATGAACAATTGTGAAGGTCCTGGAACCTGCAAGCTAGGAGTCGCACACTGTTGTGAGCTTTACCCCAGGAACTCAGCCAAGTTCTCACCAGAAAGAGCCAAGAAAGAGCCCCTTGTGGCTTTGGCAGCACGGTGAGGAAAATGCTCATTATGAAATACATTCAGAGTGGTCTCTGCAACAAAGACAACTCTCAAGGAGAAAGACCTCATAGAATCTCAGCCCACTTGGGGGACCAATGCCTACCCAAGTCTGGACCATTAGCCTTCTTGTCTCACCCGAAGGGAGGCAGACGCGAAGGTACATTTGTGGAGGTCACAATCTAGTGATACAAGTCCACTGATATATTGGGGTTAAACAATAGAAGTTATAACACGCCCTCCCATACCTCATCACCCTAGCAGCGGGGTTCCAGATTATAGTTGAGAGCTGTGCACGGTCCAGAATCTATGTAAGGAGGGGTTCCTAGGAATTTCCCCAACACAGAGGAGACCAGCTACCCACACCCAGTTACAGCAAAACAGTAAATGCCACCTAGCTAGCCAGATGGATGTGAAACTTCACACAATGACTATCACTGTAGTTTCTAAGACCCCTGGCAATGCAAATGGGGTCTGGAGAGATGGCTCAGCTGTTTGGAGCACTGACTGATCTTCCGGAGGTTCCAGGTTCAATTCCCAGTACCCACATGGCAGCTTACACCTGTCTGTAGCTCCAATTCCAGAGCTGCTGATACGATCACACAGACCTCCATGCAGGCAAAACACCAATGGACATAAAGTAAAAATAAAATATGTATTTAAAAAACTGTGACCAAATGCTCTGTATGAACAAAGCAAGCACCATCAGCTTGCTTCAGAGTGGAGTCAGAAAGGACAGATTTTGAAAGGAATTTCTTTTAAAGATTTACTGTAATATAATATGACTATCTCAGGCAATCTCTCTCCCCTCTGTAATTGATCTGCCAACTTCGAAATCAAGTTTGTTCAAATTATGTATAAAACCAGAAAAAAGAGGACTCAAAGAGAGGGCCTGGCTGTTCTCCTGTAAGTGATATACATAAGCATATGGCATTTGTGACAACCATTTGGTTTTTCATAGACCTGTAGGAGGGGTTAAGTCTTTACCCTGGGATGTGTCAGGCTTAAAATTATCACAATTTACATTTAGGAGCTCTTCTGGGTTCCAAGAGCTCTGACTGTCACAGTAAGGTAATGATTCTCAGGCAGGGTGATAGGTGGCTCAGCTCCCAGATGGCTGAGTTCCCCAGAACTGAGGTGTGGCCATTTGCTTTTAAAAGAGCCAGTTGGCCAGGCCTGGTGACTCACACCTGTAATCTGCAGAAGCATAGAGGTTGAGGGTCACTATTGAGGGGCTGGGCTGATGGCCATAGTGAGACACAGCTGTCTCAAAACACCTGGAGTAAGTAACGAACAAGTAAAGTTCTTCTGAATATCTGCTGATAGGTTTGGGGACGGAGGTTTGTTCTTGGTCTCAGAATCACAATGATTGTGTCTTGTCTCCCCTCCGAGGCACCGGCAATACTGTGGTTCTTTCTGCAGGGCCAAGAACCTTGTTCCTGTCATCAGCTTAGAGAGTGGCTTCCTTCTGGCCACAGCAGGTTCACCCTTTCCATCTTCTAGGGCTCAAGGTTCTCGCCAGTAAATTGACCTTGAAGCTCCTGGTGGAGAGAGTGGCAGATGGGGCACCTCCACCCCGTGCTTGACTGTCTTTCCAGCTAGGGTTCCCCATGCAAACAACCCACCCCCATCCACAAAGGGGACGGGAGTCCTCAAAACCCCTGCTTGACCCCCTTTACTCCAGGTCTCTGTTCCGTCCCAGCGTAGCCCATAGGACGCTGCTCTCTCTCCGCAGAGGGGACAGCCTGAGTCCCCAGATGGCACAGGCCCAGCAGGGTTTGGGAATTATTTGGCGTGGCCACTACACAACAGCATCAGCCGCATCAGCAGCTGCAGGTCAGGGGAGGGGGGAGGGGGTGTGGTAGAGTCGGCTGTTTAGCCCAGTAATGAGAAGCTTCTGCTTGCGGCTCAGAAAATGGGACGGCAAAGGGACCCACTTGCTATTTATGGACTATTTATGTGTATTGTTTGTTCTGCTATGAGTTTAAGAAATGGTAAGGAAATAGCGTCCAATGCTTATAAATCAATTCACATAAAGTCTGGGATAAGCACTGTTATTTCTTTATCCTTTCTTCTCCTCCTTTAGTTTTTTTTTTTTTTAAATTGGGGTGTGTGTGTGTGTTTGTATGGGGGGAGGTATTGAAACAGGGTCTCCCTAGGTAGCCTAACTTGGCCTGAAACTTAATAGGTGGACCAGCATGGCCTTGAAGTCAAGATCCTCTTGCTTTCAGACTCCCTGTGCTGGGATTACAGCCTCAGCCACCAAGTCCAGCTCTCTCTAACCACCTTGAGGAGGAAGGATCTCGCCTCGCACTTCTCTTACCTGCCTACCTGCTGTCACACCTGAGCTCTGATTCTGCCAGGCAGGGCTGGGATGAAGGCTCAGGGGCATGCTGACAGCGGGCCGGCTGACAGGTAAGATACCTCAGGTGCCCGGCTTCTGTGTGAGCTCTGTTCTCCAAGGCGTAGGAATGTGTTCCCAAGTGGGCAGCCTCTGCTTCCTGTTGCTGCTCAGCTGGGGGTAAGCAGATCCTTCCTGACCCGCCTCTGCCTGCCTTGGGCAGACAACTAGATATTGGCAGCATCCAGGTCTCGAGGGATCGCCAAGGCTTTCTGTAGCCAGGGTGCCCTGTGTATCTGGTTTCTCTGACAGCTCTTGCCTGTGCTTACTGTATCCTGCAGGAAGATGCAGCGACTGGTTTTTCACTGCTCATCGGCAGAACAGCCGGTGCTCGCACTTCTGAATCAGAATGTTGACTCAGCCACCCGCGTGTCTATCCTAATCCCTAACTGTTTGAGCAACGGGGTAAGGCAGGAGGTGGTAATAATGAGAAATATTTGCTCTGCCTGGGCTCGGATTCCAGTTCCACTAAGCACCAGCTGTGTGACACTGGGGACATTCCTTGTCACCTCTGGGTCTTGGTTCCACCGCTGTGATTGGAGGCTTGGCATGGGGCAGATGAGCCAGTAAGATGGTACCGAGTAAGAGGTGACATGTGTAAGGACCGAGGGAGCCGCCTGTGGCCTCCCAGTAGAGTGACCCCAGGCATGTTTAACCCTTGGGCTACCCGTGTCTTTGTGGTCTAACCTGCTTGTAGACGTCAGTGTCACAGCTCAATGTCAAGAGGTCGGACAGCCCTGGCTCTCTGTAACTGACGCCACTTTAACCCTAAAGTACAGACTGGCCAGCAAAATCCTTGTCTAAGATGACGTTATGATCTGAGAATCTGAAGAATGAATCTCTCTCTCTCTCTCTCTCTCTCTCTCTCTCTCTCTCTCTCTCTCCCTCTCTCCTACATTTCTATGTAGTGGAAGGACAGGAATTGCTGCTACCATTTTGGCACCATGAGAATAGCCTGCCTGAGCCTTAAGACGCGACCCAAGGGACCAGAAGTCAACATCCAGACATAAGAGGGGCTTGAATGAGGCCTTGAGCCAATCCTACACCAAAGCCGTCTCTACTTCTAGGTCTTAGGCCGACTTGAACTACAGAGTGAGGAACCTTGGGGCTTAGCCTTTATTCTGGGGGCTGCAAGGAGAGGCGTGAGATGCCTGGAGCTGAGCTGTAGGGAGTGGCCTGGGGGGCTGTGTGCGTGGAGTCTGGCCCATGGCTTGAAATGAGGGCCTTAACCAGTCGGAGACAGAGAAACTTGAAGGTCGCAAAGATGCCAGAAGCTAGGCTGCCTGGATCAGGAGGCATGGGGAAGAGGGTGTGCCCAGGGAGAGTGTGGAACACTGGCTGAGCAGTGGAGATGGAGAAGTCCCCTCTTTCTACTTCCATCGCGGAAAAGCTGCTGGATCCCTTTCTCCCTCTTTGGTAGATTTGTGCCTCCAACTGCAGTTTCTGTGGTGATGTCTGGTTCTTTGCAGCAAGGACCATACCCCACCATCTTCACATCCTGGGGGACTAGGCCAGCATAAGGTTGGCAGTCAGCCCATGCTGACTTGGACCGAGCTGGTAGTGTACTCGTTCGTGTTGAACTAGGCATGAGCTGCCCCCTTCTCCTGCCCTGGGGCCTTAGTCATCAGTTTCATAAGCAGCTTCAAAGAGCTGCAGCTCCAGTGCCCCGCTTCCTTGTTGCTGGCAGGTGCTGGCAGCTGCAGAGCCAGAGCAGGGGGCCTGTGCTGAGTGGGGAACCCAGCCAGCTCATCGGGATCATAGGCAATTGTGAGAGGTGCAGAGTGTGTGTATGTGTGTGTCTGTGTGTGTTTCTGTGTGTGTGTCTGTGTGTTTCTGTCTGTGTGTGTTTCTGTGTGTGTGTCTGTGTGTGTGTGTTTCTGTGTGTGTGTCTCTATATGTGTGTGTGTCTGTGTGTGTTTCTGTGTGTGTGTCTGTGTGTGTTTCTGTGTGTGTGTCTCTATATGTGTGTGTGTGTCTGTGTGTGTTTCTGTCTGTGTGCGTGTCTGTGTGTTTCTGTCTGTGTGTCTCTGTGTGTGTTTCTGTGTGTGTGTCTGTGTGTGTGTTTGTGTGTCTGTGTGTGTGTGTCTGTGTGTTTCTGTGTGTGTGTCTCTGTATGTGTGTCTGTGTGTGTGTGTATGTCTGTGTGTGTGTTTTTGTGTGTGTGTGTCTCTGTGTGTGTGTGTCTCTGTGTGTTCATGTGTTCCCTGGGAAAGCCACACTACCATCCCCTCCCTGGAGACAGACACCAAGCCTCTTTTCTCGCTTCCTTTCACCTGTCCTGCTTGAGGTCCAGAAATACATCCAGGAGCTTTCTGCTTCTAAAATAAACCAGTACTAGTTCCCACCCCTGCGGGCTACCTCAGATTCATCCCCTGGAAGTGCTAACCCCTGAGCAACCTTCCAGGCCTCTCAGTTGTGTGGGTTCTATAGTAATGAAACAGGGATCTTTCAGTTCCTGTTAGAAGTGGGGTCTCAGTTGCCTGTTGCGCCCCTCCTCCAAATTTCCTTCTTTTGTACATACCCATCTGAGGATGCTAAGTGCCTTTGAGGGTATTCAAGGGCCAGACACGGTCGGGGTGGCAGGAGCATTGAAGCCTCCCACTTCGACAGAGCCCCTCCTCCATCTTATTTTCCCAGCAGCCTCTTGGTCTTTGGAAAGTCTTTCTTCCACCCTGAAGCTACGTTTTCCTGATCCTCGCTCCATGATGCCAAGGTTCCCCTCTGGGCTGTGTCGTCAGGGAAATTCCTGGTTCTCGCGCTTCTCAGAAGGGCTCTGCCACCGGGCTCTCCTCTGCCGAGTGTTGTGTTGTTTTTCCTGTAGCCATGGCAGGGATTAAGACTTGAGCCAAGCAGGGCGGGCAGAGGGAAGGAGCGAGCGGGGAGTTGGAGAGGGAGCCTGAGTAGAGGGCATTGGCAGGAGCGGGCTGGAGGCAGCTGGCTCAGTATCTGGAGGGATGGAGGCTTTCTGTTTTGCTTTGTTCTAGTCTGGTTCTGGTTTGTTGTTGAGAGTGATAAATACATTAGGAGCTGAATCCTTCCCCCGTGCAGAGTCACAGCTAAAGAAATCTCTCTCTAGTGGTCAGAAATCAGAGGGCGGCTACAGATCCCAGGTCTCATAGGGGACACTCTTGAGGCTAGTGGTATGGCTCAGTGGTAGGGCACCTGCCTGGCAGGCAGGAAGCCCCGAATTTAATCCCCGGCACTTCAAACAAAACTTCTCAGGATAGTTTCCAGTTACTCCCAGTTTACACTGTGGACAAGCCCTGCCCGCTTAGTGGAAAACAAGCCTGTGCCCCTTCAGGTGAGACGGGGCTGCTGCCTGGAGACCCCTGTCTTGTCCTCCCTTTGTGTCTGGCATGAAAAGTCCTTGGATCAAGGGAGGCTTCTGGAAAGGCACATGGCCGTAGCTGCTGTTTCCAGATGTTCTCAAAGCATTCAGGACCCCAGCATCTGCCTGGATGGCCTGAGCTCATTTCCAGGTCTCATTTGGACTTGTTTCAACAGTCTGCCCTCTCCAATTGGCTCTGGGGACAGAGAACACGGAGACGCAGGCTGGCCTCAGGCACGGCCAGGGTTAGAGAAGGTGGGAGGGGACAGACCCTGCACTGGGATTGTCTCCCTACCTGTGATGCCATCCTGACTCCACTTTGACCTTCCAGAAAGTCATGGGGTTCTATGTTTGATGCCCAGAGTGTACGCTGAGGTAAAGCTGCTCACCCTGGGAGGGAGAGGGAAAATCTGGGGGTCCCCCACAACCTTCAAGGACACCCCCCCCAATGACCTAAGGCATCTTCCCACTAGGCCCCAGCTCCTAAAGGTTCTAGAGATTGTCACAGGTTGGTGATTATGGGACTCATAAGCAAATGGGTCTCTGGAGGGCATTTAAGATCCAAGCTGTAAAGTTTAGAAACTGCATGTTACCAAAAACCATTTCCTGTTCAGAGGGTGTCCTGCCCCCACACCTATGCTTTCCTGATCCCTGGCCGACAATAGAGCTCGTACCCCACAACCAAAGACAAAAATGCTAAATTCCCGTGACAAGCACTGACAAATGCCCATTCTCCTATTTTTCTTTTCCTTTAAAATTTTCTGAATTTTATTTTTGAGATTATGATATAATCATAGCATCTCTCCCTTCCCTTTCCTCCCTCTAAACCCTTCTATATAACCATCTCCAATGGCCTCCAAATTCATGGCCTCTTTTTCTGGTATTGCGAGCATATATATTCTTAACAAGTAACATTGTGTTACTTGTCTGCGTGTTTCCAGAGCTGACCATTTGGCACTGGAAAACCAGTTGGTGTGCTTTTCCCTGGTGAGGACCCCCTGCTCTGCCACCCCCACCTTTCCCCAGCTGCCTAGAGTTCTTGGTGTAGGGTTGAGGCCCTGTGGGTTTTTCCACATCCGCTTGGGCGTGTCCACTGGTGTCATCCTTGTTCTGCTCCCATTTGGGTGGTCATGGCGGTGAGACTTGGTGAGTATAGTTTCCGACGTTACTAGGAGACACAATCTCACAGCATACTCCACAATCATCTGGCTCTTACAGACTTTCCAAATCCTCTTCTGCAGTGTTCCCTGAGCCGTAGGTGCAGGAGTGTTTTCTAGAAGCATCCATTGGGACTGGGCTCCACAACTCTGCATTTTGCTCGGTTGAGGTTTTCTGTAGTGGTCTCCATCTGTTGTCTAGAGAAGTTTCCTTGATGAGGAGTGGAGATGCACTTATCAGTGGGTATGAGGACAAATGCTTACAGATTGCTGTTAGGGGTTGTGTTGATTTAGTAAATCAGTGACTGTAGATTCTCCTCCTATAACCATGACGTCACTAGTACTGAGTAGTTAGCTAGGTTTCCATTACCTGGCCTGGTCTCTCTCTTGCTAAGCAAGTCTTTAGTCCAATTAGAGAGCCATCGCTTACCACCAAGGCATGTGTGTCTCTACTGCACTTGTAGGATTGTCCAGCCATGCTGGGCATTGATGTGGTTCATAGGCGTTGTAGCTACATAGGACTGTTGGTTGCCTCCCCCCTTTGGAAGCTTGTATGGTGCTTTCTATGACAGCTGGTCCTCAGAGAGGGCGCATCCAGCTTTCCCATTTTTCTTTCATGAAAGAACTTCCCATTTAGCTGGGCAGTGGTGGCACACACCCTTAATCCAGCACTGGGAAGCAGAGGTGGGCAGATCTCTGAGAGTTCAAGGCTAGTTTGTCTACAAAATGAGTTCGTGGACAGCCAAGGCTACACAGAGAAACCCTGTCTTAAAACAAAAAATAAAAACAAAAAAAAACAAACAAAACAGTTTCCAATTTGTAGTCGGGTGCTTGGCGATCCGGATCACAGCTTTCTGGATCACAGCTTACTTCTCTGTCAGATGTGGCCCAGTGACCAATTCAACCACTGAGCTGGAAGTGGCATGGACACTTTCCAGGAAGTGGCTAGAAGAGGAGTTCCTTACTCAGCTCTTCACTGTGACCAAAGACCTGAGAGTTTATCTTAAGGGAGGAAGGATTCAGGCGGCTTTTGGTTTCAGATGGCGGCGTTCATCGTGATGAAAAAGGCATGTGGCTCGCTGGGGTTAGAGCAGGTAACTGGGACCTCTCTCACCCTGGCAAGGCAGAGAAGCAGTGCTGAGCCTAACCAACCCTAATCCTTTGTAGCTCATTCACTTCTGCTATCCAGGGCTGAGTCTAACCTAAGGCCTGCCCCTTTGCCCCTTAGCAGCTCACTTCTGCCATCCAGGCCTCATCTCTTTAAGTTCTTTTTTTTTTCCTTTTTGAGACAGGGTTTCTCTGTGTAACAGCTCTGGCTGTCCTGGAACTTGCTCTGTAGACCAGGCCAGTCTTGAGCTCACAGAGATCTGCCCGCCTCTGCCTTCCGAGTGCTGGGATAAAGGGCATGCGCCACCACCGTCCAGCTTTCTTCAAAGTTCTACAACCTCCCCAACAGCACCACAGGTAATCAAACACATGAGTCTGTGGGTCACATTTCCCATCCAAATCCTGCTCTCTTTCCTGAGGGCAGGAGCCGGGGTGCGATGGCAGATCTCAGACAAGCACTAGGCAGCAAGCTCACTGGAGGAGATGGTTATGGGCCACCTTGCGTTGTTCGTTGTCACCTCCCCCACCACAGGCAAAAGAAACATGTGCTTTGTTTACACTACAGTTATTTAACATTGTCTGTCACAGAGTAAAACCCAAACTTGAGGGACATATTTGTTTTCTGGGCCTCCCTGACTGCCAGCCAAGGGCATACTACTATGCTCATCTAAAGGAAGCCTTCTTGTCAAGGGCAGTCTTAGCAGGAAGCCCAAGTTCCTGAGACAGTAATGGTGGCATCCAGTGTGGGTGAGGGTGAGGCAGAATGGCGTATCTGAGGCTCGTCGGCAGCATGACAGCCTCACAGGCTACTATTTTTGACTGTCTGGTTCCCACCATGTTCTCCAGCTCCCCCAGAGATTCTGTGGGTGACCCAATGTCCTGCTAATAAATTCTGCCAGAATCAGTCATCAATGTAGTCTTAACCCCTGTCAAAATGCTTTTCAATAAAAGTTCCCAAGGCAGTTTGTTGGCTCTGCCGTCAAGTTAGTCACTGCATAATCTGTTAAAAGTCTATGTAAGGCACGAGTCCCATTTAAAAGTCAGAATTTTCTCACACCTTTGTTTCTATAGATACTTCTGGGACAGAATGGGGTTCTTTGGAATAGCTGGTGCCTCTTGTTGTAGGGGAGTGTGCCATCTGCTAGCAGAAGTCCTGATATTTGGGGACCCACTAGAACAAAACTAAAGGCGGTGTAGGAGTCGGAAGCACACTCAAGGGGCAGTGGCACTTCATTTGTCCCAAATGATTTGCACAAAAACCTCAGCTATTTGGAACACTGTCAGGAATGAGGAAAAAGACAAAAATAAATAAAAACCAGGGTGGGGTGGAAAAGAAAAAAAAAATCCAAAAACAAAACAACAACAACAAAATTCCCAAACCAAATGAGCAGACAAGAGCCCTCAAAGAAAAACAAAACGCAGAAAGATTGTTCACAGCCAATACAAACGCTACAGAACCCACGCCCTAGTTTATGGACTTACTCACGGCAGGCCGCTCTGAGTTCATTACGTCCTCAGAGGGATTCTGCAGTCCTCAGCACAAAGGAACTGTCCTTTCGAAGCCGTGAGAGCGAAGGCTGCCGCAGCCCCCTCCACCAGGAGCCAGAAGATGGCTTCACTGGTGCCAAAGGCAGGGATGGAATTCGAGCGGCCAGCAGACGGGAGAGTTGGCATCTGAGTCCATTTAGTACGACCGGGAGAGTACTGTGCTACAATTGTGTGGAGGGAGGAATGTGCGGTTTGGGATCCCCTTGGGAAATTAGAAAAGTTGTGGGAAAATTAGCCAGCCCCCAGACGGGGTCTCATGTTCTCAAGCTGGTCTCAAATTCACGACATAGATGAGAATGACACTAAGCTCCTGGGCCTCCTGCTCCTGCCTCCGGGCCTGATTTACGTGATTCTGGGGATCACCTAGGGCTTCACGCGTGCTAGGGAGAACTCAGTCTATGTGCTTGCCTGTGACTCATTTCTTTCATGTTTAAATGTGTCCATGTTGACAGTGGCTTTAGTATATTCATTTCTCTCTACAGAATAACATTCCACTGTGGATGATCCCACCACGTATATTCAGTGGATTTTTGAGGGCCACTACAGTGCTGCTGTAAAAACCACATTTATTTATTTATTTATTTATTTATGCTCATTTGTTTTGTTTCTCTGTTTTTTCAAGACAGGGATTCTCTGTGCAGCCCTGGATATCCTGGAACTCACTATGTAGACCAGGCTGTCCTTGAACTCAGAGATCTGCCTGGGTGTACACCAAGAGCCCCCATGACTGCCTGGCCTTTTGTGCTAATTTTGAGACAGGGTCATTCATTGAACCTGGAGCTTGGTGATTGGCTAAGCTGGACAGTGAGCTGCAGGACCCCCTTCCTCAAAGCCTCCAGTGCTGGGGTTACAGGTGTAAACCAGTATACCTGGATTTTAGGGGAGCTGGGAATCAGAACTCAGTTCTGCAGCAGCATCTTCCTAGATCCCTCAGATTGTTATGTTTGTATTCAACTCTTTTTCACATTTATGAAATGTGCTTTGCCTTATCTTATTTCTGCCTAGTGGTGGACCTGCCAGAGGCACCAGTTAACCACGAGAGCAAGGCTAACAGAACCAAACAGCAGCGTGCACAATGCCACAGTGCTGGAACCAGCAGTATCCGTCCCTAGACTTGTCCTTATTTGACAAAAACGAACACCTATTTAGGCCACAGTTGGATGGGTTTTCTGTTGTTTGCAGCCGACAGCTTGCCTGATAAAATCTCTCTCCAGATCGCCATTAGGGGTGTCAGGAGTGATAACAGGGAAGAACCTATTTTTTGACTTGCCAAAGAAGGATATTTCTTGAGCGCCTGTGAGTCCCTGGTTACTTCATTAGCAGGACCCATTTAACTTCCAGATCTGCCCAAGTGGAATTAGCACGTCACATTGTCAGATGCTTGAGGCCTGACTGGTGTCGGTAATCATGCAGCTAATAGGTTGGCCAAGCCGTGCTCTCTCTGAGATGGGCAGACTCATCTGGCTCGGCACTCTGTGACTGATCACTGCACTAGTGTTATGAGTTAGCTTTATTTATTTGGTAGATTGATTGTTTCAAAAAAAAAAAAAAGAATTTTACTTTATAGCCCAGGCTGGCCTAGAACTTTCCATGTAGCTAGAGCTAGCCCAGGCTAACCTTGAACTTGTGGCCATTCTCCTGCGTTAGCCTCTCTAGTGCTGGGATTGCAAGCGTGAACCACTATGCCAGGCTTTATAGATGAGATCTTTGTGTAGTCTAGGGTGGTCTCAACTCTGGATCTTCCTGCCTCAGGCTCCTGAGTGCTGGGATTGCAGGTGTGTTCCAAAGAGCCAGGCCTGTTTTGTGGAGCAGTAGAGGATAGCTTTGCATATCGAGGCTCATAGCACATCAATATTAAAATACCCACTGCTACCTAAGAGCCGCCCTGCTGGAAAAGCAAGTTCTCTTCTGTCTTCCTCTGCAGGCTGTGTGAGGGGAGTCGCCAGGCTAGGCTGTGACCCTGCAGAGGGTACTAACTGCATCTCTCTCTTCTTGACTCTGAATACCCAGTGTGCCTTCAACTTCTGTTTCCCCATTGGGAGAACTCTTCCACCTCTCCCCTCCAACATGATTCTGAGCACAACCACACCCGAGTATTGGCTTTTTAATTTGGTTCTTCTCTCTAGCCTTTCTATGGTTATCTGATGGCCATAGTCAGACATGGTTTGGCTGATAAACACCCTAGCCTCATCCAGATGGTCAGAACCAGCTCTGGCTCATGACTAGACTCGACTACAGCCCTCTCGACTGGTCCCACTCTGAGGCATTGCCCTGGATTTTGTATCTACAGCCATGAGCACTAAGCATTAGAATTCTATTTACAGACATGGGGACTGAGGTTCCCACCCAAGCGCACATAGGAGAAGCCAAGCCTTAGATCTGCTCAACTTCAAACCTGAACAATATGCAGTCTTCTTGGTAAATAGTATTGCTACTCACCTCATGTCCTAAAACCAGCTCCCTGTAGCTTCTGATCACACCCCTGCTCCCCAGAATCTCAGAAGTTCCACTGTTAAGAGAATTGTTCCTGACTGGATGGAATGGCGCACGCCTTTAATCCCAGCACTTGGGAGGCAGAGGCAGGTGGATCTCTGAGTTTGTAGCCAGCCTGGTCTACATAGGGAGTTCCAGGAAAGCCAAGGCTACACAGAAAACCCTGTCTCACCTTGGGGGAGACGGGGAGAAGAGAGGGAAGGAGGGAGAGGGAGAGTGAGAGAAGGGCTGAAATATAATTTTTTTTTCTTGCCCAGGACGTAGGTCTGTAGCTTCAGCTTTGCTGTGAACCACCAACTCTGATTTTAGCGGTTCAGTTTAGGGAAAGGCTACACTAGGGTTCAAAATTTCTGGAAAATTAAACCCCATGCCTTTACCTGGAAACACCTAAATGAAGTTTTAAATAGAGGAGCCCCGAGAGAGAGGCCACTCCCAGGTGAAGAAGGAGATAGCAAGCACAAAGGTTCTTCATTCTGAGGGTCTTTCCCCTGGTGATTTGGGGAGCCCAGCCTTAGCTTCCTGCCTGGCTCCCAGAGGCCCTCAGGGGATCATTTCCAGCTGGCTATTTTGGGAGGGTGATTACCCTGAGTGCTTCCCCCCCTGCACAGAAGGCTTCTGGGGAGCCCTCAGAAGAAATGGGCAAGCCACATGCTCCTTCTACCCCAGGGACCGCAACCGCTGGCTGCCGTTGCCAGAGTCAGGCTCTTTACCAGCTGAGTGTGTGGTGAGTGGGCGGGGGTTGAGGGGGCTTCAGATCCTCTCAGCTGCTGGCTCCTGGTTGTCATGGTGACCCTCTGGAGTCACTCTCACATCGATTTGAGTGTTTCCAAAGGCAAGTCACTTCCTGGCTGCCTGTTGATTTCAGCTGGGTGGAAAGAGACCATATTACCACTAGCTTGGACACTTCAGGCTTCCGGCTTCACTATCGTTATTCCCGGCGTGGTACAAAAGTCTCTGGGACCCACCGTACCCACCTGTCCTGCCCCTCCACATTCCGGAGCTCCTGTGCTGGAAGCCTCCAGAATCGCAGCCTGTAGGAAAGTGATGATGGCTCCCTGCCTGCAAGACCATTCCAGATTCCCCGACCTCTCCTCCCTTCCTCCCTGTCTTGAAAACAGATCTGAATTGACTGCTCTAACCTCCTGCCCACGGTCCAGGAGGGGGCTCTGACAACCGATGACCAAGGAGCAGTCCTTCAACACAGCAGGCATTGTGATAAGTGCTTGACACACCCCATTTCCCTCTGATGTGATCAGATCCCATCCAGAGTGTGGCTCATTTTACACCTGAGGGCTCTGATGTTTAAGGTAATAAGTGGCTGGCCCAGGGTCACTGAGCGAGGCTCTGATGGAACTTGGAGTGGAGCCCAGGTTGTCTGAGAGTTGAGCCCGTGCTAGAATTAGACAACCACCTTTCCCGCTGCCCCCCCCATGGTGGAGCTGCCTAGATATCAAGAGTTGTAAACGCTGAGCCTTAAAGGTGGCCAAGGACAGAGGGTCCGCCCCTTCACTGTCACTTTTGCACTAAATGCCCCAGGGAGAAAATCAGCCCCTCTAGAGGAGAAGAGGAACCTCTTCCTGGGCTTAATGAACTGGAATAAATAGCAGCCTGCCTGCCTCCTAGAAGGTTCACATTGTATTCAAAATAGCAACGGGTGGTTTCCAGCATGTGATGTACTCTTGCTTTCTTGTTTGTTTTTGTCACATCTCCTTTGTGAAAGGACATTTGTCTGTGATGTAAAATTCATTGTAAGAAATTTTAGCTTGGAAGTCTCCAGTGGAACTCTGGGGACACTTAAATCTGCCTCGCAATCACTGCGATAACATTGGTAGCCAGAAGAAATGGGTCGAGTCCCTAGAAGCTGTAGGTGATGCCTGTGCCCCTCTCCTCACCATCCACACATCCAAACACTAGGAGCTAGAGGCTGGAAGGAGGCTGGTGTTCTTGGGAAAGAGGCCATTCCTTTAGCAAATGACTTGAGAACAATTTGGGACCTCTGCTTTGGAGAAGGCAGGTGTATGAATCACAGCGTCCTCACCAGACACCTGATCTGCTGACCCCTTGACCATGGATTTCCTAGCCTGCAGCACTCCATGAGCAATAGCCCTATTGTTTATCAGGCTTCCCTAGGACAATCCTTTATAACAGCCAGAAGGGACTGACACACCAGGGTGTTTGCTTTGTGAGACTCGATTGAACAGCGCAATGAATATTTGTGCACGTTTTGTTTGTTTGTTTTTTGTTAGTTGTTAGTATGTTATATCAATAAAATTTTCACTTAAAAGCCAGGCCAGCCAGGCTGGTGGTACACTCCTATACTCCTGTAATCCCAGCATTCAGGACATTGAGGCAGAAAGATCAGCATATGTTCAAGACTAGCCTGTTCTATATACCAAGCTGGGAATCAATAATAAAGTCTTGTTTCAGAAAGACAAAAGGAGAGAAGGGGGGGGGGAGAGGGGAAGAAAGGGGGAAGATGGAAGGGAGGGAGGGAGGAGAAAGAGAAACAGCATGAAACAAAAAAGAGATCAAAATCCATGATACATTTCCTGTAGTTCCAACCACTCAGAAGATGAGACTGGAGGATTGCTCAAGCCTGTGTACTGGAGGTCAGCTGCATTCTCTCTGCCTAGGGTTTACCTTAGAACAAGGTGCAAAGGGACCCCAATTGCTTCTGTCTACTTTTTGGTGGAGACAAAGAGCCTTCCAGCTGAGCTCTCAGTGCCCCTCAGGGGCTGCCCCATGGGCAAACCTCTGTGGTGAGCATTGCTTTCTTTTGGTTGGTTTCTGGCAATCTGGTGCTTTCCTGTCTTCAGCTTCCAGGGTCTTACCAAATATGGTTTGCATAAAATGGTGGAAAAACTTCCCTGTGGGGCTGGGTGTGTGCTTAGTGGTAGAAAGCTCACCTAGCATGCATGCGGCCCTAGGTGCAGTCCTTAGCCCTATGAAATGCAAAGTAAAATCAAATAAATTGTGTGCCCAAGATGCTTTTCTTGTGTCAGTGTGTGTGCTCACCCTTGTGCAGGGCTCAGACCAGCCGACAGATCAGAAAGCAACCAAAGGGTCTTTAATGGCACCTTGGCTCTAGCACGCATCAGCTGTGTGATCTTGAGGGACTTCCTTAACCTTTCCAAGGTCTACTTTCTCATTTGCAGAATGAGGGTGGTGTCTAGGTCCACATGCACGAGGAAGGGCTAAATATGATCGTGTGTGCAGAGGGCTTAGCCTAGGGTCACACAACAAACACAAACACAAACTGAAGGCCCGGGGATAGGCTCTGGCATTCGGTGGGTGATGTCGTGTAGAACCAAGGCTAAGACTTATGGTCTGACTTGGCCTCTGCCCTGACCTTTGCACCATGGAGGATGAGATGCTAATTCCCTTCTCTTCCTCTGCTACAGACAGGCGCAGAGAGAGGTCACAGGGCAGACAGCCCTCTGGAAGGGTGCAGAAGTGTTACAGGCAGGTCATTCCTTCTCCTCAGCGCAGACATCCACGGGTCCCATGCTGAACACTGCGTGGTAGATGGCAGGTGGTCAGGTGTGGCTCCTGTCCACGAGAGTCAACTGCCCACAAAGGAAACAGCCTAACGGGAATCACTCTGATGGAGGGCACAGGACCCTGCCCCGTTGCTCTGTGTGCTTTCTCATGTATAAAATGGGTGATTTGGAGCCTTCCCATCCCTGATGCTGTGAAGGCTCACGGTGTCTCTTCACAGCAATAGGAACCCTAATGAAGACAGATATTTACAGCTGTCGTTCATAATGCTCAATCTCACAAGCAACACAGAGCGCGAAGAAACAGAATGTTGCGTGTTCAGGCGACGGACTTTTATCCAGTGACGGAAAGGAACAAGCTACCAAGCCAGAGTGCATGGGGAGTCTTGAGGTCATGAGTGAGTGTCCGAAGCCCTTCTGAATCATTCTCACTGCTATCTGATGCCTCATGGCAGGCAAAAGTCTCAAGACAGTAAAAGGATCATGTTTGCCAGATGTTGGGTGGGGGGAGACACAGCTGGCATAGAACAGAGAGTATTCAGGGCAGACAACTATTTGGGATGATGCTCTAAGAGTGGCTATGTGCCATTATACACAGTTCAAAGCTTGGAACAACTTGGTGTGTCAGCGTAGACTCCTCCGTCGCAATAATTTATACCATTGTGCTTAGAGGCGTTGATAGGAGTGGAATTTTAGTAGATTCTCAATTCTGTTGAAAATAAAAGTAAATGAGAACAGCAACAAAACTCCCTGTGCCAAGCATGGTCAACAGGGTGGGTTTTTGGCTGTAGAGTCTGAGTTGGAATTGTGGCTCTGTCCCCTTAGGCAACTGTGACTGTCAGCAAGCTAGCTACTCACTCTGCACTGAGTCCTTAGCTGTAAAATGGGCATGGTAGGAGTGCCTGCTTTGTGGGTTTCTGTGTGGACTGGGAGAATTAGCAGATCTGAAACGTCTGGCCAAGTGCTTGACACCTGCAGCAGCGCAGTCAACACCAGCTGCTATTTAAAAACCAGTGTTTTAAGGAGCCAATCCCATTGATTGACGGTGACTGTGTTTTAACACTGCAAGTCAGGATAGACCCTAGCCTGGATGAAAAGAGAGACTTCTTGCGACTGTGACAGAGTGGAAGATCGTTCTAGAGGCAGAGTCCTCAAGCCCATGCATGCTCTGAGGCCCAGAGAAAATGCTTTTGACAGGACCATTCCAACATTCCCAACAGCAAAACCAGACACACTCTACACTTGAGTATCTTTTGCCTGAGTGACCTGGCAGATACCCAGTCCGCATCCTGCCCTTCATCAGCCAAGCATTATTCTGTGTCTCCCGTGTCCTGTGGCTCTGGGGAGGAAGGTCGGGCACTGAATTGAGTTAGGTCATTTAGCCTTCTCCTGACTAAACAGAATAGCCACCTCGGGCGCTGTCGGACAGCATGTCCTCCAATGCAGGCTGCTGAAATCTGTGGTTACACACATACACACACCACCACCACCACCACACATACATACCACACATTATATACACACACCTAACCACACCACACACACACACACACACACACACACATGAAATGACAATCCTGTAATCAACCCTGAGCTCTAGGGGTATAGAGTCCTCAAGGACTTTTAGTCCTTATGATGTGCAATTTGGATCCGGCTGGTAGACTTCAAAGCCACCTTCAATTTGTAACCCTATTTATTTATGTATTTATTTATTTATTTATTTATTTATTTATTTATTTTTGAACAGAGTTTCTCTGTGTAACCCTAGCTGCCCTGGAACTCACTTTGTAGATCAGGCTGGCTTTGAACTCAGACCCTACTGTCTCTGCCTCCAGAGTGCTGGGATTAAAGGCACAGTCACCACCAAATGGCCTCAGTCTGTGACATCTTTTTGTTTTGTTTTGGTAGGGGTTTTCCTTGTTTTGTTTGTTTGTTTGTTTTGTTTTTCAAGACAGGGTTTTGCTGTGACTTTGGAGCCTGTCCTGGAACTAACTCTTGTAAAGCAGACTGGCCTCGAATTCAAACTCACAGAGATCTGCCTGTCTCTGCCTCTGCCTCCCGAGTGCTGGGATTAAAGGCATGTGCTACCACTACCCGGCTGTGATGTTTTAATGTTCTCCCATTGCAAACAAAAATGAGTCCCTGGGGTCGAGGATAGCCCGTTGCATTGCTCAGAGCCTCCTTTCTCCTTCCCCACTGTGCAGTCCTCTAGTGTCTAGCAGGTTCAGGGAGTCGGCTTCCCTGAAGTGAATGGAGGGTCTGAGCCCAACAGGATTAGTCCAGGAGTATGCATACAGCTCAGTGCTGGCAAAGGAGAGGTGACGGCAGGTACAAGGAAGACGAGTTTCCAAACCGCAAACACAGGAAAAGAAGAACTGTCTCCTTCTACTTACTGCTCCAGTATCTCTTAAACATCGCCTGGCTCACTTCCTTGACTCTGGGTCTGACCCCAGATGATGGCACAACTGAATCTTAGATGCGCTTGAATGCATTGCCACCTTGACTTGAGACAGGGAGAGGGGGTCACTGTCCCTGTTATATGGCCTGAGGTCCGGACCAGCAGTGATGCTTATGGACTCGACCACATTTGTTTTCAGAGAGGACTGAGAGCCAAGCCGTAGGCCCAGACATGAGCTTTACTTTAATAATTCCACCTCACAGTAGAGGTATGTTGGCAGAGAGACTTCTCATGGGGAACTTTACCCTGGAGACCATACTCCTAGGCAGGGGCTTGGTTTCTCTGAGAAGCCCTGTCCCAAGTGCCATCAAGAACCAGTAACTAGTGCACCCACATACTGAGACAATGGGGATGAGCTATCGGGAACTCACCAAGGCCAGCTGGACTGGGTCTGAAAAAGCATGGGATAAAACCGGACTCGCTTAACATAACAGACAATGAGGGCTGCTGAGAAGTCAAGAACAATGGCACTGGGTTTTGATCCTACTGCACGTACTGGCTTTGTGGGAGCCTAGGCAGCTTGGATGCTCACCTTACTAGACCTGGAAGGAGGTGGGTGATCCTTGGACTTCCCACAGGCAGGGAACCCTGACTGCTCTTCGGGCTGATGAAGGAGGGGGACTTGATTGGGGGAGGGGGAGGGAAATGGGAGGCGGTGGCGGAGAAGAGACAGAAATCTTTAATAATTAAAAAAAAAAAGAACCAGAAACTAAAAATTTATACATACATGGACATTAACCCTTTAGCTCCGGGCACTCTTACTGGCTTCCCAAATAGTTTTAATGGATCTTAACTGGGCAATTAATATTCACGGCACCGAAGGACCATCTGGTAGTTCTATCTTTAGAGCCCTGTTGTTGCTTAAATTTATTTTATTTTTTTATTTTATATGTATGGGTATTTTGCCTGCATGTATATCTGTGCTCTACGTATATGCAGTGCCCATATAGTTCAAAAGAGGGTGTTACATCTCCTGGAACTGGAGCAACAGAGGCTTGTGAACCACCAAGTGGGTGCTAGGACCCAAATCCTGGTTCTCTGGGGAGTAGCAATTGCTCTGAACTCCGCAGTCATCTTTCCAGCCCCTCCCTGGCTTTTTCCTCCCATTGTCCAGTGAAGAAGAACACCAGGGAATGTTCTTATTGAGTCTTCATGAACTCTGTGCAGGCCTTGGGTCAGGTACATGACACACATGGCCAGCCTGGTCCTCACGGTGTCCCAGTGAGTATGGATTACTCCTTGTTTTCCCTGGAGAAGTAACTGAGTCTGGGAACCAGACTGGGTTGTGAGCCTAGCGTCTGACTCCAGCACGGTCCAATCTTTCCCCCACCCCATGCTGTCTGTGACACATGGCTTTCATGAACCTTAGTTCCCTTAGAGGGAAAATTAGGAAGAGTATACTATGGAATCCCTAAGACTAAAATCAGTTCAATGCCACTATGCTAAGAATATTATCCTCCGTCATTAAAGAACAGAAGGAAGCATAGAAAATGACGATCACTGAGAGCCACATGAGACGTGATGGATAGATGAACCCTGCTCACGAGCCTCTGTGCTCCTTTCTTACTGTCTGAGCAGTGGACAGTTGAGCTTGACTGCTGGGTTTAGAGAACTATCTTTCTTCTGTGTCTCTTTACCTCTGGAGCGTCCTTTATTGCTGTCATTGACTGGTCCCTTTGATAAATGTTCTAGCCCCCCCCATCCCCAGTCATCCTGAGACATGGCTGATTCTCAGTGGCTAGATACCACATTGCTGTGGAGGTCCACAAAGTACATCCAAAAGCTGCCTCCAGCCCTTACTACACAATGAGCATCGTTTCCGAATGGTTTATAATACAATAATGTGGGCACTATTGAATAAGCAGTATTAGTGGCGGGGGAATGGGAGTCGAATACAGGGTGCATATAACTTGCCAAAGGCCACACAACTTCTATGCTTCAGAGAGTCTCGCGAATGGGTAGTCTGGCTCCAGAATTCACCCTCTTTCTTGCCGGGTTCTCTGGCAGAAAGGGCAGGGCTGGACCTGGCAGACTTTTCCCTGGGGCTGAGTGGGATGGAGACCCAGACACCCCCCCCCCCCCCGCCACCAGGGAGAAACACACACACTGAGTAGGGAGTCTGTCGAAGCAGGATCTCATTTTATTGCGGCAGGCAGGAACTTATATAGGGCTGAGATAGGGGGTGGGAAGCTTGGGCTGGGTTGGGGCGGAGTAAGGAATAAGGGCCAGTAATATTCTGCTATGTGAGCGGCAGCTGGGCAGAGGCGGGTTTAGGTGGGGCGGTTCTGAGTCACTCATGTGCGGAAGTCATGGCCAAAGACAGGTCTCCAAACTCGAGCGAGGCTCAGGAAATTACACTGGGGCCTCACGCTCGGGCCTTACAAGAGACCCAACATTTTCTGCCAAGCCCAACTGTTTCACATGATGCACTAATCTTAAACGATGAGGGTATTAGTTAAAAAGTGCAAATGTGGTCTGAGACACTAAGGTGGCAGAAGATCCGGAAGAACCATGACTGGGCCATAGAGTCTTTGGAGATGTTCTGCGGCATGGAGACTTTGAACCGTGGGAGGAAGGAAAAGGACAAAGCTCCCAGAGAAGGTTTTGTTCAAAGTCTCTTAGCCATGGCCAGTGGGTGATAGACTTGGGGCGCCATGCTGGTTTCAGTAAGAATTTCTGGTTTGCCTTTATGTTTAACTAAGATTCCTTTATGTAGGCCAGGGTGTGGTAGAACTTACTTTAGAATCCAGGCTGGCTTCAAGTTCTTGATGGCTCTGTCGGGCTCCCGAGTCCAAGGGTTTTAGGTGTGTGCTACCAAGCGCAGCTGGAGAACAGTTGCTGATAATGGGAGAAGTTGGTCACAGGGGCTTTTCTGTCTTGTGACGCTTCTTAATTCTCCCGTATGCACTTGTAATGATTTAGTTAATTGACTAATTATCTATTCACCTAACAACGAGGCTGGCTTTGTTGATCGATTTCTGACAATCGTGTACCCAGTCAAGCACTTGCGAGTGTACAGCCGAGCGATGAAGGTATTAATAAAACCAGAGGTTGTGCTCTGAAACCCGCCTTCAGCCCGAGCTCTCTGGGGGGAACCCTTCAAGGGGTAAACGCGAAAATAACAAAGCCCGCATTTGAGGAAGCATTTGTAAGGGAAGGCAGGCTTTTCAAAGGAGGAAGGGGAGGATTAAGAAGGTATGTGCAGGAGACAGAGGAAGGCTGGCCACAGGCCAGGTGGGAGGACACAGGAATTGTGGGCATGAAACCTGAAAAGGAGACTGTGAACCAGCCTGGGTACCAAAGAGGCCCTTGTCCCCAGACCTCCCTAATGGGGGGAGGGTCTCTCTTGTGTGACATCCTTGAAGCAGGCCTCTTACAGTAGTGTGCTCAATCCTTCTCCACCCCTGGATGATGACAGCAGATACCCAGGCACCACGCGTAGAGGCTTCTGCTGTCTCCAAGGGCACATTTCCATCTATGACCCCAAGGTAACGGACTCCCTCACCTCAGCCGGAGGAGTGTTGTTCTGGAAAGCATACACAGGCTTACTTGGGGCCTTGCGCTTAGAAAACCCAGGTGTCAAACCTGGCTCCCTTGCCTGGAGCGGAAGAGCCTTCCTCGAAGTGGCAATCCCACCCCTCCCCCACCGGAGCCCACACACACTAGCCCAGTCTCTGCCCCTGGAGTGCCTTCCCGCACACCTCTCCACCACACCAAGACTGATGAGTGTCGGAGGAAACGTCACCTAGCTCAGAAAACCTTGGGGACGTCCCCCCCTTCCACAAACATTTACTGAAATAACTTTTTATCGATGGTTGTTTTAAGACATGCAGCAGAAGAAGGAAAAAAAAGTTACCCAGATTTATTCCCACCATAACTTTTGTTCAGCTAGATCTGTGTCATCGGTGTGGGTTTAATTTCCTACTCAATGAAATACAGTACTTTCCTCACAGGCTGTATGATAATTCCGTTTCTGCTCCACACCTGCCCCGTGAAGTTTTTTTTTTTTTTTTTCGGTTTTTCGAGACAGGGTTTCTCTGTAACTTTGGAGCCTGTCCTGGCACTAGCTCTGTAGACCAGGCTGGCCTCGAACTCACAGAGATCTGCTTGCCTCTGCCTCCAAAGTGCTGAGATTAAAGGCTAGCACCACCACTGCCCAGCTTGTAAAGATCTTGAAAGCCAGAACCCAGACTGCCTTCTACCTCAGCAAAGATTCAAAATAAATTATCTTCTAGGCCCCACCCATTTTTATTTAAATTTTTGTCAAGTGCTAGTCAGAAGTGCAGACCATGGCTGGTGTTACAGGAGTTGAAAACCTTTAGCCTGGTGATGGCGGAGCACACCTTTAATCCCAGCACTTGGGAGGCAGAGGCAGGTGGAGCTCTGAGTTTGAGGCTAGCCTGGTCTAAAGAATGAGTTCTAGGATAGCCAGGGCTACATAGAGGAACCTTGTCTCAAAACAAACAGAAAAAATATATATTGTCCTCACCTCTATGGCGGGTCTAAACAGTTAGAAGTGGCAGCACATGTAGTTAGGTGTCAAACCCTGGACAAACACGGCTGAGGTGCCTATTTAACATATTGAAGTGGCCACTGAAGCCAGGTTTCCCCTGTATCCTTCAGTCCCTACTTGTTAGAGGGACCTATTGGCTGGCATACCCCGCCCCCACTACCCTGAACTCCCCAGCCCAGAGGGCTGGGCTGCTCTTCTCTATATAATTCGGCCATCTTGGTTACCCACTTTCTTTGTGTCTCTGTACCTCTTGGCTGCTGCACCCGCTTCTCGCCCTCTCCTTCCTTACCCTGTCTCCCCACATGGCCTGGCTGAGGGTCATGTCCATGCCGGACTCTCCCAGGTGTCTCTCCCTCTGACTGTGCTCTTCCACATGTCTGCAATAAACCGGCTCCACCAAAGCCAGAAGAAGCCATGTTTTCTTTTCCTTTTTATTTATTTATTTTGTTCACATATGAGATACAAAACAGAGTTTAAAAGTCGAAGAGGATCAGATGTTGGAAGGGAAGAACTATTTGGTGCAGGAGAGGGAGGAGCCACGGTGAGTCTGACCAATCTGAGAAGTCAACACAGCAACAGGGTCTGTGTTGGTTGAAACATCACGTTGATGGTTATAATCTGAATGACGATTGCGATCTCACCTCAGTTGTCAACATGATGAGATCTAAAATCTCCTGCAGCCCAGTATTCATTAGGTTGAGTTTGGAAGACTCACTCACAGTGGGTGGCACCTTGCCCTGGACTGAGGCCCTGGGCTGTGTAAAAAAAAAGAAACCCAGGGCCAGGCACTCAGGAGGCAGAGGCAGGCGGATCTCTGTGAGTTCGAGGCCAGCCTGGTCTACAAGGGCTAGTTCCAGGACAGGAACCAAAAGCTACGGAGAAACCCTGTCTCGAAAAATCCGAGAAAAAAAAAAAAAAGAAAAAGAAACCCAGGGTTCTTTACTCTCTTCTTCTTGATGGTGGAGGTCATGTGACTAGATGCTACAAGTTCCCGCTGCCTTGACTTGCCCGTCATGATGGACTGTAGCCTTGACCTGTGAGCCAATATAAGCTTAGATATAAAATTCCAGAACCTGTTAATTCACTCACTTATTTAGTCAGTACTTATTCGTTAATAACTCATGGTTTGAAATTTAATGTGACTGAAACATCATTTTTGGTCTAACAGAGTTCGGAGAGTCGACGTACAATCCTAGTATTGCCTTCAGGGACCACTTCCATTCTGGGAGCAGAAGGTACCAGGTTTTCCTTGGGTCACAATCACTCTTTGCCTCAATTCCATGAATAGTATTCATCTTCTTGGACCTTGAGGCTGGTTTTTATTTGCTTGTTCTGTGTGTGTGGTTTGTTTTGTTTTAGTAATTAAATTAATTAATTTATTATTTATTTAGTTTTGAGACAGTGTCTCTTATAGGCCAAGTTGACCTCTGACTTGTTATGTGACTGAGAATGACTTTGAATTTCTTATCCTCCTGTCTCGGTCTCTGAGTGTGGGAATTGCAGGTAGGCCAGCATAGCTGGTTTCTGTGATGCTGGGAATCGAGTCCGGGGCTTTGTGTGTGGTAAGCAGCCACCCCACTCACACTCCCAGTCTACAGACTGTCATTCTTTGTGGGCAGGAAGTAATGATATTTCCTTTTTACTTCACTTCCTTCATAAGGGTGGTACCAGCGCCGAGCAGATATTCAAATGAGGTTGTCTGACTAAATTATTTAAATGACTAGCTCAGCTGTGAACCATGAGAAAGCAGTTTCTACAGCTCTGTATTTAGTCTCTCGGAGGTTGAGTGGCATTTGATGGGTGAGCAATAATAGAAACATAAAACTCCATGGAGCCAATTCAGCATTCCTTAAAACACTTCACTTTGGATATCTTCTGCATGTATTCTTCAGCATTCTTTTAGTGGCAAGTGTCAGAAAACCTGACTCAAGCCATCTCTTCAAGAGAGGAAGAGGAGGCCAACTCAATCACAACAGTGAGTCTAAAGACTGACTGAGCATGTTCACGTGACATGTTAGACTCAGTGATTCAAAGATAAACGCATGGCTAGTTCTCTTCTTGTATGTCTGAACTTTCTTCTCCTCATTGGTTTCTTTCTAGGCCAGACTCCTGTCACATGATAGGAAAATGACCACCAGCAGCTGTCCTCTATCTGCTGCCAATGATATCTTAATAGTTTATTAATTTTATGTGCATTGATGTTTTGCCTGTATGTATGTCTGTGTGAGGGTGCCGGACCCCTGGAAGTGGAGTTACAGACAGTTGGGAGCCCCTATGTGGAGGATGGGAATTGAACATGGGTCCTCTGGAAGAGCAGCTCCCAAATAACCTACTCGGAAACTTCGTATCAATTGTAATGCTGTACAGAGACCTCAGGCTTGTTTGCCACAGCATCAGCAGCTGGAATGGAGACATGTGAGAATCCTGCCTTGACTCCTGCAGTGCCTACGGCTCAGGTCACGTAATTACCTCTCAGCTACACTTGACCTTGCGGCTCATTTTTTTGCTTTTAACGCGTTTTTCCTCGGGAGGTGGGGACAGGTGAGGAGCCGCGTCTTTGTGCACGTCACAGGTCACAGGCATACAGCAGATTTTCAGTAAACACGGAGTGTGCCTGTGAGCCGACAGATTGGTTAGTCAGAACTATCTCTTCCTCTTTTGACGCTGAGGGACACTTCGGGGGAACTGGTTTACCTCATCAATTCACTTTTTCCTCGGCAAAGAGTTTGGGATTTATCAATGTCCCGTAACCTTTAAATCAGGCTAGTCCACATAAGAGATATGACAGCCAATGTATATTTATTTATTTACCTAGGGTCTCACAGATACCAGGCTGACCTGAAGCTCACGGTGTAGCTGAACTCCAGATCCTCCTGCCCTTACCACCCAAACACTGAGTTTCTAGGTCTGCTCCACTCCCCCGAATGTGTGCTGATGCTAGGGACCAGGCTAGGAGAGCACTCTACTAACGGGGCTTTATCCCCACTCCAACACGCGCTCCCTCCATGAGGACTCCGGGAGCAAATACTAGGAGATCTAAACCCAAGCTGCTTCAGACAAGCCACAGTTCACAGATCCCTAAATGAAATCTCCAGGGGTAGGGAGAAAAGCCCGCCTGGCTGGACATGGGCATTCCATTGTCACTCCCTCTTTGGTGGCTTGACTTCCCTCCATAAACTCCCTTGCTGAGGTGGCACCTATGAATTCCAGGTCAGTTTCTAGTAGTCTCTCTTCCCAGCCAACTGGGAAAACTCCTACTCTCATCCCTTTGGTCTGGGCTACGTGATTGCCTTTGAATCAGCTCACCGGCCATGGCTGTGTATCTTAATCAGGACCTATTTTTAGTAGCAGGAGATACCTAAATTCAGATTGCTTTAGGCTAGACCACTGTTTCCTTGGGAGCCCGAGGTAGATCAGTTCCATCAGGAGATTGCAAGTCTGCACAGAGGAGCCAGCCATGGCCTTTCCCTCTCAGCCTCTCCCACGGGCAATGGCTGCTGAGAGGGGTCTGGTAGGAAACAGTATGGCTGGAAGACAGGTCTTGAGCTGTATGTGTATATAAAACCGGAGAACATCTGTATCAGAAAGGGGGAGCCTAAAGGGATTTTATGGGAGATGAGAGGGAAGAGACTCCTTAGTGGCCTTCCTAGTGCCTTCCCTATAGCATACTCAATTTGTGTAGGAAGCAAAGGCCCAGTAGTACTGCCAGTCACCCAGCCACAATCCAAAGTACGCCGTGGAGAGGACCAACTTTAACCACACATGTTAATTATTAGTCCCTGCACAGAGATCAGTTTAGCTTTTTCAAAGTCCCAACAGAGGATACATAAAATAATGCTTCCCGTGTTCAATGTTTTCTTTCACATAAATGTCCAGACCCTCATCTTGGGGGAGAAACATCATGTAAGCCATTTTCACAGTCGCCAGCTTTGATTTTTGTGCCCTGGTAAAGGTGTCGCTGGCTTTTCTGGGATGGAGAGTCAGGTTCTTCTACGAGACTATCCCATTACTACTGAGTTGGCAGAGTGTGTTCCTCTGAAGGTCCTAATTTCCTTTTTCTTGCATCAGTGTTTTGAGTTGCTGATGGTGACTGTGACGATGGACAGGCGATGTCATTGAACAGTCTCTTCCTAGTCAACCTGTTTTTCCCCTGTGGAAAGCATAGAGAATGATGCCTCCCAGCAGGCAAGCACGTGGAGCTGTGCTCGTCCGTCAGGCTTGGCTCATTGGTGCTGAAGTCTTTCACTCTGAGCATCTGTACTCTCTGAGCTTTTTCTTTCACTTCCTTTCTTCTTTGGGTGATGACCTGCTGTCTCTCTGAAAAGGAGTCTGAAGGTCACTGAGTGTCAACATTGTCACCTCTCTCTGGCTTAAGCAGAAAGGGGGCGGGGAGGGGGGAGCTGACTGGTCATTCAAGGGGTTGAAGACCTGGGATGAAAGTAATAGCTCTCAGGTGCCACATGTGTTTATTCCCAAAGGGCTCTGTGTACCAGCCTCCGAAGGACTGTCATGTTCTCTCTGGAGTGCCCTTTACCATCTACCTCCGTAGGAGGTTAGGAGGAGGGTGTGGAAGCCAATCCTGAGAGTCCTTGAGGAAGAAGGCTGTTGGAGGTCTTGCAGAAGTCAGGTCTGCTCACTGCTGTGTCCTGTTAAAAGAAGGCAAAAGCCTGCAGGATTGGGCAAAGAGCCCTGGGTCAAACTGGACCAGCCACTGACACAACAGTGGCCTCAAACTGCAGCTCCAGTCTGGGTCTCTGTCCACTCACAGCGTGGCTTCAGGACCTCGGGTTGCTTTGGTGGACAGTGGGTAGGGACAGAGGCTCTCAAACGCCTGATTTCTCCGCCCATGCTCCTGCACGGAAAAACAAAACAGGCTTGCGAGATCCTGCAGCGTCCGAAGACATCACTGCGCGGAACGTCACCTCGCTCTGGGTTTGAGGCGGGGGAGGGAGGAGAGCGCACCGGACGGAGGAGAACGATGGTTCAGCGAGGGCTGAGCTGGAAGGGGTTCTCCGCTTGTCCGGCCGCCGCCTTTGCGTGGCTGCCTCCCTGGTTGCTCAGCGCCTCGGGTGTGGCGGCCGCGCGGCCGAGCAGGGGATGCGCTTACATAACCGCTCGCCGGGTCCTGCTGCCTCGCGCTCTCGGTAGCCGCGGTCGGGGTGCGCCGCGGGACCGTGATGCTGCCAGGACGAGCATGGCAGGGCCCAGGCCGGCCCGGCAGGCGGAGGAGTGCGAGCAGCGACGGGAGGAGGGCGCCGGCGGCGGGGGAGGTGAAGGTCAGTGGGTGTGAAGCGCGCGATCCACACCCCCTCCTCCCCGTCCCCTCCTTCTCTTCCTTTCCGTCCCCCCTCTGACGTGTGGAGCTGGCAGCTCGGCCGGTTCCGCATTCCCGACCCCTCCCCGCCGCGACTCAGGGCCCGCTATATAGCCGGGGCTGATGCAACCCGTCCCGCCGCCCGCCACAGCCTGCGGGAGGGACGCTCGGCGACCGCGACGGGGGGCGCTGGCGGCGGCAGAGGCTGCAGCGGCGGCGGCGGCGGGGCTGGCGCCGCGGCTGCTCCCGGGCCGGGACGGGCCTGGGCAGCGAGCGGCAGCGGCGCGGAGTGGGCACGGCGCCTGCAGCCGGGTTCTGGGCCCGGGGGCGCCGCCTCCGCCAGCGGCTTTTGCACGGTGGGTGCCCGGGGGGTGGGGCGGGGGGTGTAGGCGGGGCGCGCCGCCGCGGGTACCTGGGGCGGCCACCGTCGTAGTATCTACCGCCGGGGGCTCCCACCAACCCGGGGCCCTGAGCGCTCTACGGAAGAGCTGCAACCGCTGCCCACCCGTGGCTTGCCGGACTGGGCCGGGCAATCCTGTCTGCGGCCGGGACAGCGGGGCGCTCCCGCCCCGCTCTCCTCCCCTAGTGCGCGTGCAGGGAGGTGCTGTGCACGGACGGTGGAGAGGGCGGGGTGAGCGGGAGAAAACTGTCGTGGGGACTGCGGGGGAACTCGAGGGGGACATGCACACCCCAGACCAACTGACAGGTCGCGCCCCAGTCTCCAAAGCTCCGCAGGACCGGGAGGAGGGTATTGGGAAAGGTATCTAACCAACGGGGCTTCCTTTGCTCAGGACCATTGCCACGGGCTTTGGCTGGGTTAGGAGGGAACCACGGGGTAGTCCCGGATTCCCTTGGGATCCCGTTCTCGCACATCAGGTTACATAAGAAGGTAAGCAGGCTTATTTAGGTAACCTGCCTAGTTTTAGAGGGCACTCTTCTGTCCCTCTTCTCCAAGAAGTCTAGGCCTTCCATCTGGACTCCTGGACCCTGGAGTGGCAGAGACAGGCTTTGCCTGGGTCCCTGGGGGAGCTGGCAAGCCTGGGAAGTCTTGGCTCATTTGCAGAAATGGATGGGCCCTTTGGGAATAGAGGTGGAGAAGCTGGTGCAAGAAGGGAATCAATCGACTGTTTGAGACAGCTCCTGCTAGATTGCCCAGCCCTTGTGTGGTGGAGTGGCACCTCCCCTGTGGCATTCAGAATAGGGTGCGGTGGCATAGGTCCGTGTCTGAGAAGGGCTTGCCCTGTGTGGACTGTTAAAAATCTTAGTCCACTCTACCCAGGACCTTAGTTCAGTGAACACAAGAAAACAGGATCTACACCACAGCAGGGTGGGTACCTGCTTGTCCTAAGGACTATTAGCAACTGTCTCCCCCCCATCCCCAAGTATCCCTTTAAAAAGGGATGAAAAAAATCACTCCCCTCCCTGCGAGCTTTCACTGCTTTTCAACAAATCTGGCTGCAGCTTGGATGACAGGTTTATCTTCCTGTGCAGGTTTCTAGGGGAGAGTTGAAGCAGGGCTCAGGTGTGAGCCGGACTCTTTCTTGGTTTTGCAAAAACCTGAGGTTCAGGGGAATAGAAACGTGAACTATTCTTCTGCCTCTGGGTACTTGAGATTTTGCTGTGCTTAAAGTAGGGAGGATAGATTTCTCAAAGAATCCTCTGTTTCCCCTCCATGCTGGCGTCAGTTCAGAGGAGCAGGCAGCTCCAGCATCTCTCTGAAGAGCTGGGTGCTGTGTGGTTTGAAGGGCTGCAGGAAGGATGGGGGTGGGGGGGCCGAGAAGGCCTCTGAATTTTCTGTCAATACATTGGTTGCAGTCATCTCTCAGGAGGTTTGTCTGTCATGGTGACTGTGTCACTTAGGAAAAACTCCTGCCTACTTTAGCAGCCAGCAGGGAACTCCCCCACCCCCTGGATCTGTTGTCTCTCCCACCTGTGTGCAGGGTGTCCCCTCTCCCACCTTTCTCAGCCTGCAGAGCCAGGAGCTGTGGGGCCTGTCTCTTAAGGAGTAACTACTGGTGTGGCAGTCCATATCCCGACTCCCTCTCCTCATCTCCCTCCCTCCCTCTTTCCTCTGGGAAGGAAGGAATCAGCACAGACTCTAGGCTGGCCTGCTCTGTAGCCATTCAGCACGAACTCTTCTCAGCTCTTCCAACCTTATCCAGGGCCGAGGACAACTTACATTCTTTTCTGCGGCAGAATGCAGCGGACTTTTCTTTCCAAGGGAATGAATTATGTCTGAAGCTCAGAACTGGAGGAAGAGAAAGAGTGTGCAGGGCTCCGTGTGCGGATACCTCTGTAGGCAGGCCGAGAGTAACAGGCACACTCTTTTTCCATTTTCCTTTAATTAAGGCTCTGTGGAGGTGTGTTTGAAAACAGAGGGTCTCCTATGCCTTTGAGGGGGGTGAGAACACTGTTTTGGCTTCGTCCTGGGCCATATGGAACGTATGGTGGCCAATGAAACTTGGTCTGGCTCATTCTATTGCTTGTCTTGGCAGTCGATTCCATGGTTTGCGTTACCCGTCTTGGAGCTCCGGGGCTGCCAAGCTCAGTGTGCCTGCGTGTGTGTGTTCATGTGTGTGTGTGTGTGTGTGTGTGGTTTGTTGAGACTCAGCAGAAACAAATGCTTTAGTGACCTAGGCTTGGAATTTCCAGTCTTTCTTTGCACACACTGGAGGTGGGAAGGCTGGCCAGAGCCCACCATTAAGTCTGATTTCTGGATGCAGCCCATGGGGTTTGGTGTTTCCGAAACTTTAGCTGGCCAATGTCTTTTTTTTTTTCAGGACCAAAGCCATCATACACTATGGTCTGTCCCCTGAATTGTGCCTTGCCACTGAGGGACAGAGCTGAGGGAAGGTGGAGGAGTGCTAGGACCTTCTCCGTTCCTTATAGCCTTCCTCAGTATGGGTCTTGACAGACCATTTGGTGCCATTTATTGATCCTCTACATTGGGCAGAGGGCAGAGCTGTGTTTGTAGGCAGGGCTTTGTGAAAGACTTTTTTTTTTTTTTCTGAGCAGGGCCACAGCCCTAGCCCATCAGTAGCACCTGCGGCCAAGAACGCATGCCACTGCACGTCGACCTGCAAGTTTTAGGACACTTTAGGAGAAACCGAGGCAGGTTGAAGGTGCCAGGCCTCATTTCTGTTCTTTTGTACCCAACCCTGGCTCAGCACCTTTCCTTTCTATGCTGTAGTTTACTGTCAGGGTGCAATATGGCCCTGCCTTCTTGTGGCTTGATAGCGCAGGGAATCCTGTGGGGAGAATCCTCTTCATGATGATGGGAAGAGAAACCGTTGCTAGAGAGGGACGATCCTGAGGTCGTCTTGAGGGGTAGTCTGGCTCTGATGCCTCCACAGGAAGGAATGCTGTGCCACACTGACCCCCCCACACTCATCAAGCGAAGGACTGTTCCAGGTGCTTTGCAAATGATAAGTAATCTAATTTTCTAAAGGCAAACTATGTCATTCCTGCTTTCTAGCATGGAAATTGAGGCACAGAGCGGTCATAGGCTTGTCTGAGGTCCCAAAGATAGCAAGGTTTCACACTGAACCATCCGGCTTTGTGGATCCCCTCCCATTGGCCTGTAGACTTCAGAGCAGCCATTACCATCATCCAGGCGCTTTCCCTGCCCCTTAGCCCCCGGCCCCAGGTTTCTAGGTTTTGAAGGCTGCTTGGCAGAACCATTCAGATTACTGAAAATAAATCATCTCCTGGCCTTGGCCTTGCTTCCTTGCTTTAAGACTTTGGCCATATTTCTTAACCCCATCATATCCTGCTTGACCCGGGATTCCTAACCATGGGTCCTGCACTCTGGTCATTGCCTGCCACCTCTGTCCCCTTCCGTGGACATTCTACCCTCCTGGGAGCCTCCCAGAGCCCAGCTCCTAAGTCGTCCTGATTTTTGATCACTGC